>NW_027507758.1:568281279-568809203 GCF_037356315.1 Lithobates pipiens | reverse complement strand
AGTGTAAGGTTTCACACTTGTTCCGCGGTGGCGTGGGGGTCCTTGGCGACTGGCTATATATATATAGGAAAAGATATATGTAGAAATGCATGGGTCAATTGAAAAAGGTTGGGACCCATGCCAGAGATGGAGTCATTGTGTTTGGGCTGGTGTCAGTCCAGATTAATGGCTAACATATGTTGGGGTCTGTGGTCAGTTAGTGAGTCCTCGAGGCAAGTTTGGCGGCTGGGGACAGATGCTGACAAAGTGGGGATCACAGGCTCAAAATAATAAGGGGTCGTCAGGGACCAGCCAAAAAGCACTTAGGGTCTTTTGGGTAACTGGAAGTTGTTACAAGTTTTGTATGGTTAAATATTTAAAATAAAGTTTAATTTTTATTGTTATTTAAATAAAGGCCGTTGAGGCCATTTTCATCCAAGCAGGTGTCCGAGTATTTATTTTAAGTTTAACAGTTAAAATTTACATGTATTGGTGGGGAAGTAAGTTATCTGGCTACCCTAGTCAAGACATGTACGGAGCTATATTGAAAAGGAAGCGCAGGACATACATGACAGGGTGCAAGGAAATTACTGGGCAAAGGAAAAGCAGCGTGGGGGTGGTTAAGAGGCAGGCGTACTTACCCCATTGGTGGACGGTCACAAGGGGGAGGAGTGTGGGTCCTCTGTCCATGTGCCAGGGGTGGGGCAGGTCAGCAGTTGGGGTCAGCAAGCGAGGAGAGACGTTCCCGCCCGCCCTCCCTAATAATGGATGGTGGTTTGGGTTTGGAAGGGTTATCGTTTTGGGGTGGCGTGGGGTCCTTGGCGACTGCTATATATATATAGGAAAAGATATATGTAGAAATGCATGGGTCAATTGAAAAAGGTTGGGACCCATGCCAGAGATGGAGTCATTGTGTTTGGGCTGGTGTCAGTCCAGATTAATGGCTAACATATGTTGGGGTCTGTGGTCAGTTAGTGAGTCCTCGAGGCAAGTTTGGCGGCTGGGGACAGATGCTGACAAAGTGGGGATCACAGGCTCAAAATAATAAGGGGGTCGTCAGGGACCAGCCAAAAAGCACTTAGGGTCTTTTGGGTAACTGGAAGTTGTTACAAGTTTTTGTATGGTTAAATATTTAAAATAAAGTTTAATTTTTATTGTTATTTAAATAAAGGCCGTTGAGGCCATTTTCATCCAAGCAGGTGTCCGAGTATTTATTTTAAGTTTAACAGTTAAAATTTACATGTATTGGTGGGGAAGTAAGTTATCTGGCTACCCTAGTCATGTATAGTCCCAATGCATCCAGGCTAAAGTGTCACTGATCACCGATGCTGTGGATTTTTAGTTTTTTTTTTTGGGTGGGGGTGATAAAGTGCAAACAACCACGAATGATGGGAATGGGGGGGAAGATGCCACTGACCACCAATAATTTTGAGATTGTTTTGAGAAGAGGGGGTGTTAAAGTACCGCTGATCACCAGTGATGGGGGCTCTTAAAATGCCACTGGCCACCAATGATTGTGGGATTTCTTTGGGTGAGGGGGGGTTACAATGTCAATGATCACCAATTATTGTGGAATTGTTTTTGCGGGTGGGATGGGGGGGTTAAAATGTCAATGACCACCAATGATTGTGATATTGATTTTTGAGAGTGGGGTGAGAGGGGGGGGGGGTAAAATCTCAATGAACACCAATGATTGTGGTATTGTTTTTGAGAGTGAGATGGGGGGTAAAATTCCAATGAACACCAATGATTGTGGCATTGCTTTAGAGGGTGGGACGGGGGGTTAAAATGTCAATGACCACCAATGATTGTGGGATTGTATTTCGGATGGTGTTGGTGGTACATCAGTGTACCCCTGATGACGTCACGTATGAGGAAACGATCATCGGGACGCTATGCTCACACGTTTTGCGCATGCGCGATCTCGCTATCACACACTGATGTGATTTTATCTCAAATGGAATTCCAATTTTTTACCTGACTGCTCGAGTGACTCCTTTGGGGGTCATCTTGTTTTTATGCAGCAGTGCATTCCCCTCCAATAAAGCACCTTTTGTAGCATTATTGCGCTATTGGAGTTTTTTCTTTTTCTTTTATATTCACTTGCACTCTTGACTCTGGATTGGAGTGGACTATCGCCCAGTGTTTGTGTACATCATCCGGAGGTGAAGGCTCAGCATATTGGATTATTGTTCCAGGCTTCAGTCACATCTTCAATGAATTATAGATCCAACAAGCCTTGTATGACCCCCTGAATAAGGGTGGTTACTGGCTTTCTGGTAAGCCTCCTGTCTATCTGTGGTGGTGGTCTCACGTGGTCAAGTTTTCTTACTTCACTATTCACGAATGATTCCCCTCACAGTGCACCAGGATTTTTTATGAACTCAAGTCACCAAGACTCCTTTCACACTGGAGCGCCTGGACTGTTGGCGCTGATGTGTGTGAAAAGCGCTGGTGTGGAGCGGGCGGAGAGAGATGTCATCTCTGCTCATCCGCCCGCTCGCTTCTTTTCTCTCCTCTGTCTCTCTCATGCAGCCGCAACCCGCTGGTTAGGAAGGGACCCTGCGGCAAGAGACTCTGGGCTATGGGCTCCAGATTCAGGGCTATAGCCCCAATAGCCACCCCCTAGCAACGCCCTGATCATATGGATATTTTGTGTATTATTGATATACTGGATTTTTTCTCAGTTATGGTTCACTATCATGGACATTATTTGCATCACCACACTTTAATATTTAATTCATATTAATTATTACTTTAATTATTATTAGCTTAAATCAATAGCGCTGCACTTTTTTGTTATATAAATGATTGTGGAATTGTTTTTGACAGAGGGATAGGGGGTTAAAATTGCAATCAACACCAATGATTGTGGGATTGCTTTTGAGGGTGGGATTGGGGGTTAAAATCTCAATGACCACCAATGATTATGAGATTGTATTTGGGATGGTGTTGGGGGGAGGGGGTTACAATACCACTGATCGCCAATGTTGCAGGATTGTTTTGGGAAGGTGGGAGTACCACTGACACTATTAATGGGGACTTTAAAATGTTACTGACCATCAATAATTATGTCATTGTTTTTGGAGGTGGAGGGTTGGGGTTTACAATGCCGCTGACCACCAATGAATGTGAAATGCTTTTGGGAAGGGAGGGGTTAAAGTACCACTGACCATCAATGATGGGGGCTTTTAAGTGCCAATGATCACCAATGATGGGGACTTTTTTAAGCGCCACTGACCACCAATTAATGTGGAAACTTTTTTCGGATGGGGGGTGTTAAATGCTACATACCACTGGTGATAGTACGATTGTTTTAGGGGTGGGAATGTTTAAATGCCACTGGTCATTTTTTGCTACTGACCACCAATGATTGTGGGGATGTTTTGGGAAGGGGGGGGAGTTAAAATGCACCTGACCACCAATGATTAGGTAGTTGTTTTTGGGAGTGGGAGTTTAAAATGCCACTGGCCACCAATGACTATGAGAGGATTTTGGAAAGAGAGAGGTTAAAGTAACACCGATGACCAATGATGGGGGATTTGGGACTGTGGAATTGTTTTTGGGGATGGGGTATGGGGTTTAAATACCACTGACCACCAATGATAGTGGGAATATTTATGGGAGTGGGGTTAAAATACCACTGACCACCAATGATAGTGACAATATTTTTGGGGGTGGGGTTAAAATGCCACTGACCACCAATCATTATGGGGTTATTTTTGGGAGTGGGAGGTGTTTAAAATGCCACTTACCACCAATGAATCTAGGATGGTTTTGGGAAGAGAGGGGTGAAAGTAGCACTGATGAGCAATGAATGTGGGATGGTTTTGGGAAGAGAGGAGTGAAACTACCACTGATCACCAATTATGGGGGCTTTTAAGTGCCAATGACCACCAATGATTTTTTTGGGGGGGAGGGGAGTTTAAATGTCACTGACCACCAATGGTAGTGGGAATATTTTTGGGGGTGGGGTGGGGCTAAAATTCCACTGGCCACCAATGATAGTGGGAACATTTTTGGGGTGGGAATTTAAAATGCCACTGACCACCAATGATTATGGGGTTGTTTTTGAGAGTGGAGGTAGGGGTTTAAAATGCCACTGACCACTAATGAATATGAGATGGTTTTGGGAAGAGAGAGGTAACACTAACCACCAATGACTGGGTTTTTCCTTTGGGGGGGGGGGCGTGTTTAAATGTCACTGACCACCAATGGTAGTGGGAATATTTTTGGGGGTGGGGCTAAATTTCCACTGATGACCAATGATAGTGGGAATATTCCACTGACCACAATGATTATGGGGTTGCTTTTGGGAGTGGAGGTAGGGTTGTCACCTTTTCTTCAAGCCAAACCCGAACATTTTAGCAGCCTGGGACACCTTTGGGTGCCCCAAGGAGAGTAGTCATGTGGTGTGCATAGCCTGCTGCAGCGAACAGTGTTTGTGGCTAAATTGCTATTGCTGACATCATCACCCTGCCCCCCCCCCCCCCCCCCCCCCGTGATGCCAATCCTGCCCTTATGCAGACACCTGCAGTGCCCGGGTGGCAACAGATTTGTGTGTGACTATCTTGGTTACTTGAGGAGTCACAGCCCAATCTGAATAATATACACATATAAACACATGATTCAAAACCCAAACTGTCTGGGTGAATCCCAAACAGGTGGCAACATTATGTAGGGGTTTAAAATGTCACTGACCACCAATGAATGGGAGATGGTTTTGCGAAGAGAGGGGTGAAAGTAGCACTGATCACAATTTATGGAGGCTTTTAAATGCCACTGACCACCTGTGGGATTGGGTTTTGTTTTGGTGTGGGGGGGGTTAAATGTCACTGACCACCAATGATAGTGGGAATATTTATGGGGTGGGGGTTTTAAAATGCCACTGACCACCAATGAATGTGGGGTGGTTTTGAGATGAGAAGGGTGGTAGTAGCACTAATCAGCACTGATGTGGGCTTGTAAGTGCCATTGACCACCAATGAATGTGGGATGGTTTTGAGATGAGAGGGGTGGTAGTAGCACTAATCAGCACTGATGTGGGCTTTTAAGTGCCATTGACCACCAATGAATGTGGGATGGTTTTGAGATGAGAGGGGTGGTAGTAGCACTAATCAGCACTGATGTGGGCTTTTAAGTGCCACTGACCACCAATGAATGTGGGGTGGTTTTGGGAGGAGAGGGGTGGTAGTAGCTCTGATCAGCACTGATGTGGGCTTTTAAGTGCCACTGACCACCAATGAATGTGGGATGGTTTTGGGAGGAGAGGGGTGATAGTAGCACTGATCAGCACTGATGTGGGCTTTTAAGTGCCACTGACCACTAATGAATGTGAGATGGTTTTGGGAAGAGAGAGGTAACACTAACCACCAATGACTGGGATTTTTTTTTTGGGGGGGGGGGGGGCGTGTTTAAATGTCACTGACCACCAATGGTAGTGGGATTATTTTTGGGGGTGGGGCTAAATTTCCACTGATGACCAATGATAGTGGGAATATTCCACTGACCACAATGATTATGGGGTTGCTTTTGGGAGTGGAGGTAGGGTTGTCACCTTTTCTTCAAGCCAAACCCGAATATTATAGCAGCCTGGGACACCTTTGGGTGCCCCAAGGAGAGTAGTCATGTGGTGCGCATAGCCTGCTGCAGCGAACAGTGTTTGTGGCTAAATTGCTATTGCTGACATCACCACCCTGCCCCCCCTGTGATGCCAAACCTGCCCCTATGCAGACACCCACAGTGCCCGGATGGCAACAGATTTGTGTGTGACTATTTTGGTTACTTGAGGAGTCACAGCCCAGTCTGAATAATATGTCCGGGTTTCAGCCTGCCTGAAACCCGAACACATGATTCAAAACCCAAACTGTCTGGGTGAATCCCAAACAGGTGGCAACATTATGTAGGGGTTTAAAATGCCACTGACCACCAATGAATGGGAGATGGTTTTGCAAAGAGAGGGTTGAAAGTAGCACTGATCACCATTTATGGGGGCTTTTAAATGTCACTGACCACCAATGATAGTGGGAATATTTATGGGGTGGGGGTTTTAAAATGCCACTGACCACCAATGAATGTGGGATGGTTTTGGGAGGAGAGGGGTGATAGTAGCTCTGATCAGCACTGATGTGGGCTTTTAAGTGCCACTGACCACCAATGAATGAGGGATGGTTTTGGGAGGAGAGGGGTGATAGTAGACTTTTAAGTGCCACTGACCACCAATGAATGTGGGATGGTTTTGGCAGGAGAGGGGTGATAGTAGCAATGATCAGCACTGATGTTGGCTTTTAAGTGCCACTGACCACCAATGAATGTGGGATGGTTTTGGGAGGAGAGGGGTGATAGTAGCACTGATCAGCACTGATGTTGGCTTTTAAGTGCCACTGACCACCAATGAATGTGGGATGGTTTTTGGATTAGAGGGGTGATAGTAGCACTGATCAGCACTGATGTTGGTTTTTAAGTGCCACTGACCACCAATGAATGTGGGATGGTTTTGGCAGGAGAGGGGTGATAGTAGCAATGATCAGCACTGATGTTGGCTTTTAAGTGCCACTGACCACCAATGAATGTGGGATGGTTTTGGCAGGAGAGGGGTGATAGTAGCAATGATCAGCACTGATGTTGGCTTTTAAGTGCCACTGACCACCAATGAATGTGGGATGGTTTTTGGAGGAGAGGGGTGATAGTAGCATTGATCAGCACTGATGTTGGCTTTTAAGTGCCACTGACCACCAATGAATGTGGGATGGTTTTGGCAGGAGAGGGGTGATAGTAGCACTGATCAGCACTGATGTTGGCTTTTAAGTGCCACTGACCACCAATAACTGTGGGATTTTTTTTTTGATTTTTTTTTTGGGGGGGGGGGGGGGGGGGTTTAAATGGCACTCACCACCAATGATAGTGGGGTTATTTTGGGCGGTGGGGTGGGGTTAAAATGCAACTGACCACCAATAGTTGTGGGATTGTTATGAGTGGAGGGGGGGGGTTTAAAGTTTTTTGTTCAACCTTGACCTCTAGCCATTTCACACAATGCAATGTTTTAGTACAATGCTATTTCATCCTCCAGGGAACTTTCTTCCACTAATAACAGAAGACTTGCAGCTATCTTCAGTGGGCGACTATTAAAGGCTAAGCGCAGGGGTAAGGAGTACACGTATTTCTACTGATCTATAAGTCCGATAAAAGACAGCCAGTTGTAGACGATTGAGGGTCAGAGGGATTTGGGTACAAAAACAAAAAGGGGACATTTGGGAGAAATGTGGGAGGTGACAGGTCTCCTTAAAGGCACAGAGCCATAAAACTATCCAAGTCATTAAATGTTTATAAATTGAAATGACAGCCTTCAGGCAATGAGCATTAGTCATATTTATAGAAGGCACTTGGCTCCGTCCCTAATATCGTCTAAGTGTCATTCTAGAGCTTTACGTTCCAGCTAAGGCTTCTGCTTCCTGTCACTGGCTCGACGCTGTGACACACACTCCATGCTGATTAGATTAGCGCTGGCAAAGGCTCGCCGATCCTCGGCACAGATTACCGCTGTCAAACACGGTAATTACATTTATTCATTTCCATTTAGGGGAGTTTTTACAAGCCGAGCAAGAGGCCAAATAAGCAATAAACACAGAAGCAAGAAATTAAAATGCTGATCTGTGCTCTGTGAAAACAATCAAATAATCATCTGCGCTCCTTCGGCTCATCCATCATCCGCCATGGCCGCGATGTGACGATGTGGGGGCTGCGAGGACTAATGCTATTACATGTAAATCGCTAACACCAAATTACTGGCACTGATGCGATTTTACTAATAAATTAGTTCATTTTGCGGCGTTTTACAAAGAAGGGGGGATAGGACGTGGTGGATTTGCTTATTCTGCGACGCGCTTTTTAGGGTGAACTTTGTATTTACGACGTGAAATAATGATGATCTGTTATTGTTGAAACCTTACTCTATTGATCACCCCAACTAATGAAAAATATAGTATTTACATTTTTTTCTTGGGGATAAGGTGGTTTTTAGGCATTCAGGAAGCGATATTGGGAAGGGATTTGGCATTGAAATATCGTGCCACATTCAGTGGGTGAATTTGACAGGTGGCACCGCCCATCAAACCTGATATGCCGAGTAAAAGTCGCCACACTGCAAAGATAAGGTTCCATTCACATCCGGCGATTTGGAATAGCGGACAGAATCACAATGTGGGAACACCCAAAAAAGTACTGCAGGTATGTGATACCACATTGGTGGCTGCGAATCTGCTAGATGTGTGGGTGTGCCACTTACAAAGAAAGGCACCCATGCACATCTGCAGGTGGCATCACTTTATGCATGGTGAGGGAAAACACACACTTCCGTGTGCACTCGTGCTCCTGCAATTGGTGTGAACGAGCCCTTAGTATTTATTAAGCTAGGTACACATGGGTGCAGAAGGCGATAAAAATAGGTAGTTGATCTGTGTTTTTAGCCCCCTGACCTCCCACCTTGAATGAACATGGCGGCCGCATGGGGAGTACACATTGTGTCCATGATGCTTAGGTTCGGTTCACATCTGGCGATTTGGGAATCGTGGGCAAAATCACTGCAATTCTGCGTGTGTTTCCAAATCGCACTGCAATAGCAGCAAAATGTACCACGTGGGTTTGGTTGCCATTGATTTTTTAATGGCACCAAAATGCAGTGCACTTTTGCTGTGATTGTCATGTGATAAAAGGAGGTGGAGATTCTACTGTGCGGCGAACTTTGAGCAATGCGAAAGCGCAACGTCTTTAGGTGCCATTAAAAATAAATGGCACCCAAACACAAATGGTGCGTTTTTCCACTATTGCAGTGTGATTTGGAATCATGGGTAGAATCGCAAGGATTTTGTCTAAGATCCCAAACCGCCAGATGTGAACCAAACTTAAGAATTGTGGACACAGCATTGCAGATATCTCAAGTCTCCCGCAAGGTGCGGGAGACTCCCGCATTTGCTGCAGCGGCTCCTGCAAACCCACAAGTGCCTCCCAATCTCCCAGGAATGATTGGTGTGGCGGGGAACAGCTGTGATCACCGATCTCCTTTGTATCGATTTTTAGCTGACAGCCGCTTCTCCTTCTCTCCCTCCCGCGGCTGTCAACTAAAATGCTATACAGGGAGATTGGTGATCACAGCTGTCCCTCCAGCCGCACTGATCATCCCCAGCTGCTCTGTGTGCTCCTCCCAGGCCACTTCCATGTCCTTCTCCACTCCCGTTCTCCTCCGCCCCCTCCATGTCCTTCTCCACTTCCGTTCTCCTCTGGCCCCCTCCATGTCCTTCTCCACCCTCGTTCTCCTCTGGCCCCCTCCATGTCCTTCTCCACTCCCGTTCTCCTCCGCCCCCCTCCTTGTCCTTCTCCACTTCCGTTCTCCTCTGGCCCCCTCCATGTCCTTCTCCACCCCCGTTCTCCTCTGGCCCCCTCCATGTCCTTCTCCACTCCCGTTCTCCTCCGCCCCCCTCCATGTCCTTCTCCACTCCCGTTCTCCTCTGGCCCCCTCCATGTCCTTCTCCACTTCCGTTCTCCTCTGGCCCCCTCCATGTTCTTCTCCACTCCGTTCTCCTCTGCCCCCCTCCTTGTCCTTCTCCACTTCCGTTCTCCTCTGGCCCCCTCCATGTCCTTCTCCACCCCCGTTCTCCTCTGGCCCCCTCCATGTCCTTCTCCACTCCCGTTCTCCTCCGCCCCCCTCCATGTCCTTCTCCACTCCCGTTCTCCTCTGGCCCCCTCCATGTCCTTCTCCACCCCCATTCTTCTCCGGCCCCCACCATGTACTTCTCCACCCCCGTTCTCCTCTGGCCCCCTCCATGTACTTCTCCACCCCCGTTCTCCTCCTGCCCCCTCCACGTCCTTCTCCACCCCCGTTCTCCTTCGGCCACCTCCATGTCCTTCTCCAGCCCTGTTCTCCTCCACTCCCTCCATGTACTTCTCCACCCCCATTCTCCTCCGGCCCCCTCCATGTCCTTCTCCACCCCCATTCTCCTCCAGCCCCCTCCATGTCCTTCTCCACCCCCGTTCTACTCCGACCCCCTCCATGTCCTTCTCCACCTCCGTTCTCCTCCAGCCCCCTCCATGTCCTTCTCCACCCTCATTCTCCTCTGGCTCCCTCCATGTACTTCTCTGCCCCCGTTCTCCTCCGGCCCCCTCCATGTCCTTCTCCACCCCCGTTCTCCTCCGGCCCCCTTAATGTCCTTCTCCACCCCCGTTCTCCTCTGGCCCCCTCCATGTACTTCTCCGCCCCTTTTCTCCTCCTGCCCCCTCCACGTCCTTCTCCACCCCCGTTCTACTCCGACCCCCTCCATGTCCTTCTCCAACCCCATTCTCCTCCAGCCCCCTCCATGTCCTTCTCCACCCCCATTCTCCTCCGGCTCCCTCCATGTACTTCTCTGCCCCCGTTCTCCTCCGGCCCCCTCCGTGTCCTTCACCCCCGTTCTCCTCCGGCCCCCTCAATGTCCTTCTCCACCCCCGTTCTCCTCTGGCCCCCTCCATGTACCTTTCCGCCCCCGTTCTCCTCCGGCCCCCTCCACGTCCTTCTCCACCCCTGTTCTACTCCGACCCCCTCCATGTCCTTCTCCAACCCCATTCTCCTCCAGCCCCCTCCATGTCCTTCTCCCCCCCCCGTTCTCCTCCGGCCCCCTCAATGACCTTCTCCACTCCTGTTCTCCTCTGGCCCCCTCCATGTACTTCTCCGCCCCCATTCTCCTCCGGCCCCCTCCATGTCCTTCTCCACCCCCGTTCTCCTCCAGCCCCCTCCCTGTCCTTCTACGCCCCCATCTCGCCCCCTGCAGCCAGCTCCCCTCCTCTCCTCTCCCAAAGGCTGCAGGGGGAGCTAGTTAATGGACACAGCAAGCGAGATCGCTCCTGTGCCCTGTGATAAATGAGAATGAGAAAAGAGAATTCCTCCGTCTCCTGCTCATTAATATTTAGTGCCGAAAAAGGGAGTGGGGAATGTGTGTCCTCAGTACCTTTGTCTGTCTCAAAAGGGAGATGCCAGGTGTCTGTTTAGACCTCTGACATCACACCAAAGCCCCCCAAAAAATATATATATAAAAAATAAAAAAAAATAAAAAGTGTAAAAAAATTTATAAAAAAACTACTGACACCACTCTCCCCTGCCCTACCAACTATCCACTGCCCCAACCCCCTCCCCCCAAAAAGCAGTTATTTAAAAAAAAAAAATACTGACATGTCCACATACAACCCCCACCCCCCCCCACCCCATTCCCCAGAAGCACTGTGAAAAAATATTGAAGAAGTGAAAGAAAGAATATTTTGCTGCGGGGCATTTGCGGGCATGAAGTGTCACCTCCCTGAAATGAGTTTCTGCAGGTTGGGATGTCTGTCAATGTGTTCTCCCCCACACGGCCACCATATTTATTCAAAGTGGGTGGTCAGGGGGCTAAAAACACAGATCAACTACCTATTTTTACCGCCTTCTGCACCCATGTGAACCTAGCTTAATAGATACTAAGGGCTCGTTCACACCAGTATCAGTGCGAGCAGTAGTGTATTTAGGTGTGCTGCCCTAGGCCTGACTAAACTCGTGACCCCCTAATTTAAATATGACCCACCCTTTCCTGTCAAGGTCACACCCCTTGCTGTTTATGACTCGCCCCCAGAAATTTGTGAGTGGGGACACTAGTTCTGAGGGCCTGGGGGAGGGGGATTCCCTTCATTTGCATAGATTTCCTCTCACTTCCTGTTTGAACAGAGATGGTAAAAAATAAACCGACAGGGGCTATAACGTTCCATTAATCAAACCAAAATGAAAAAAAAGGGTTGCCTATAGTTTTACTACTTTAAGCACAAATTTTTGATAATTTTATGGAGAGGACTAAAAAAGATATGACCATGCCAATCGTGCAGCAGAAAACATATAGCACAGTGAGAAAGGTTTGTGGTCCAGGATGAGAGGACCGTCAAAATTACCCTGTTTCCCCGAAAATAAGACATAGCGTGATTGTCGGTGATGGCTGCAATATAAGCCCTACCCCCCAAATAAGCCCTACCCTGTTTCCCCGAAAATAAGCCCTACCCTGAAAATAAGACCTACAAGGACTTTAACTAGGGCTTATTTGGGGGGTAGGGCTTATATTGCAGCCATCACCGACAATCACGCTAGGTCTTATTTTCAGGGAAACAGAGTAGAAGTGGCGCCCCCATCCCCCCCACAGTTGTGGAATGCTGCCGCCCGCATACTGGAAGCAGTGAGGCCACTTTATGGGGGCGCTAGACTAATTTGCCTCTCAGCCCAGTCCACCCCATAAGACTGGCGCTACACTAAAAGTGTAGTGCAAGCTGGCGGGGACTCTTTCTGTGCTGCCCCCCTGCAAAGTGCTGCCCTAGGCCTGGGCCTTGTCAGCTTAGACCAGGATACAGCGTTGAGTGCGAGTGCATGTTTTTCCTCACCACGCGGAAAAGTGCTGCCACCAGCAGACGCGCATGGGTGTCTTTAATTTTTAGCGGCACCCCCACACATCTAGCAAATTTTCAGCCACCGAAATGCATGGTATCGCAAAGGTGCAGCGTGATTTTAACCACTTCCCGCCCAGCCTATAGCAGAATGACAGCCGGGCGGTGGTTTAGTTATCCTGACTGGGCGTCATATGACGTCCGGCAGGATAACAGCCGCCGCACGACTGTGGGGGCACGCATCACGGCGATCAGTGGTGCGGTGTGTCAGGCTCTTTACCACGTGATCAGCTGTGTCCAATCATGACTGATCATGATGTGTGCCGATCAGCGGCTCTCCCGACAGGGGGGATCTGCACTGTTTGTTTATTAGTGCAGCCCCCCACTGATGCCCACACTGCACCACCAGGGAAGCCACCAGGACCACCAAGGAAGGGGTCAACATGTGGATGCCCAGGTATGTACCCCATGGCCATCCACAGATGAAAAAATATGCACAATAGATGCCAATCAATGCCCACAAATGGGCACTGACTGGCAACATTATGGTCCAGATCAAACAAGTGCCTAGCAATGCCACCTATCAGTGTCATCAGTGCAACCCATCAGTGTCCATCAGTACCACCTTGCAGTGCCCATCCATGCCCATCAGTGTCCACCTATCAGTGACCATCAGTGCCACCCATAAGTATCCATCAGTGCTGCCTATGAGTGCCCAGCAGTGCCGCATACCAGTGGCACCTATCATTGCCCATCAGTGCCATCTCATCGGTCCCGCCTTATGGCTTCACTGATGGGCACTGATATCAGTGCCCATCATGGAAGAAGAAAACGTACTTATTTACAAAAAAAAGTAACAGAAACAAAGAAAAACTTTTTCTTTTTTTTTACATTTTCAGACTTTTTTATTTGTTGCGCAAAAAGTAAAGATCGCAGAGGTGATCAAATACCACCAAAAGAAAGCTCTATATGTGGAAACAAAATGATAAAAAAAAAACTTGTTTGGGTACAATGTAGCATGACCGCGCAATTGTCATTCAAATTGTGACAGCGCTGAAAGCTGAAAATTGGCTTGGGCAGGAAGGTGCGTAAGGGCCTGGTATTGAGATGGTTAAAAATCGCACATGCAGTACATTTTTGGGTGTTCCCGCATGGTCAGCAGTCTTGTGCAATTGTACAGGCTCCTCTCCGTAAAGTGTTATTGACGTTTTTTTTTTCTTTCATTAAAATAGCAGCTAGACTCACCAGCTCTGTGACGGGATCCCCTGCTGGCAATCTTAGCTCCTCATCTTCTTCATGTGCCCACATAGAAAGCGGCTATGGGGGCACACAATGCCTACTTGGAGCTGTGTGTCTATGGACATCTATAAATATGCACCATAGACACACAGCAACATTCCCTGGTTCGCCCCTTTCCTTCATGGGATTTCAGTTCTTTCCGTCCGTTTCTGCTACTCCTCTCTGTCCATCCCTCCATTGGCTTCCACTGACCCAACAAATTAAGTTCAAAATACTAACAACAACTTACAAAGCCACCCACAACTACATAACAGTTATCCCTCACCATTATAACCTTGACTACTGCGGTGCAATGGGCCCAGGTACAAATTAAATGTAACATAAATGGATAGAACCGTCACCCTTGCCCCCTCATCCCATTTAAATAAACACACTTACAACCATTAGGTTGGAAAGGGCAAGCCCACAACTTTATTTCAATTCCAACACATAACATGTGAACACTTTAAGCCAGTCACAGTTGTACTGTGAGCACGCAATTCCAAAGGGGGGGGGGGGGGGCTGTCCTTACCATAAGTGCTGGACAGACAGGCGAATTCCAATTTCCATCAAGGGCATAGGCCATTACAGCAACTTTTATGCTGGCAAGGTCAAGAAACCGCAGCAAGCTGTGACATACCATAAGAAAAAAGGGGTGGGAAGGTGGGCAGCTCTTCCAGCCACGTTCCTCAAAAGACCCAATACTTTTCTGAGCTCAGGCCCAGCCCATCCCATCCCCAATAGTTAAACCAATCCTTGGTGAACACTCAACCACCTAGTCCGGCACCTGGCCATGCCCCCATCAGTCAAGGCTCTCTTTCCATATAGGGGCTCAAGAGGCCTTCATTTGAATCACTTGATCCTCCCTCCTAGACAAGCAGGGTCCTCTGATTCTTCCTGTATTGAATTGTATTGTAACTGTACTGTCTGCCTTCAAGTTATAAAGTGCTGCACAAACTGTATGTAGCACTAACCCCCGAAGGAGCTGCTGGTTTTATTTGGGCTTACCGTTACCTCACCTGCTTGCTTCTTCATCTTGGGGATCCCGTGGTAAATGGCCCAAAGAATCCTCTTTGAGGTTATTTTTTTTTTTTTCCCAAACAACGAGTTTATTGGTAAACAAGCCAGTAGAAAAAAAAGGTTTACAGTTTTGGTACATCCAACAATAGGGGGCAGCAACAATCAAAAACAGTTCACTGACAGAAAATATCACAGGCCAGATCCAGCAAGACAGCAACAATATATATGAACACATACACTGTAAGACGTATGATACAGACAAAATAATAATCTATGAAAGCATATCCAGAGTACCCACTTGTCCCTGGTGAAAGCATTGAGACAAACAGCACATCATAAGTCCGCTCAATACATGTAGGTTAATAAGATCCACCATTGCCCTATCCCGCCCGTACCCTTAATCCTCTGGGATATCAAGGAGCAGCTCACCCAATCCCCTAAATGCGGGCCAGGAGAGCATGTCTCCCCTCGCACCGCCTTCCTGAGAGGGACTAGTCCACACAAGTGTCCGGGTTGTTAAGCCATCGATCCCATATCTTATTAAATTTGTTTGGGCAGCCCCTATGTGCGTAGATGACTTTCTTCATAGGCAACGTTGAATTTACCTCAGCTACCCAGGCCCTAAGTGTCGGGGCATCAGGCTGCATCCACCGCCTGGCAATTACCTTTCTAGCGCTAAATAACGTTTCCTGTACAAAAACAGCATGTGAAGGGTCGGTCAGGGGAACCAGCATCAGGCCCAGGATGCAGGCTTTAGGGTCCACCTGCAGAGGGGAACCCATACGGTCATGAAGGAATTGAATAATTTGCTGCCAGAAGGTCTGGATGTCCGGGCACGACCACAGCAAGTGATAGAAGGAGCATGGGAGACCCCTACACCGCGGGCACCCCGGATCCTGAGTAGGTTTGTATCTGCAAATTCTCGCAGGAGTAAGATAAGATTTATGTACAATGTACAATTGAGTCAGCCTATCAGATATCTTAGGGGAAGCCTGTTTAACGTTGTCCAATACCTCCTCCCACTCCTCAGTCTCAAGCGGGCCCATTTCCTCTTCCCACCTGTGTTTTGCTACCTCAGCAATTCTGGATTCAGAGCGTCGTCTAAGGGAACCATATAAAGTGGAGATCAGTTTGGAGGGCTCCTCACCAACAATAATGCCTACCAGTGACAGTTCCTGAGTATCGGGGAATCCCTCCCCGAATTGAGCCCCGAGGGCATGAGACAGCTGCGCATACCGAAAAACCATATGCGAAGGGATCTCAAACTCCCCCTGCAGTGCCCAAAAACTGCGCACCCCCAGCGGGGTGACGACCTGATACAGGTACACCACCCCCCTGGAGGCCCAGAGACCCGCCCCCGGCAGCCCCCGAAGCTCCCCCAGGCAGGGGTTGTGCCATAAGGGTGTGTGGGAATGTACCCAGTCTGCCCCCACCATCCTCAGGGCGATCCCCCAAACCCGCCTATGCTGAAGCAGCAATGGGGCGCAACCCTTCACGCACCTACTAATCTCCTTACCCCTAAACAGAACCTGAAGGGGAGAGTGGGCATGGCTATGTGGCGCTCTGCAAATCAGAGCGCGATACCTGGAAGCATCTGTTTTATGTAGGTGAAAGAAATGGGAAAGTTGAGCAGCTATGTAATATGCGTGGAGGTCAGGAAGCGCGGCTCCCCCCAAGTTAGTAGGGTTCTTTAACGTATTCCAGGCTAATTTGTGTCGTCCGGAGCCCCAGACGAAGGAATAAAGGATAGTATCCATGGTTTTAAAATACTTAAGTGGGATTAGGATGGAGGAATGCCAGAATTTATATAGAAATTTGGGCAGCAGAATCATTTTAATTAAGTTAATCCTTCCCATTACACCAAGGGGGAGCCTTGCCCAGGATTGAGTTTTGCACTTCAGATACGAAATCAGAGATTCAATATTATGAGCTATATAGTTGGGGGGTTCCCTCGTGATCTGGACGCCCAGGTACTGAATAGAAGATACTCTGCTCAGCGGAAGGGAGGCCGCATCACGCATCGGTGGAGACATATCAATAGGGAGGATCTGCGACTTCGCCCAATTGATAGTAAGGCCTGAGTGTTTACCAAATTCCTCGATGGTACAAAGCACGGCCCTCAACGAGGGCCCCTCATCCTCAAGATACAGGAGCATGTCATCAGCGTACAAGCTTACTGTTTCCACTAGTGTCCCTATCCTGAGGCCCCTGATTTGGATATTTGATCTGAGAGATATAGCCAACGGCTCCACCGCCAGGGCATAGAGGAGCGGGGACAGCGGGCATCCCTGTCTGGTCCCCCGTCTCAGAGGAAGGGGACCCGACAGCCACCCATTCACCGCCACCCGCGCCTCCGGGGAAAAATATAAAATTTTGACCCATTTCAAAAAGTTAGGTCCAAACCCAAATCGTCTAAGGCATTCCCACAAATACTCCCATTCCACCGAGTCAAATGCCCTAGCCGCATCCAATGCCACCACAGCCCTAGTACCCACATTCTCATGGGAAGCCTGCAGGTTCATATGAAGTTTACGGATATTCATTGCCGTGTTTTTACCGGGCATGAATCCCGTTTGATCCGGATGGATAAGGGACAAAACGTGAGAGTTCAATCGGGATGCCAATATTTTGGCCAATATTTTGATATCCGCCTGGAGCAATGAAATCGGGCGGTATGAATCAGAGCGGTGCGGGTCTTTACCTGGTTTTGGAATAACCACTATCGTCGCTTGACGTAAAGTGTTCGGGAGAGTGTTAGATTCAAAAAGGTAGGTATACAAATTTAGCAACTCAGGGGCCAACACCTCAGAGTATGCGGTGTAAAAATCCAATGGTAGACCATCTTGCCCAGGGGCCTTGGATGCGGCCAAGGACGAGAGTGCCAGTTCAATTTCTTCAAGCGTGATCGGGGCCTCTAAGTCAGTAATCTGGGTCACAGAAAGTTGTGGAAATAGGACATCCTGTAAAAACGTCTGGGTCTCCTGTGGGGTGGCCTCTACCCGGGAAGCGTAAAGGTCCTCGTAGTAGGACCGGAACATTTCGGCCACCCTCCCTGGGTCTGAAATGAGTGCCCCACTCTCATCCGCTAAGGAAACCACCACCGGCGGCCTCGTGTCCTGATGAGCTAGGAACGCCAACAGTTTACCCGCCCTCTCTCCTTGCTCAAATATTCGCTGCTGCGAGAAAAAATGTTTGCGTCTGGCCTGTTCGAAGTGTAATTGGTCTAAAACCCTTGTTTGGAGCTTGAGAGCCGAGGCATTCGCTGCCGTGGGGTTTGCTACAAACGTACGGGTAGCAGCATCCAGCTGTTCCACCGCCTGATCAACCAGTAGTTTAGAAAAGCCTTTCAATCTATTGATCCGCCTAATCAAAATGGATTGCGCGTAAATCTTAAAGGTCTCCCATACACTGCCACCCGACGCTGTCCCTTTATTCAGATCAAAAAAGCGACGCCATTCCTCCGATAAATCATCCTCAATCAGCATGATCCGATAAAGATCTCGCATGAAACCCCGCATCCTCCAACTGGGGAAGGAGGATGTCCGACGCAAGAACGTAGTCTATGCGGGATATGGTAGAATGTGTGGCCGAGAAACATGTAAAGGCCTGGGTCACGGGGTACCTATGTCGCCACACATCAGTCAGCGAAAAATCCCAGAGGGTGCGACTCAGTCTAGATCCCATCTGGGCCGCAGGGGTAGAACCACCATGCAGCCTGTCTATGCTCGGGTTGAGGGCAATGTTAAAGTCCGCAAGCCAAATGGCAGGGGTGCCCGGGTGTTGGGCCATAAAAGATAATCCCTCAGACACCAGACCAGCAGAGTATGGGGGTGGTATATACAGAGCTAGAATAAGATAACGTCTGCCATGTACAGTACAGTGCAAAAAAATAAATCGACCCTCGGGGTCTGTCTGTAGGTCAAGCAGGTGAAATTGCAGTGTTTTGGCAATTAATAAAGACACACCTCGGGAGTAAGGGGTATGGGTTGCGTGATATGCCCAGCCGACCCACGGTCGCCTAAGTGCCAACTAAAGCTGGCCTGTAACATGCGTTTCTATCAGCACAATAATGTCGGCCCTATATGTTTTGAGGCAAGCAAAGACTGCTGTGCGTTTAAGCTTATCCCTGAGACATTCCACGTCAAAAATTTAACTGGAGCCATACAGCAGCAATATACAGTTTATTCACGTGGATGGACGGGCCAATCACCAGTGTCGGTCCCACCCCATGCCCCCCCCCCACAGTAAGTTCAAACTCGTCAGTGAATGTAGCAGCATCAGTCGTTGTACCATAAACTCAATAACCAACAACCCACAATCAAACATAAACTCAAATCTCTTCTCATACCCCCCACCCCCCACCCAGCTCTCAGCACCCCCAACTATGCTGGAGCATTCAACCCCAACTTGCCATGCAATTGTCCGCACCCCATGCATCAACAGTGTCCAGCGCGGCCTCCCTCCACCGCCTGAACCATCCATCTCCTCAGGAGGGCAAACAAGGCATGGCACTATACACGGGGCGATCACTCGCTGCATAAGGCCCCGGGAGCAGCCGCAGAGACAAGAGTCGCGGCCTCCGCCCCCGGTACCAGGAAAATAGGTAACCTGAGCACCAGCGGTCAGCATCTAGGACAGTTGTAAAATGAGAAAGGGGAACAACATAAAGGAGGTGAAAGCATATGCCGTAACAAAGTTCACACACAGTAGAGGTAAACCATCTTGTAATAGGGCTGGAATCCACTGTAGCAGAGGCAGTAAGCCGACAGGGACAGTAACGTAAATACCAGGAAGGACCCGGTACGGGTCATCAGACCATATTGGGGCAAACTTGATTAATAACGTAACTCCCGGCACACAAGGAAAGTTGGACAATACCAGTCTCCTAGAGTGCATCTGCAGGAGAAGTCAAGCAAGGTTCAGGGGACCAACAGGTTCCCGCGGCCCCGGCCGCAGCAGTGAGTAAAGCGAAGGCAAACTAACACATGTCCCGGACAGCAGGCATACAGTCAAGGAAGGGCGGCCCCATCAACAGGGGGCACATAACAAACCAGCATATTACCACAGGGAGACGATACCAGTCCGCCCATTAGGCCCGACGATTCCTGTCAGCCTCTCGCCGATCCAGCCACTCCACCACCTGCGCCGGGTCATCAAAGAAATGGGCACGGTCCTCCCCCAAAACACGGAGCTTCGCCAGGTACATCATGGCATACTTAAGGTGATTAACCCGCAACCTTCGCTTGACCTCGACGAAGCGAGCCCGCTGTTTCTGGACTTCTGCGGAGAAGTCCGGGAAAGCCATGATATGTCCCGATCGGTAGGGGATATTGCCCTTCTCCCTACTCAAGCGCAAAATGGCATCACGGTCCCGGAAATTTAACAGCTTGGCGATGAGTGTACGAGGCGGTGCACCCTCCGGCGGGCGTCTCGCAGGCATGCGATGTGCCCGCTCCACGATAAAAGTAGTGGAGAAAGCTTCCCTGCCATAGGTTTGGGTCAAAAGGTTCTCAAGGAAGGTAGGTGGATCCGAGCCCTCCGCACCCTCCGGTAGGCCAATAAAACGGAGGTTAGACCTGCGGGATCTATTTTCAAGATCGTTGTGTTTTTGAGTGAGAAGATGGAGTTGGCGCCTCAGCTCCTCGTAGGAGTGTTGCAGCGGGTGAAGCACATCTTCCGCCTGGCTGATCCTCTCCTCCGTCTCTTTCACTCGATCCTTGAGTTTGGACATGTCTTGTCTGATGAGGGATACGTCCACCCTGATCTCCTCGATTTTTGTAGTAAGGGAGGACTGGCAGGCCGAGATAGCTTCCAGCACCTTCTCAGTGTCGTTCGTCGTTGGTGGAGGAGGAGATGACGAGGGGGCGCCATCTTGAGCTGCCTCCCTATCTTGTCTGCGGTACTTGTCCAGGGAAGACATCGCCGCGCCGAACCGAGAGCGGAGCACAACTCACGTGCGACCTACTCCATCACCGTCCAGGCCACGCCCCCCCCTCTTTGAGGTTATTTATTTAGAAAAAACAAAGTCTCTCAACAGAGGGTAGAGGGTTAGGGGTGAGTTCAGGCACTTAAATTGCAGGGTAAAGATATAGCGAGAATGCAGAGAATAAAATGGTTCCACACTAGATTCAACAACCCCCGGATAGACCTCTCTCACTAGGCCTAGCAGCCGGTGGGATGCTCGGTATAATCTCTGCCACAGACTTGTTAGATACACTTGAGTGTTACTGAGGGATGTTTTATAAATTTAAAGAACTGACATATGGTACCAGTTTCTCTCAGCCGATCCGGCGATATCGTATGAGTGTTGATCCAGGCTGCATCCTTCAACTAAGCCTCCAGGCTCCTCCAGAGAAACCAGCCTTGCGCATGGCCTTCCCCTGAAAGAGTCCTCCCCTGGGGTTCCTCAGTTGCTGGGCCTCTCCCTTCTGACGAGATGGCACCGGACCATCCCTGGATCAATAGGTCCCGAAACTCACTCAGGCCCATCCCTTCAGTTGCGTCGCCTTGAGCCAGCCGGCACCGAGACTCAGGATGCATGGTTCCACACCCCAGGCCAGGAGGGCCATGGGGCTGCTTAGGAGGACCACCGGAACCAAAAAGACAGAAAATTACCCCCCCCCGCCAACATGGCGTCTGTACCTTAAATACCACCCCCCAGAATGCACAGCAGGAAAACACTCCCACTGGGCTGGTTCCGAGAGATAGGTGGCATTCAATGCATCCAGCTAGACTGCTTTCTACTCTTGCTGGCAGTGACAGCGACACCCGCGTTCAAGGAGAACCTAGTGCAACCCAGATGAACTGGTACTGAAACCAGAAATTTAGAGAAATAATCCCAAAGCCCAACTGTGGCTTCAGGCAACTTAACAAAAAACAATAGCTCCTGCTCGTCAGGAGCCAGCGCTACATGTATAAATCCTGTATAATAATAATCATAGAGGCCCAACATCACATGTGGATGTTACCTAGGGTGATCTACTGTTATCAGGAAGCTATGTACAGCCCCTCTCAGCAACCATGATCTTCCTGCAGTCCATAAAGAAGAACAGAGACCTAGTGATGACATCACTGGGCATAAAAAAAGGTATGTAATGAAAACAGAAATGTGTTATTGAAAAATTGAATTTTAGGATGAGGATGGAGAAAGGAACCAGGAAAGGCAAATATTTAGATTATACCACATTTTTGATGTAACTTTTACAGTTGTATATGATTGCTTTTCCATATTGTTCATAATGTTATTTCAAATAAAGATTTCTAGGTTCTCTTACTGGCATATTAGACATTTCAGCCTGCTGAGGTAAAGGTAATGTAGCCACATAGTGAATGCGCTGCTTGTTTCTGCAGTCTAGTTATAGAGGAATATAGAATTACTATACAGAAGTACTAAGCAGGAAGCAAAGCATGTACATGTAATTGGTAAATACATACTTGTCAACACTCCTGTATTTGCCAGGACAGTCCCGCATCTTGGTCTGGACAATCCTGCATCTTGGTCTGTCCCTTTGACGCTGTGCCCTGGACCATGTCTGCGGATCACAGTATCAACATTATTTGACTTACTGCGCATGCTCAGTAAAAGGCATCAATTGTGGCGATCAGGCAGCGAGAGGGTGATCACTGAATATATATTAGGTGGGATCTGGATAGGACCAGCCATTAAAATAGTCATGATGAGTGGTAATGAAGCAAAGACCAACTGATCTGAATCCTAAGTCTGAGCAATGACTCTGAAGGTATGCCACTGACCCTGAAAAACAGGAAGGAGAGGCACCTCTAAAGGCTGATACATGATACGAACGAACTGCCGATTTTCAAATTGTTAGTATGGTGATTTTGACAGCTGATACAGTTTTTTTGTCAGACAAAAGCTGGATGTGCAGACTATAAAATATTTGTCGTATGTGAACTCAACATCCGATTTTCGTTTTTTAGTATGGTTTTCGTATGAAAGGTGGGATCAGTTCCAAAGTGAGGCTTGGGGTGCAGAGGAGGATGACGTGCGGTGATGACATCACTGGTATGCAACATGTTTCAGAGCGTGCATACTACGAATAGCACGGCAGGAGTGTGACTGCCGGGCTATTCGCAGTATGCACGCCTCCTCTGCACACCAAGCCTCGCTTTGAAACTGATTCCACCTTATGGCCGACTTCCTGACAGCAAGAAACGATATACCTGCGGGAGCCGGTGGCTGAATGAGGCGTTGACTGGAGGGAGCTCATTGGGAAATTCTTCCTTCGTTACAGATGTGCCTATTTTATTTCACCTTCTGTAAGTTGTAATTTGTCTTGAGCCATTAAATCATTTTATACTTCTACTTTAGAGGCGCCTCTCCTTCCTGTTTTTCAGTTGTTCATCGGAAACTTGCTTCTGCTTCATTAAGGTGGCTGCCCTTATTGTATGGACTTTCAGTTATTTACCCCTTGCTAGCTTTATGGACTTTTCATTGGAGATTGTTTAACCCCCTTACATGTATTTTCATTTATAGGTATATTGTTTTACAAGATTGGTTGTGTGCCTCACATTTGTGTTGTTCTTATGCCCCTGAGCCTAGCTGTGATCTGGATAAAACCTCTGCATGGGCAGATGTGGCCTGCAGGCCATAGTTTGGAGACCCTTGATGGAGATGATGATAATCACCAAGACAGAAAATGCAAAACAGAAAAAAGAGATCCAGTTGTGCGGTAAATGTACTGTTTTTTTCTTTTTAACTGTTGAATCTTTGGGTTTACTTCCAATACCTGTCATGCCTATTATGATAAAACAAAGCTACTTAACAACAATATCATTTTTCAAAATGGCTATACAATTTGTTATTACTCACTCGACCTCCGGAAGATTTACCCTCCTTCATGACCAGGATATTTTTTTGTGATATGGCACTGCATTATTTTAACTAACAATTGCACGGTCATGCCACACTGTACCCAAATTAAATTTATGTACATTTTTTCCCACAAATATAGCTTTCTTTTGGTGGTATTTGATCCCCACTGCATTCTTATTTTTTTGCATTATAAACAAAAAAAGTCAGACAATTTTGAAAAAAAAAAGCAATATTTTATAATTTCTGCTATAAAACATATCCAATAAAAAAAAATCTAATTTCTTTATATATTTATATATATTCTGCTACATATTTCCCTGCCACCCCCCGAATAGTGGCTCACTCAGTGCTGCACCATAACCCAGGGTACAGTGCTGAGTGAGCCATTATTCAGCTGTGAAATTGGGAGAGTAATAGTTTCTATCATATACCCCACATTGCATGAGCCTGAAACCTTCCATGGTCCGGGATTGTTGCGTATATCCGTGGGAGCGGATCGATCGTTAAGGATCCATCATCTACCCATTATAGAGGCTTGACTTGACCTGTAGGGGTCTTCCTGTGAGCAGAAAGGCTGGGGCAAATGAGTGGCGCACATCAGATGGTGAAATACAGTGGATGAATTGGAAATTCTGTAAATTTCTTTGCGCTTATGCACTTTCTTTTCCATATGAACTGGCACTAGGAGTTTTTTGTCACTGGATTTTTATTTGTATCACTTTTTTATATGAACTGTCACTGTGAAGGTTCCTGCCATTGGAATATATGTTTTGCACTCCTATCACTTTGAAACACTTTTACAAGAGTTTTTGCATCATTTGCACTGTGAAAATTATGATTGCAATGTAGTATTGTAATGCATGTTGAATTACTTTCTTCATCATTGTTAGTCTAGCATGGCCACCGTGGTGCTATTTATTATAGGACTGATTGCACATTTATATAGTCAATAATTATTATTTAGCTTAGCTAGCGCCACATACCTTTCCTTTTTTTCAATACATTTTTTGTGTGAACACTTTGCATGTTGGCAGCTACTCCATCATTCCTTAGTGCAGTGTATGTTTGCACATTAGTTACCCCCTTTTCCCTGCTTCTATTGTTTACACCCCTCCCAGGGGTTGTCTCCAGCTGCTAGGATCCGTAGAGCTGTTTGGGAATATTCCTCCTAGTACGGTAATCTGTCCCATTGGCACCTGATCTTTTTGTGGTACTTTACAGAGCACTTGAAGCACAAGTTCTAGTTGCCACTTTTCCAATTTGTAGACAATTTGCATGGTAAGTCTCTAGCGAGAGCAAAGTTGCAGTGGTGAGTCTACAGCAAGAGCTCTGCAAGTCTACAGTATGACAATTCAGCCACAGTGACCTCTGTGGTGGGATGACTATTGCACAACATAACTGAACCAGAACTTGCAGCAGACATCCTGAATGTTTGCAAAGAAACTTCATCTGGAGTCATGCAATTGTGCAGCAAACTTGTGAAGACTGGCAAGTCTAGCAATAGCTTAGCAAGTAATTTTCAAACTTGCAGCTCAGTTGCTTGTTATCTGGGTTATGAATACCTGGAGGTGTTACAATGACAAACTGCTAGGATGCAATGAAAAATTAAATCTGATGTTAGTTTCACTAGCCCTATAATTGGGCATGCTCACATAGTGCGCGGCTCCCTTATCTCTGAGTGTGTAGGAGGTATTGGAGGCCGCATGTTGTCTTGTATGTATGCGAATGGATTTACAGCAACAAATACCACAGTGTATTGTCATATTATTGGAATGCTGTGCGGAATCTCTCAATATCCTGGAACAAACAGATGTTCCTTCTTCATCAGCATCGGCATGTAGATCTGTTGCTGTGAAGATGAATGTATCAGATTCTTTAGGTAAAAAGTCAATATTCCTTGTTTTTCTCCCGCTCGGTTCAATCTTATATGAAAACATTGCTAGTCAGTTACTGGACATCAGAGAGAAACAAAATCACAATATTAATCCAAAGATTTTCAACAGGGCAGACAACCTTGCAGTGGATAGGAAGTCAGCTTAAAGGGACCCTGTCTAAATATTATAAGTTTATACTCATGCGCATTTTAGATGCCTGGCATCATTTCTCTACACTTTCCTGTCCTCTGGGGAGCTGCAAACACCGCTACAGCTTTTACCCCCACATGCACATCCAACGCCTTGGGATGCATGATTCTGCACCCCAGGCCAGGAGGGCCATGGGGCTGAGTCAGGAGGACCACCAGAACCGAACAGACAGACAATAAAAAATGGAACCCCGAACCACGTGGCGTTGGTACCTTAAATACCACCTCCCAGAATGCACAGCATGAAACACTCCCATTGGGCTGGTTCCGAGAAAACAATGGCATTCAATACATCCCGCTAGACTGCGTTTCTACTCTTGCCGGCGATGACAGTGACACCTGCGGTCAAGGAGAACCCAGTGCAACCCAGCTGGACTGGTACTGAAACCAAAAATTTAGAGAAATAGTCCTGAAACCCAACTGTGGTTTCAGGCAAATTAACTTTTCAAAAAAACATAGCGTCTGCTCGTCAGGAGCCATCGCTACAGTAACATTTGGAGAATGATGAATTATACATTTCTAGTGCTACCCCCTTAAGAGCCGCTGGATTTTGTGTCCCCCTTCACCTGCATAGCCAGGCAACATGTATTTCCAGCAAACACTTCACAGTCAATTATCCAGTCAATGAGCCTGGTTTCAATAATTTATTAGGGGGATATAACTTAGGTGGGATTAGGGTGATATGAGATGGCCAGAACTTGATCACCGAAGAAACTTTGAGGACAACTTGAACACTCAGGCTTGTTAGCAAAGGACCCAATCTGTACTCCCTCTGGAATATTGACACAGTCTGGCTAGACAAAATTGTTCCCAAACTACATCCAGGTACTGCAGCTTTACTTGGTGACAAAATGCTAATGCACCTGGCTCACTGGTGCAGAATCCCCAAGCAAGGTATACAGTTAACAGTTCTATTTCCCATAAATATGCTAGTTGAAGATTGCCCTTGGCTGAAAACCCCTTTGTAGGCAATGAGGGGAATGGATAATGTGGATGTTTACTCACTTAGTCCCCTTATCCTGAAGCATAACTGATGACTACTGGCTGGGCCTCCTGCTGACCAGGTCCCACTCTGCAAATCAAGGCAAAATAAGGGATCGCCTGGCTGATACTGAAGGGGGTAAGGGTTCCTCCTTGGTTCCTTCCTCTCTCTCTCTTCTCTCTACATTACTGTTGACCACCCACCATCACAGGGGTTCCCACCAGGCCTCTGGATCCTGGAACCCTCATGGCCAGGCTAAAATATTTAAAGGCCTTCTCCCCACCATCTGGGCCAGCTTTATACAGAGAATGGTAGAGATCACGTCAACATTCAGGCTCTCATCTCCATATCCTCACCCACTAGGTTCTGGAATGTCCTGAAGCGTCCAGAAGCCAGGGGGAGGTGACAGAGAGACTTACAACACTGATTGAACAATGCCTGATGAACAATGGACTCATCAGATAAGTCATTACCACTTTGCCATTACCACATTACCCAACATGTTTCGTCTTCATAGACTTCTGCTGGGGTATATATGCTAGCCGTGCCATTGGCCATTGGTTTAAACTGCACTTTTTTATTTACCTATTTTATTTGTTCAATTGAACACAATTTTTACTGCTCCTTGGGATGTTGGAAGATGCATTCTGTCAATACATTTTCATCCATTGGTTGGATTTACACTATGTGGAGGTCCTTTGTTCTTCCTTTCCATATTCCGAAAAATTGGCATTGGTACTGAAAGGTCTGTTGAGATTTCCAGCGGTCCCGGTCGAAGAGATGAGAGCCTAGCATCTACCAGAGGGAACTGCTCAGGTCCTGTCTCCAGGAGGAACACTCCACTGATCCAGATTTAACCACTTACACTTTTTCGGTAATATAAGTCTGCTTGACTCACGGCCAACGGTTTGTGAGTCCGCCACTGTTGGTAAAAGTACCCTATCCTTGTTTTACTACATGAAGGTATCCTTCAGAATGCCGGTTCCATTTTACAATTAATTAAGAAGCTATACAGAGATCTGGATAGAATAACAACACCGTTATATTTATTCTTAAGAACTTTACTTGCTATGGATTCTATATGCCGTTGATATTTATGTTAATAAATTTTTGTTGTTTGCTCTACTGCTTTCAAGCATTATAGGCAATTTATGGCATTTTTTTTCATTGACATTATCATTTCTTTTATATGTCCCTTTAAAGACCGGTGTTCTCTTTGTAAGAATTTATATTCCAGTAGTATACTTACGGTCCCTTCTTTGTTTTCATACTTCAGAGTTTATGTGATTTCCTTTATTTTCAATATCACAGTTTTATTAGTTTATTCACAGTTTTTTGCATTTCCGTCACTGGGATTTTTGCTTACATGCAATTTCTGCTACTCTTAAGTCGCATTTCATTACTGTTTTGTTTTTAGATTCATGCAGCTATATACACATTTTTTTTCTTTTTGCTTGCGTAAATTTTGATTTGGATATAGTTATATTATCATCAATTGACACATGTCATATTCACTCAAAAATTAGAGTGTTATATTATTATCTAAAGCACATGTTGCATCCAGTCTTACGTTCTGTGATGCATTGGTGAATTAGATACATTATTAGCTCTACACTTTTATGCACAATTCGTTACACAGTTAGTCTGATTGTTGTGTTGGCTGCTCACTTTTAGGCCGCGTACACACGGGCGGACTGTCTGCCCAACTAAGTCCGTCAGACAATCCGACAGACAGTCCGTCCTACTTTCGAATGAACGGACTTGACCACACACGATGAACAGACAGTCCGCCGAAAGCTTGCACGATGACGTGTACAGCACGTACGACGGGACTAGGAATACGACGTCCAATACACTGCAATGCAACCTTTTGCCGTGTAAATCCTTTCTGAGCATGCGCCATACTTAGTCCGTCGAACTAGCCTACTCACGAGCGGACTGTCCGCTGAAACCAAGTTTGGACGGACAATATTACGGAAATTCCGAAAGACTTAGTCCGCCAGACTGTCCGCTGAAAAAGTCCGCTGAAGCCCACACACGAGCGGATTGTCCGCTGAAACACGTTTCAGCGGACCAAGTCCGTCAGACAGTCCGCCCGTGTGTACGCGGCCTTAGGGTTGGCGCGGTATTACCACCATATATTTTTGATCTTAACGAGGGAGCCTTTAAATAAGGGATCCCATTTACTCATTTGGGTACACTACTTTAGCGAGTGGCAGGTTAAGGCAAGGGACCCACTAGTTAGGGACAGTGCTTAGTACAAAGAAAGGTTCCTGATGGGTAGAGACGGGGCAGGGGAATATTGGGTGCTAGTGATTCCCTCCAGTGAGATAGCACATTGTGGTTATACAAGATACCACCACCCCTCCAGCAGAGGCCATTCACTGGTAATATTACTGCAAAACTGTCTTGTTCACCAATGTGCCATATCATTCTCTCATTGTGATCACCTTAACTCTGAATAGACTCTATAAAACCTACAGTGCTATAGGCCCTCCCGAGCGTGAACCTTGACTGAGGCCCAACCTGCTTTAAAAAAGCATATCTAAACCCAAGAATGTAATATATTGTGGTTTACTTTTCCAATCTGTAAAGAAATTTGCAACTCATGTGTCAATATTGTCCAGTTTCCTAAATTGCAGAATGCTGTAATATTCAGACAAAAGAGATTTTAATTGCTGATTCTCCCAATTCGATCAGCACTAGACAAGAGCAGTTACTGCTTTGGTTCCCAGCAGATAGTGGTAACAGGCCCAAGGCCAAAGATACCCCATAGGAGCTTCAGAGAGAGCCCCTGGGGAAACAGGCTTAATAACCCAACTATATCCACTATTTCCCACTGAGCACAATGTGTACTCTAAAACCCTTTATAGGCATGATAAAATTAAACTGAGCTACTCCAGTCTTCAGACTACAATTTCGTGTTTGTTTGACAGCACAAAGCCTACTAAAGTAGCTCCTATATTCTGTACGTGATTAGTATCTTCCAGCTCTGCACTGATCGCCTCTGTCACCTATTCTAACCTTTTGTTAAGTTTATCATCTAGTTTTCCTTCCTGCCTAATGTTACTGGAAGTGTACCACTGAATCCAATTGTGCAGGAGATTGCAGTTTGGTTGTCTGCCTGCAAAGTGACTGGTACTGGCACTGGTACTGGTATCATATATCAACCAATCTGAGTAGGCTTGATGCAAATGTTGTCAAACAAGGAGGTGGACAGTCCTGTTGTTTGTAATTAGACACAGTGGTTTATGATGACCAGGCTAAGATGAAAAGATCAAAGTGCGCTTCCCCATGAACTGTGAACTACTTCAGCATAGGTCACAGGTACTGATAATGAAGGCCCAATGAGGTTACCTCTTCTGCCTATTCCTCAGCCTGGACCAGACCAACTAAGCCAATTTAGGATTAAACCACAGGATTAGCACTGGACCTCTCAGTACCCCTTGTACTGCCACTCTGCCTGTCTGCCACCCCTTACATAGATGCTGCTCTGGTAATGTATACTATGCCATGTGACAACCTTTTGCTGAAGGTATACCACGTATATACTGGCATTGTTGCACCTGTTCTGCCAGTGTCACTGTGTTTGTCCATATAATAGAATATGGAACTATGATGCAATTTCTACAGTTACATGCTAGTGCTAAGTGATGGCTGATTGTTGATCAAATTGTTATCTGTTACACCTGCAACTCAACCCAATAATAATTTTGCAACCTTCCTCTGAACTCTGTGTAATGTTCTTCTAACTTGGGTACCAACCACCTGGCTCCACCGACATACATATACATGTTTATGACTTTGACCTTGGGACCTAGAGCTTTTACAAAGCTGGCCTGTGACAGCACTGGATGTCTCAGTGGCAAATTGCTCAATACCAGTGCTGTTATAGAGGAAAAATAACTCTTCCATACTTTGAAGCACCAGATATGTAACCTTGCTTACCCGGTTGAATAAAACAACAGGGGAGCAAAGTTAAGGTGAGTATGTGATGCTAAGGGGCTACCAATAACTTGAACATATTGCTTTGCCTTACATGGGCTAAGCACAAGTTAACTATAAGGACACGTGTAGTGCCCCCCCAGATGGGTTGCTAATGTTTTAGGTAAATTTCGATTTTGGCTTCCTTGTAGCAGAGGAGCAATGATCATTTTCTATAGTCTGTTCTGGGTTCTGCTGATACAGGCTCAACTACTTTCCCCCTCATCCCAATGAATTCTGGGATATATTAGGTGGGAGAGTCTGATCAACTCTGGCCTGCATATTCATGTACTTTCATACAAACCCTGCTCAGGAGAGTGAGTGATCAGCAGGGGCCTGAGAGGGTTATAAATAGGCTGGGGCCTAGAAGAGCTTCCTATTGTTCCTGGGGAAGTAAGACCCAGCCTAAGGGCTGAGGCACCCCTGGGTGGCCAGCTACAGCACTGAAGAAATTCTTTTGGGGTCCAAACTCCAGATTAGAGCTCAGGGTCCTCCGTCCTGAAGTAGTGCAGTAAGCTCTACAAGGGATCCAGACCTCTCTGTACTTAGTGTACAGAGACTGGCTGGTACTACAAGAGGCATTACACTACCTAGCGCACAGTGGGTACTAGCCTTAAGAATCCAAGAGACTTTCCTTGACACATTTGGGGGAATATTCCTGTTGGGAAGTTCCTGAATTTAAGTTAATTTAACCTTTACATTCAAGAAGGAGCAGATCAGCTTTAGTGTCCTCTGTTACATTGCCGTGTGCCTATCAGAGAATGGAACCTGGGATCAAACAGCCAATCCGGGACTGGGGTCTGTGCTACACATGTGTAGCACCCTCTACTTTTAGGTAGGTGCTTAGTGCTGTTTTTGATAGACTAGGATGTAGAGACAGGTACATTTAACCAGGACCAATTCTTTTGCTGGGCCTGGCAGGAAACCCCATGTGAGAGAACTGATCAATGATTAATTGGAGTGGTCACAAGGGAGGTCTCTCATAAAAGGGGGGTCACGTGTCCTCGGGAGGTTCTGGATGAGGCTGAGGCCTGGGAGTTCAGAGATCCCGGTGCCGGATAATTGGAGGTGACTCCAGGAGGGCCAAAGTCAGGTCCCTGGAGCAGAAGTCATCATATAGTGCTGGAGGAATGCAGGACGTCCCATGAGGGGATGTACTGAACTGCATGAGAGGTGGAAGTAGGAACTAAGAGGAGGAGGAAGAAGACTCAGAAAACAACCTTCTGTGAGTAGAACATGGACTGTTGTTTGGGAGAGTGCAAAGGTAGTGCAAGCCTGTGGATCTATTTAGGAACTTCATGCTGTGTATCCAGGGACCACAGTATTAAACACTTTCCGGGACTAGTGAAGGAAGTTGGACACTGCAAGTCATGGAAATAGGCGGTGAGGCCTATGACTTTGAGTTCAACATCCACCACATTATTAATGAGTAATGCTCACCTGTCCATATTGAGAGTGCATTAGAGAGAGAAATGGAACCAGGGAAGGATCGCTGGAAGGAACTTAATCAACAAGGCTAGGGCTACAGATTAATATCCCCTTTCACTTAAAAAATTGGGTTTTTACATTGCATCTTGTATGCTTCATTCGATAACCCTATAGCTTAATTCTCAAATAAAGCATCATTAAATTTCAGAATGTTGAGTATTGTGTCCTGGACTTGCATGGGGGGGTCAGAACTGAAGCAGGCTGGTAAAAGGTAAATGAACAAAATCAGCAGCCCCCATGGGGGTACCGCTACACACGTTTTATAGGTCAGGTTAAATGCAGGTGATTGTGTGCAGTGAGTTGGGAGTGTTGGTTGCACCCTTTAGTGTGAGGTATACGTTCTTTGTTTTTTAATTTAAAGAAAGCTTAACATTTTAACCTGTTCTCCAGGAGGGAAGGATTGGGCTTGGATACAGGGGCCAGTACTAAGAAGGATAGGCTGATGGCCTGAGTGGAAATACTTTACCAATCAAACACTGATTAGAGAGGGTCCTACAGTCAGTGAAACTTGCCAGGCATTATAAATGCTACCTGCTCTGTATTCAGATCTGTGATCACACGTTCTAACAGAAAGGAGGTCTTCCAGAAACAAACAAACATATGTGGCTCTAAGATGTGAAAAAAAGCATATACCAAGAGCAACAAGGGGAGCTCATGCTGAAAGATGTGAGAAGATGGGTCATTATAAACTATCTCTGCAAAAGTTCCATATAGAAAAAAATGGGAATTGCTTACAATATTAAAAGCCACAAATAGTGGCCATCTAGTGAACCAACACTAACATGTTTCACTTTGTTAGGAGCTTACTCATATAAGTAAGCAATTAACTGAGTGAAATGAGTAAGTTTGTGCACTAGATGGAGAGATCTGTTCTCTGGATGTATAAATAAATCATTTTGAGGCTTTTTAAATGATGAGCAGTTCCCCTTTTCTATTTTTGAATCTTTTGCAGAGACTTTGCTAGTGGCTGATGACCACAGGGAACCGGCACTGGTGATTGATGACAGCTTGGGGATTAGTGCCTTCAGTGGAGTATCTAGCTCTTGTCTATAACCATAAACCATGTTGTTTGGGAACACTTTTTACGATGCCCACCAATCAATGATGCAGCATCGCTAACTTTGCATGAGTCACTTACTCTAGAAATGTATCCTACCGCCGTTAAATAGTTAATCTGGTTGAAGAAATGCACTAGTCCATATTGTTCAACCAACCATGACAGGGTAGTTTCTTGTGTTTGCCCCTTAGGCCCTTAGGTTTACCGCCTTCCACCTCCTTTCTGTGCTGGTAATTTTGTGCACAGGGCAAAAGTAACAAATAAATGGCTGGCTGAACAGGTCCACTTTGCGAACAGGATGTTTGTCTTCTCCCACTACAATTACTATATAAAATGCATTTCTTCTATTGATTCATGGAATAATTTATGTCACACATGGAATAAGTAATTTAAGGTTAACTAAATCCATCATTAGATAGCAGGTAGTGGGATCAGTCAGCTCTTACCAGTCTGTGTCAGGGGACTCATATTCGGTCTAATATGAAAAACAGACCCGATAACGTCTCCTGCAATATCGCTCACAGCTTATCTGTCTTTATCTGTTTGTTGTAGCTCTGTCACTGTTTATTCTGGAAAACATCTTCAAGACGCACCTTCTGCTGCTTGGCTTTTATCACACAATGTATTTTAAAAAAATTAATTTGTCCTAATATTTATCTCTTCCTTACATGCTTAAAAAGCAGGAAATCTGGGTAGGAAAACGAAATTACACTGGACGTAGATGAAAAAAAAAAAAAATTAGATCATTTATACACTGAATGACTGTCTTACTAAATGGTCAAGATATGAACATGTAATATGTTAGAAAAAGTAGGCCCATTTGGACTTAGATTGTTCCTGATTCATAGAGAAAAGGGAGCAAATGAACAATGTTGGTAAAAAGATCTTAGAAAGTTGCAGCATGCAGGTTATGCAAAGAAAGAGGTGCTCTTTGAAGAGCATTTTAGTTTTTCAATTTGTCAAAACTTTTATAACAATTCGGCATAAGGAATGGCAATTGCAACATTCTCAGTACAGGTTCAATGTTAACATCTAGAATAAGGAAAGAGATGGTCGGCACTCAAGGTGACATTTTAGCTTACACTTTGGTTTCTGGGAGCCTTGCCAAGCTGAGGGTGACATTGCTGGGCCTTCCCTCAGGACAAACACACCAGTTGCGCACTGCTCCAAAACCCCTCGTGGCAACATCCCTATGGATCAGGAATTGCATGGGTGCCAGCCCAGGCTGCAGCCGTGGTCAATGTGAAGGAATCATGAAGATGGCGGCACTCCAAACTAAATAAAATCAAAGCCACGTTATTGAAATAATCTGAGTTAAAACACAGGAACCACATGCCATTCTAGGACAGCCAGAAGTAGACACGTTTCAAACATCAGTGATTAATCCCCCCAGGACCCTTGAAAAGCAAAGGATCCCAAATCCTGAGTTTGGGGGAAATTTACTAAAACTGGTGAACACAGAATCTGGTGCAGCTGTGTATGGTACCCAATCAGATTCTAGGTTTTATTGGCAAAGCTTAAAGTGGTTGTAAACCCTTACGGACCACTTTTTGCTACAGGTAAGCCTATAATAAGGCTTACCTGTAGCTACCCAGGATATCTCCTAAACCTGCACGGTTTAGGAGATATCCCCTGTATTTTCATGTGCTGACATCATCGGCACATGCGCACTGAAGCAATGGCACGTACGTGCCATTTGCTTCAGTGAGTGTGCCGTTACCGGCGGCTCACTCCAGCGACGCACATGTGCGGGAGTGACGTCATCGCGGCTCCGGCCAATCACAGCGCCAGAACCACGATACATGGAAGTAACACCCGGGAGTGATGTTGCTGGTCGGTGCTGTGTACGGGCACCGTAGTGAGGGCTTCAATCTCAGGTGAGTATTAAATAAGGAACTAGTATCCTATGCTTACTAGCTCATTATGCCTTTGTCTTGCAGGTGTTAGTTTTTTTTTGTTTTTTTTTCAAAGTGGGTTTACAACCACCTTAATTGAACAAACTGAAGTTAGACGCTGATTGCTTACCATACACAGCTGCCCCACATTCTGTGTGCACCAGTTCTAGTAAATCTCTCCTTATGTGTTCCTGTGTTCCTGCTTAGTGCTGGAGCGTCTCATAAGATTTGGGATCCTCAGTTTTCCTCTGATCCATGTTGGCCCAGTGATGTCACTAGAGTCTACTGGAAGCAGCCAAAAGTCAGTGTGTAATATGGCTTTTGTTTACACTTTTCTGAACTTTTTTTTTCATATGCGTAAATCTACCAAATATCTTCTGCCTAACTAAAAATATAGACCCTTTACAGACTTTAATTGAGTGAAACATCAACAATGCATCCTGGTGGCCAGGTACCATGTGATTTTGACGAAGACTTCAGGCCACACGAGGTAGCTCGGGAGTAGCAGCATGCTATTTATTCCCAGACAAAAATACATTTATACTAAAAATGACTGTGTAATTTTATGATTTAGATCAGGGGTCTCTAAGCTTTCTAAATATTGAGCCAGTTTACTCCCTTTCAGACTTTAGCGAGGCCAGACTGTGGCCATCGGGAGTACAAAATGTCCCATCATTGATGTAATTGGGTGGAAATATGCCCCTATCATTGGTGTCACTGAGCCCCATTGTTGGTGTCAATGGGAGAACTGTGCCCCATCGTTGGTGCCATTGGAAGGAATTGTGTCCTTCATTTATGTCAGTGAATGAAATATTGCCCCAAGGGCCAGATAAAAGCAAGCAAAGGTCTGCATCCGGCCACAGTTTGGAGACCACTGTTTTAGGTTATAGAAAAAGTGCACAGCACAAGCCTGCAAGCTGCGTTTGCATTACCGTTATCATGTGATGAGAGCCATTGATATTACCAATACCTACAGGAAGCAGACAAAAGTCAGGGTGTAAAGTGAATTTATTTTTACTTTTTCTTTTAGTCTTTTTTTTTTGTATACCTTTCACCAAGGATACATAGGTTCTGTGGTGCTGCTAGATATGTTACACTTGTTTTTTATGCAAGCTTCACTTTAAATTCCAAACTTGACTAATCTGAGATTGTGCTCACCATGCTCTTTTCTATTATCAGGCATGAGGCATTATCACCAAAAAATTTATATTTTTCAAGATTTGTTTATATGTGGCTTACAATAAATAGAAAGATAGTGCCCCTGACTTAGGTGATGCATTAGCAAATATTATATAGTCTCTGGCTACTAGAATGCATTAGTCCCGGTTCACACTGGGGCTGGGGACTTAGCAGCTTGACAAGTTGCGCTCCATTCAGTGCAATGGAACTGTTCTAATCGGAGTGGCTTAAGTCACTCTGACTTTCTAACTTAGAATTAGGTTCCTGTACTACTTGGGGGAGACTTCAGAGCGTCTTGCACTGACTTCTATTAAAGAAGTCTGCATGCCGTGCTGTGCGAGGCGGCTTCAGAGTCTAACGACTCTGAAGCCGCCCCAGTGTGAACCGAGACTAATGGATTTTTCAGATCATTCGAATCCGCAAAGGGTCTATTATTTCCACTACACAGATGCTGTTTGGTAGATTTGCAATGAGATAGTAGGATCAGATAGGTACGCTCATTGTGCAGCACTACTGAGAAGAAAGCTGGGCCTAATTATTGTTATGTGTAAATATTCCTACAATAAGATACATAGCCTATACATAGAAGCAACGCTTTTACAACCTTTACACGTTGGTACTGTAAGATTGTTTAAATTTCATGTGTAAATCTAAAAACACTGCAGAGGTTTTCTTTAAGAAGTTCTACGGTGTGCTGGCCATTGGTCCCAGATCTGTACCATGTGCAGAAAGCCTTGAAGATCTCAGCTTGAGTTGACAGTGACACACACACTGGCTCCATTATTCCCTAACTATCTACAGAGACAACTTATGGGCAGCATATGAGTCTCAAGTTAATGATTAGGGCTGTGATGAGGGTAATCATTGTGGTCCCTCTAATAAATTAAAGCATGGAATGGGAGGTAAGCTGTCAATATAGATCTTCCAGAAGTCCTGATCACACCAAGTCAATTAGATCACTGCAGGATCAAACGGCGGACCCCTGCAGTATGTTAAGTATGACTAAATGGGGCCAAGCAGGGCAAATCATGTTACAAATGCATCACCATGGGCAGCTAGGAGAAATAAGCATTGATGTCATTGATAAAGAGAGGAGGCTTTATTAGAAAGCTGAATATAGCCTGGAGGTAAGCTAACGGCGATGGGACAAAGGCTCAGCAGTGAGACAGACAGCTTGACACAAGGAAATGAGAACCTACTTATCCTGTGTCTGCACCACAGAGACAGTGGGGGTGCAGGAATAAGATAGATTCTCAACCCTTGACTCCTGCGGTCCAATCTGACTGGTCACCATGCTGGCAGTGAATTGGTTAATAGTCTAGAAGTAAATCCTCATTATAGCCCAGAGCTATATGAAATGTCATCGTAACCCCAATGCTGGATGTTATTGTTGAGTCATCTTCCTTTCCTCTCTTTTCTCTCTCTTTATTTCTTTCTCTCTCTTGTTCTTTATTTTTCTTTGTCTTTCTTTTTCTTTCCCTTTCTCTCTCTCTCTCTTATACTCTTTCTCTTTCTTTCCCTATTTCTCTTCTTTTCTCTTTTTTTCCCTTTTATATCTCTCTCTTTCTCTTTTTCTTTCATTTCTCTCTCTTTCTCCGTTTTTTCGTATTGTATCTCTTTCTTTCTCACTTTTTTTCTCTTTCTATCTTTCTTTCTTTTATTTTTCTCCCTCGCACTCCCTCTTTCTCTCTCTCTCTCTCTCTCTCTCTCTCTCTCTCTCTCTCTCCCTCTTTCTCCCCCCCCCCCCTTTTCTCTCCCACTCCTTTTTACCCGTCTTTATGGATGTTATTGTTGAGTAATCTTTCTTTCCTTTATTTTCTCTTTCTTTTTTTCTCTCCATTGTTCTCCATTTTTCTCTCTCGTTCCGTCTTTCTCTCCCTCTTTTTTTTGTTTTCTCTCTCTTTCGCTCCTTTTCTCTTGTTTTTTTTTTTTTTCATTTTCTTTCTCTTTCTTTCTCCTCTTTCTTTTTTTGTTCTCTCTTTCTCTCACCCTCTCTTTCTCTCGCCCTCTCTTTCTCTCACCCTCTCACCCTCTCTTTCTCTCACCCTCTCTTTCTCTCACCCTCTCTTTCTCTCACCCTCTCAGCATCTCTTTCCTTCACCCTCTCTTTCTCTCACCCTCTCTTTCTCTCACCCTCTCTTTCTCTCACCCTCTCTTTCTCTCTTTATCTCACCCTCTTTTTCTCTCACCCTCTCTTTCTCTCGCCCTCTCTTTCTTTCTTTCTTTCTTTCTTTTCTCTCTTTCTCTCACCCTCTCTTTCTTTATTTCTTTTCTCTCTTTCTCTCACCCTCTTTATTTCTTTCTCTCTTTCTCTCACCCTCTCTTTATTTCTTTCTCTCACCCTCTCTTTATTTCTTTCTTTCACCCTCTCTTTATTTCTTTCTCTCCTATTTCCCCTTTTCTCTCATTTTCCCAATTTTTTTGTAACCTGCAAAATTTAGCACTGTATGGCTTCCCCCATGTCATCTAAGTGTCTAAAACCACCAAATACCTTAAGGCATTCAAACTTTATTTTTTTTTTAACACACTGTGTGGGACAAAATCACCAAAAACAAAAAAACTAAAGCTCACAATAGAAAAAGTGAAAAATTCAGTGGCTACACATTGCCCCAACCTCCATGTACAGCTGTGGTGGTTCGACTCCCAGTATGCGTTGATTATAACAATTCCCTATAGCTTGGTTCTACAATGTGTTGACACTTTCTTGGTCCAACTCATTAATCATATGAAAATGCTGACACAAAAAGTTCTCTGTGGCTGATGAATGGGTTAAATGTAACTTTTTATCCTTGGAACTCGCCTGAACTTTGTTGACCCCCACTTAGAAAAAAATACGAACTATCCAAATTGGGGCCATGACCCAAGTAATAAGAAAACAATGTTATATAATGTAGGACATCATTTAAAATACCGGGAAAGGTCTGAAAATGGACTATTGTGATGTATGCATTCGGCAACGGGAAAACATCAAGTTTCTGTGTAGTGTAAGATGTTACTTAATCTGTTTATATTCTTTTTGAGGGCTTTGTTAGTCTTGGGAACTACATGTTGGGAAAAAATTATGAAGACATTTTCTGGTTGACTCATCTCAGCTCATTTACAAATGGTGTGCAGGATATTCAAGAATATTCAATAAATATTTTTGAATTGAACAGTCTATTGAAGCTCAGGGTCAGGCCATATTGGGCTGGTTTAAGGCTATTTGCAGTTAAAATCTAAATCTATCTCTAGTGCTGAAATGCGAAAAATAATGAAAAAGGTGAATATAGTATTTTATTTAAAAAAAAAGGGTAATACACCACCACCACCATACCACATATGCAAACTCATTTTTATCCAATTAGGGTTTAGGTTCAATAGAAATCTGCATTTTTATCTTCATAACCTTTATTTAAAATTTAACAACCTTAGGAATTCCGTTACACAGCAGAAAACCAAGATAAATAACAAATAAAGTGAGAAAGCTTTGCAAATACAATCTAAACATTACCTTGCTAATTTTATTGCACCTACAGAAGAAGAGGAATCGTAAAAAGATGATAGGTCAAGCCATTATTTACAAGAGTTATGACTTTAAGCTCAATGTGGCCAACCTGTACTTACATGTCTTAAAGTGTCAATAAAAAGAGCAGTTTCTCTATGCACATAACAGAATCCAGTTCAGATCCCCTCACATCCATTCTTGCCACCACTAAAAAGGTAGTTTTGGAGTGGCCCATTTAAAAACATTGAGAAGGATATGACCTAGTAGTTTTGAAGTGGCTTTACTAAAACACAAGAGAAAGCCAATTTCTTGTAGACTTCAAGCTGGTGGCTGGTGTGTCTGGAGAATGCAAAGTATTTGTAGCTTTAGAGCTGCTTGCTATCATGAATACAGAGAGCCAAGCATTAGTAGCCCCATCACTAGTGGGTGAGATGAATGGAGAAATTCACGTACTGGTAGCCTTTAAGCAGCTTGCTCAAATACAGAAAAAAACATGCATTGAAGTCTCAGAATGGGTGGCTGAAGTGCTTGGAGAAAGCTATGTTTTGGTAGCATCAAAACTGGTGTCTGAGATTTTTGTAGGAAACCAAACACTGATCGTCTTGGATCTGCTCATCCAGATGCATGGAAAACGGCAAGTACTGATAGCTTCAGTGCTGGTGGGCAATATGCATGAAGAAAGCCAAGTGCTGACAGCCTCAATGTTGGTGGCTAAGGTGACTGGAGAAAGCCAAGACTTGGTAGCCACAGAGTTGGTGGCTGAGATGTTTGGAAAAACCCAATTGCTGGTAGCCTCGTATTACAGTGCCCTAAGTAGGCACACGTCATGGAAACTTTATTTAGGCTTTAGGTCACTTGAGGGTTTTTTTTGTTTTATTTTAAATCATATAATAATGTGATTTAGTGATATTGCTTTGTGGCCTCTTGAGTTGTGAATTTGTTAATTTTATTAATAAGTACGCTTTAAATACTTAAAATGTTGAGGTTATATAATTCTAAAGGAACTAGTTCTGCCAAGATGCAGATTCCTGAGATGTAATCAGTTATTTAAATACAGAAAATACCAAAAAAAAAAACAGTTGAATGGAACTGTAAATGGACAAATAAATATTTTACAGTGCAAAGCAGATTCCAATTTAGATGAGAGTCAGGCATCAGCAAGTTAAATTAACTACAGTAGTTAACGTTTATAAATGAGCTTTTGCATAACTAGCATGACGTTCCGAAGGAAACATTAGCTCAAGGACACATTTATCATGGTGTAATTGATACACTCACTAATTAAGGCAAGTCTTGGAGGATTTAAAGAAACCTGTGTTATGGGACTTACAGACTAAAGGGTAGAATCTTACAGTGATTATCATTACGGCGGCTATTTCCTTCGATCGCTCCTTAGAAGTAGTGGGGGTTTAAGCACTGAATGTTGTGCATCTTTGAGGAAACAGTTTAAAATTCTCTGTTCATCCCTGCTCAAGAGTCTCTTAAAGGGAAATTATACTTTTCCTTCTGCATGTACTTATTGTAAATTGTTGTAATGTTAAACTTAAAATGAACATCTCCAGCAGCATATAGTACATGCCTTCCTTTTGCATCCTCTCTGCTCTGTTCACACACTAGGAAAGACTGCTGTAAGCAACAAGTTGCTGGAGTCACAACTTACACAGGGCTAAGGATTTCATTCATTTCATACTGTTGTTTGGTCCAGTGTTGTCACACGGAACAAGACAAATGCTAATTCATGCACAGAAATGGTAGAATTTTCCATTAGGTTGAAGTAATGAAAGCAGAAGAGCAAAGATAGAATAGACATATGCTGATGGTAAAAAGGAAGGTGGCGGGGAATTAACACTATCTATTTTTTTGTCCTGACCACAGATTAGCCTTAAAGAGACACAGTCACCTCTCCAATTCAGGGCAAAGTGACTGTGTCTGTGCAAAGGAGCCCCTCTGAATATTTATAGTGACCTTCACAGTGCTCCCCCACTGCTTTTTGCTCCATTGTAGCTGGCATTGAGATCCTCATTGTTGGCTTAGGTCAGATGCAAGGGTGAGCCGGGAATTCTGTCATATGATAGTGCTTGAAACTTGTGATTGGCTGCTTGACCTAAGTACTATTAGCTGAGTATTTAAATCATGCAAATAAGCTATTTGAATGTAGAGAATACTTTACTGTCATGTAAAAATATCAGAACATGTCTTTATCATCATGGAACAGGAAGATAACACAAGCGAGTGTGTTAAGTATAGAGAGACTCTAGGAGCAGGGCCCTCCTGTACCTTTTGTATTGAACTGTACTGTAATTGTGTTGTCCCTCCCCCTATACATTGGCGCTATATAAATTGTGTATAATAATAATAATAATAATAATAATAATAATAGACAATACATCCTGTTATATAATACTGTAGCGCCACCTGCTGCATAGATAGGTATAATATATATATATATATATATATATATATATATATATATATAGTTCATTTTATATAACTTGCTATTGCGTTTCCAACACCCCTACTCAACAGCATGTGCTTTGTCAAATTATTTTTAGCTTCTTCTGGAAATAACTATGACATTCCTTCAACAAAGGCTTGGTGAGTGCATCAGCAGTCATTTCCTATGAAGGGGAATATTGAATGTCAATAAGACCTTGCTCTTGATTTTCCCTCAGTCGGTGATACTTGACATCGATGTGTTTGGTCCTAGGGTTGATCCTTTCTGATTGTGTAAGCTTTATACATCCCTGGTTGTCTTTCAAAATGGGAATTGGTTTTGACATGTCTATTCCAATGTCCACAAAATGTTGACAAATCCATATGGCTTCCTGACAAGCGTGTGCTGCTGCAATGTACTCTGGGGGTTATTTACTAAAGGAAAATCCACTTTGCACGGCAAGTGCACTTGGAAGTAAAGTCATTGTAGAGCCGAGGGGGAAAATAAAAAACAGAATTTTAGCTTGCACATGATTGGATGATAAAATCAGCAGAGCTTCCACTCATTTCAGATCTACCCCTTAGATTTAGAGCGACTGCACTTCCAGGTGCACTTGTAGTGCAAAGTGGATTTACCGTTCATAAATAACCCCCTCTACCTTAGTTTCAACTAGACCAACTTATGGTTTCTTCCCTATATTGGTAGATGAATCCACTCATGGATTTGCAGTCTGTACAGTCCCCGGCCTAATCAGCATCCACATATCTGACCAGTGTTGGATTTGATGTTTCTGGTAACCGTAACATCATCTGAATTGTTCCTTTAAAGTACAGTGTCACTCTTTTTACTGTATTCCAGTCACGCTGACAGGGAGCTGAAACTTTCCTGCATAGTATGCCCACTGCTGTGGCTATTTCTAGTCTTGTCCCAGTGGCAACATATAGCAGCTTACCAATTGCTCTGCGATACATGTCATTGTTGCGTAGCAAGTTTTCTGCTTCCTTGCTCTTTAGATAGCATGGTTCCATAGGAGTTTTCACTTCCTTTGAATCTTGCATATGGAATTGTTCCAAGATTTCAGAGATTTTCTGAGGTTGGTTGAGAAGATACCTTCCATCTTCTTCTCTCTCTATTTGGATTCCCAGATAGTAGCTAATGTTAAAAATGTTCTTTCAGCTTGTGAACTAGCTGATTGTAATCCCCTTCTTGATCAAAACAAGTTATAATGTCATCAACATAGATAAGGATGTATATTTATCCTTCTTCTTGATTCCTGGAGTAGAGACAGGGTTCTGCTTTATTTCTTGAGAATGCCTCTCTGTTAAGTATTTTGTTCACTTTCTCATTCCACTACCATGCAAATTGCTTAAGACCGTCTTCTGAAGTTTACAAACAAGGTTGTCTCCTTGCTCAAACCCTGGTGGTTGCTCCATGTAGAGGTCTTCCTTAACCAGTTCCCGACAAGCGCACGCCGATGTACGTCGGCAGAATGGCACGGGCAGGCAAATGGGCGTACCTGTACGTCCCTTTAAATTTGCCGCCCTGCCATCGGGAGCACGCCGCCGCCGGCATGCTCCCGTGCTGGTCGGGACCCCTGTGAGTCCAGTCGCGGGTCCCGCGGACTCGATCGCCGCGGGCATACCCACGATTATCTCACTGGGGGGCCGAATGAAGAAATGCCATTGTAAACAGCATTTCTCCATTCTGCCTAGCAACTAGTGACGCTGATCTCTGCTCCATGTGATTGGAGCAGAGATCAGTGTTCACTAAATGAAAGCCCAGCCCCTAACAGTTAGTAACACGCCCCTAGGAACACTTAACCCCTACACTGCCACCCACTGGTTAACCCCTTCACTGCCAGTGTCATTTACACAGGAATCACTGCATTTATATAGCAGTGATTGCGATATAAATGACAATGGTCCAAAAAATGTGTCAAAAATGTCCAATGTGTCCGCCATAATGTCGCAGTCACAATAAAAATCGCTGATCGCCGCCATTACTAGCAAAAAAAATTATTAATAAAAATGCCATAAAACTATCCCCTATTTTGTAAACGCTATAACTTTTGCGCAAACCAATCAATAATCGCTTATTGCGATTTTTTTACCAAAAATTTGTAGAAGAATACGTATCGGCCTAAACTGAGGGAAAAAAATGTTTTTTTTATATATTTTTGGGGGATATTTATTATAACAAAAAGTAAATAATAATGTGTTTTTTTTCAAAATTGTCGCTCTATTTTTGTTTATAGCGCAAAAAATGAAAACCGCAGGGGTGATCAAATACCACCAAAAGAAAGCTCTATTTGTGGGAAAAAAAGGACATCAATTTTGTTTGGGAGCCATGTCGCATGACCGCGAAATTGTCAGTTAAAGCGACGCAGTGACGAATCGCAAAAACTGGTCTGGTCTTTGACCAGCAAAATGGTCCGGTCTGTAAATGGTTAATGTCTCCATATAGAATGCAGTTTTAACATCTAGGTGTTCCTTCCCGACTGCAATGCTAAGAAGCACGCTGATGGTGGAGTGTTTACTGATGGATTGATGTTTCATCGTAATCTTCACTGAATTTCTGGGAGAAACCCCTGGAAACTAATCAGGCATTGTATTTGTGGATATTCCCTTCTGCGAATACAGTCCACTTACTTCCTATAGTTTTGTGGTAGGAGGGAGCTCTCTGAGTGTCCAAGTTTTATTTTCTTAAAGTGATTTTAATTCTTCTTCTGCTGCCTTTCTCCATTTATTGGCTTCATGTTTTGGCAGTTTTTCTACATCTAACCAGGATGTTGGTTCAAGTGTGCTGTGTTTTGACAGTGCATGACAGCTTGTGGGGTCCTTTGTCTGAGTGGATCTTCTGAATTCGGGCAGTTCAGCAGGATCTGGTGAGGAACTTGATCTAAGCATTGTGAGTTCCACCTCTTCTGACTCCTGCACAGGTTCGCTTTGGTTGGCCTTTTCTTCTGGTTTGCTTGGCATATTCACTGCACAGCTTTCAGGGATCTGTGTTTCTGGTGATGGGCTCTCATAAAAAAAAACACTATGGCTTATTGTCATTTTGTCAGTCTTTGGGTATAGGAATCTGTAACTCTTTGTAGCCTACTAGAATGCCCTCTGTGGCTCTGTTCTCCAGCTTGGATTGCTTTTCACTTGGAATATAGGCATATGCTTTACATCCAATCACTCTGATGTGCCCTATGCTAGGCTTTGATCCATGCCACATTTCGAGTGGAGTACTTTAATGGCTCTTGAGGGTAGTCTGTTCTGTAGGTAGGTTGCAGTCATGACTGCTTCTCCCCAGTACTTGTGAGGTAGGTTGTCACCCGACAACGTGCACCTGGCCATTTCTATAAGAATGTGATTTTTCCTTTCTGCTACACCATTTTGTTCAGGAGTCTATCGTATGGTTGTCTGGTATACTATTCTAGTGTACTATTCCTTGTCTCTTCAGGTATGAGGCCACTTCTTTGCTTATGTATTCTCCTCTATTGTCGGTGCGTATTATTCCTGGTTTCTGTTGGGGTTTGTTGCTAGACATGGCAATGAACTCTTGAAGTTTCTCTGATGTTTCATTCTTGTGTTTCATCTGATAGGTAGTTGTGTACCTGGAAAAAACTAGAAAAACAAGAAAGTATATATAATGGATATTTGGAGTTGATGTTACAGAGAAACAATCTTCAAGGAGAGGAGGTGCCTGGAGAAACTCCTTTGAGAGTGACTCTCTATATCTTTAATCAGTGAGTTATATCTATAATGGGAGGTGGAAGACAGCAAGCTGCTATCAAACACGCGTATATAGTGCATATACAGTCTGTACATATATCATGTTCAAATAAACCTATCAATATGCACAGAACCTAATAGTCAAACATTAGACAGGGTGACCTACAAAGACACATCCAAACAGAAGGGCAGACCCAAACCCCATAGACTGAATATAAAAATATCCACATTGGACCCGAACCTATAACAATATAGATAAAACGTACCCCATAGGTGGTCTATCATATGAATATCCTTGCTCTCAGCAAGACTGATTATGGAAAAAGAGGCAGCTGGAGTGTGCATTAGCACCTGCTGGCTTATAAGTAATTAGAGTAAGGGAAGAAAAGGAAGGTGAGGACACAATCAGAAAACACCCCTAACATGGGGGTGGGGCATCCACACAGGTGCAGACCATTACCGGCAGCAGGTGAGCATCCACCAAATGCCCCTCCTCTGAGCGGCCGTGCGCCGCACAGTCACAGGCAATTTGCCGTGGCGTTCCCGGTGCAGAACGCTGAGTCCATGAGGCACTTGAGTACCGCCCGCCAGGGGAGGAGCCACGCCCTACGCTAGGCGATGGAGACCCAAGTCACCCGCCCACCAGCGCATAATGGTGCCAGAGCATCCGGAAATGACCGCTTGCATGGAAACCAAGGAAACAAAGGCCAGCATGATCACATAGTCATCCGACGGCCCTTGTACGCTGGATGACCGTCACAGGGATACCCAGATCCAGACCCCATCTTGTGGGCTGAGGTGTGAATGTGAGTACAGCCATAAATGCAACAGAAAAAGAGAGGACAGAGAACTCCAGAAAACATTAATCCTATTGAAGATCTAAAAATCCCAGAGAACTACATAGCTTACATTACATAGTTACTTAGCACAACCAACAAAGACAAAAACAGAGACCATTAAAGCCCAATGGGTCCAAATATTAAAATATATACAAAAGGGGGAGGAATTTTTGGGGGAATCTGTAGAGATACATGAGTTATTGATTACATTATATCAAATCAGTGTGATAATTCTCATTTAAACCATAAAATTATGTGACACGTAGCGCTCTATAAGTGAATGCTTAAATTCACACTACCTAGAACAAAGATAGCATTCACATATACACCTATAAGTATATATATATAAAAATGCTAAACATGCAAATATGTGTGCATAAATATCTCACAAGAAATATATATACCTAAAATAATGAATCAAAATATTCCAGTGCAAAATAAGCAATGAAAAATGTACCCAATGAAAACAGAAATAATCAAAATGAATAATTAAAAATACAGATTTTTGATGTATTTTTAATTATTACATTTTGATTATTTCTGTTTTCATTGGGTACATTTTTCATTGCTTATTTTGCACTGGAATATTTTGATTCATTATTTTAGGTATATATATTTTTTGTGAGATATTTATACACACATATTTGCATGTTTAGCATTATTATATATATACTTATAGGTGTATATGTGAATGCTATCTTTGTTTTAGGTAGTGTGAATTTAAGCATTCACTTATAGAGCGCTACGTGTCACATAATTTTCTGGTTTAAATGAGAATTATCACACTGATTTGATATAATTTCTGTATAAGTAGCAGCTAAGGATATAGGTGGTGGGTAACTGTAGCGCAGTGGTGATGTACATTTTGGAGGGAATGTGAGTAAGTGCATCGATTTTTTTTCTTATTGATTATGTTATATAAACAGATCACAGTGACCATTGGTGAGAGAAAAGAAACCCATACATTTACTGATGGTTACAGAATAAAGAACCTCACTCAAGTTGCATCATTGACTACATATTTTTTTCGGACATCCCTGACTCAGGGGCTCTGAGCTTCAGCAAAATGGCAGCTTCCAGCAAGAAGAAACAGGAGCATTGCTGGAGGAAATATACAGCACACACTAATGTTGGTAGTATAATTATTAATGTGGAATGTATGTTCCTTGCTAAAGAACATTATTTTTATCAAGCGAGCCCTCTAGAGAACCCCAATCTTGGAAGTTGTCCTCATGCTAGAACACACCTAACCCTATGATGGGACCGCTAAATATACTAATTCTTAATGTCCAGGAGCTCGATTTACTACATAAAAGGACCAAGGCCTGCTAGAGACCCTGCAAGAGTGCCTGCAAGAGACCCACTTTACCACTCGCTCCACCCTTAAATATTTCAATCGGGCACATCTGCAAGCATACACAGCATTAGCCAACAAGAAACGTAGGGGAGTGCTTATAGCCTTCCACCACAACACTCCCTTCACACCCCTGGCGGAGATCAAGGACCCAGAGAGTCGGTACGAGATACCGAAGTGACCATAGTATTCTATTATGCAACCAGCTCCACACCCCTCCCGTTTCTTTCCCACTTATTGGCAGTAGTCAACTCACATAAGCGAGGTACACATATCCTCTGTGGAGATTCCAATCGATCTCTCTATCCCTTTTTAGACAAATCCCCACAAATGTCCCTTTCTATTGGCGCAAAGCTTAGCCTTTTAGCAACTCCTACCGCTTCACTCCCTAATCACCTTGTGGCGTGAATATAACCAGCCCAGTGACAATACACATTTTATTCATGTCCTCACAACACGTTCTCGTGCATTGATCACATTTTCCTTCGTATCTGTTGGTCTGACTACATGATTACCTCCCTTACCTTCCTTGCCCCGACCACTAAAGATTCTTTCTGGACCATTAGCGACAGTCAGGGCCGCTGATAGGGGGGGACCACCAGCCCTCCTGTACTGGGCCCTGCCCTGCAGGGGGGGCCGGAGGCAGAGAGGGGACTCCCAAATTATGGGGACTATACTAATCCTGAGCTAGGGTCCCATGTAGTGTGCGTGGGAGGAAGCAGAAAGCAAATTATTTAAACACTTTTGGGAGTAATCTGCAGCTGTATGTCCAGACTATTACATACAGTACATCACACAATCGCCAGTATCTTCTATATCAATATGCCTGTTGGGACTTGTGTAATGTAATTTTCTGGACATACGGCTGCAGATTACTTCCAAAAGTGTTTAAATACTTCGCTTTCTGCTTCCGGCTGTCCAACTTCGTGCCCAGGAGGAAGGAGCAGAGGTTTTAGAGGAGCTCAGCTTCTGGCCGGTCCCCACGCTCCCAGATCCAGAGGATCCAAGCCCCCCACCCCAGGAGAAGCACTGCATGAGGACCCCAGATAAAAGAAGCCAGCAGGACCAGGTGCTTGTGAAGTCGGGGAATGTTAGGTGGAGGTAGAGATTGGGCCCGGGCTCTGAGCATAAAGTTGGCCATACTGCATACTGCTCTCCCACATATCTAAAATATTGTGGGTATTCACCGTGCCCAGAGTGAAAGTCTTTTCCCTGCTGTACTTTCTATTGCGTTAATATACAGTATTAATGCTGCCACAGTAACCACATGGCTGGAGTGACACATCTCAGGGGCATAATTGCTGTGTATTAGTGGATCACTTTTCAGTGGGTTTTTGCTAGGTGGTGGGGAAGCAATAATTTGCCTCCTGATTTAATCCATTAAAACCTGTACCTGGCTGCAACTACATTCATTGTACACAGTTGCAAGTGGTCCCCTTTAATGGTATGGGTCATTTTGGGCTATCAAATGCCACACGGGAAATAACATTTGTATACCCCTATTTTAGGGTTGCCACTTTTTCTTCAAGCCAAACCGGAACACTTTGGTGGCGCACAGAAATTTTTTTTTTGGGGGATTCTGTAAAGGATTGCAAAAGACCTAGGAAACCTTTGGGCGCTCCAAGGAGAATAGTAATGTGGCTTGCATAGTGCCCCCTCACCCTCACTGTTCTGAGCTACATTACTACTTTAATATTGTGTCCATGTTTCAAGTGGACACATGATTCATAACCCGAACCGACCGGGTGAATCCTGGACAGGTGGCAACCCTACCCTATTTTTCTAACTGAAATGGCTGAAATAACTCTGCAGCGTTCAAGGCATAGATATTATACTAAGGTGAACAAAACTTGACACTTTTATGGCTCTCCCTCTTAGACGCATAGACCACGCCCCTAAACTGATCTGATTGAAAATATTCCCAGATATGTATATTAGCAATCCAACCAAGATTTCCCAAGTGTTCAGTAAGCACCTTGCTACTCTTTACTCTGAAACAGAAACCCTTGACCAAATCCAGGTTGATACCCTTTTCTCGCACACTGGTCTTACCTCTTTCTCTCCTGTCTATGAAGTGATAGTCATGAGAAACCCATTGAACTAGAGGAGGTACTGTTAGCCATTAAATCACTAAACGTCCCAGGCCTGATGGGTTTTCAGCCACAAACTATAAAAAAGTTGTGGTCTTTTAGCCCCCCATGTTGGTTAGACTCAATAACACTATTCTCAAAGGCCATGCATTCAGCTCTGAAACACTCACAGCTACCATCTCAATGCTTCCAAAATCTCAGACTGATGACTCCTCCCGGTCAAATTAATTGCCCATATCCCCTTTAACCTCAACATCAAACTGCTAGCCAAAATCCTAGCTACTCGACTTAATCCTATTATTGGTTCCCTCATTCATAGGGACCAAATGGACTTCATTCCTGCCCGACAGGCAGGAGACAATATTCAACGCACTTTCCTCTTGGTTAATATAGCTTGTGCCCACAAAATCCCTTTATGCCTTTTACCTCTGGATATCAGAAAGGCCTTTAACACTGTCTCTTGGCCTTATCTCCACTTTATACTTAGGCACTGGGGGTTCGGTACACATTTTCATTCCTGGATCTTAGCTCTTTAGTGCTCATGCACACAGACGTTTTAAAAAACTGTCTGCAAAGCTAGCTCCGACGCCTGGAAAAATCATCGTTAAAAACTCGACTTTTACCGCGTTTTGCATTGGCGTTTTTGCGCGTTTTTTAGCATTAGCGTTAAGTAGCGTTTTTAACCACTTCAGCTCCGGACCAATAAACACCTTAAGGACCAGAGGTCTTTTTGCAATTTCGCACTGCGCTGCTTTAACTGGTAATTGCGCGGTCATGCAATATTGCACCCAAACGAAATTTGCGTCCTTTTCTTCCCACAAATAGAGCTTTCTTTTGATGGTATTTGATTGCCTCTGCGATTTTTTTTTTTTGCGATATAAATGGAAAAAGAGCGAAAATCTTGAAAAAAAAAGATATTTTCTTCTTTTTGTTATAAGAAAAATCGAATAAACTAAATTTTAGTCATACATTGAGGGCAAAATTTATTCAGCCACATGTCTTTAGTAAAAAAAATGTCAATAAGCGTATATTTTTTGGTTTGCGCAAAAGTTATAGCGTCTACAAACTAGAGTACATTTTCTGGAATTTACACAGCTTTTAATTTATGACTGCCGATCTCAAAATGGCTAAATGGCAGGGCAGTACAAATCCCCCCCAAATGACCCCATTTTGGAAAGTAGACACCCCAAGGAAATTGCTGATGGGTATGTTGAGCCCATTGAATATTTATTTTTTTTGTCCTAAGGGATTGAATAATGACAAAAAAAAAAAAAAAAAAAATTTTTTACAAAAAGTTGTCACTAAATGATATATTGCTCACACATGCCATGGTTATATGTGGAATTGCACCCCAAAATATATTCCGCTACTTCTCCCGAGTATGGGGATACCACATGTGTGGGACTTTTTGGGAGTCTAGTCGCGCACGGCACCCCGAAAACCAATCACCACCTTCAGGATTTCTAAGGGTGCAAATTTTTGATTTAACTCCTCACTACCTATCACAGTTTCGAAGGCCATAAAATGCCAAAATAGCACAAAACCCCCCAAAATGACCCCATTTTGGAAAGTAGACACCCCAAGCTATTTACTGAGAGGCATGTTGAGTCCATGGAATATTTTATATTTTGCCACAAGTTGCGGGAATATTACAAACTTTTTTTTTTTTGCACCAAGTTGTCACTAAATGATATATTGCTCACACATGCTATGGGCATATGTGAAATGACACCCCAAAATACATTCTGCTGCTTCTCCTGAGTACGGGGATACCACATGTGTGGGACTTTTTGGGAGTCTAGTCGCGCACGGCACCCCGAAAACCAATCACCACCTTCAGGATTTCTAAGGGTGCAAATTTTTGATTTAACTCCTCACTACCTATCACAGTTTCGAAGGCCATAAAATGCCAAAATAGCACAAAACCCCCCCAAATGACCCCATTTTGGAAAGTAGACACCCCAAGCTATTTACTGAGAGGCATGTTGAGTCCATGGAATATTTTATATTTTGCCAAAAGTTGCGGGAATATTACAAACTTTTTTTTTTTTTGCACAAAGTTGTCACTAAATGATATATTGCTCACACATGCTATGGGCAGAAGTCAAATTACACCCCAAAATAAATTCTGCTGCTTCTCCCGAGTACGGGGATACCACATGTGGGGGACTTTTTGGGAGCCTAGCCACGTACGGGACCCCGAAAACCAAGCACTGCCTTCCGGATTTGAATATAAAATGCTACCAAAAAACCTGTTAGCGATGGCAGGGATCAGGCCTGACTCTGCGATCGCTGCAGTTATGTGTTTAGTGTTTTGTAAGTGACAGTGATCGATCGATACTGCACTTGGGTGGGCTGGGCAGAGGGGCAAAACGCAGGTGCCAGCAGGTATCTGGGCTGATCCCGCTAACAATGCGTTTTTTTGGAACCCTAAACTGCTGGGGACGCTAGTATAGATCTGATCAGATATTGATCTTTTCAGATTCTATACCACTACGGGAGGTGTATGCTTTGCGTGTGGGTGTTAGCGGTACTGGCACTAACCTGGCGCTGCCTGGGGCGACGCAGACCCTGACCCTAAAACCTAATTGATATCACCCGCCGGGTGATCAGGGGGTTAAACCTTTATTGGGTAATAAATGGTGGGTGCCCTGATGCTATAAAAAACAAACTAACCAGAGTCACCCGTAACACTTATACGGTGATCAGTGGTGAAAGGGTTAACTAGGGGCAATCAGGGGGTTCAAATTTTTATTAGGTAGTATATGGGGGTCCCTGGCGCTATATAAAAACCTGACAGGGAACCTAAATAACTAACTGGCTAACCAGCGTCACCAGTGACACTTATACTGTGATCGCTGGTGAAAGGGGGTGAAAGGGTTAACTAGCAGCAATCAGGGGGTTAAAACCATTATTGGGTAGTATATCGGGGTACCTAGCGCTATAAAAACCTGGCGGTGAACCTAAAAAAATAACTAGCTACCTAGCGACACTAGCGACACTGATGCAGCGTTCAGAAAAATTATCGCTTAGTGACACTGGCAAAAGGGGGTGAAAGGGTTAACTAGCGGAAATCAGGGGGTTAAAACCATTATTGGGTAGTATATTGGGGTACCTAGCGCTATAAAAACCTGGCGGTGAACCTAAAAAAATAACTAGCTACCTAGCGACTGTAGCGACACTAATGCAGCGATCAGAAAAACGATCGCTTAGTGACACTGGCAAAAGGGGGTGAAAGGGTTAACTAGCGGCAATCAGGGGGTTAAAACCATTATTGGGTAGTATATCGGGGTACCTAGCGATATAAAAACCTGGCGGTGAACCTAAAAAAATAACTAGCTACCTAGCGACACATGCAGCGATCAGAAAAATGATCGCTTAGTGACACTGGCAAAAGGGGGTGAAAGGGTTAACTAGCGGCAATCAGGGGGTTAAAACCATTATTGGGTAGTATATCGGGGTACCTAGCGCTATAAAAACCTGGCGGTGAACCTAAAAAATAACTAGCTACCTAGCGACTGTAGCGACACTAATGCAGCGATCAGAAAAACGATCGCTTAGTGACACTGGCAAAAGGGGGTGAAAGGGTTAACTAGCGGCAATCAGGGGGTTAAAACCATTATTGGGTAGTATATCGGGGTACCTAGCGATATAAAAACCTGGCGGTGAACCTAAAAAAATAACTAGCTACCTAGCGACACATGCAGCGATCAGAAAAATGATCGCTTAGTGACACTGGCAAAAGGGGGTGAAAGGGTTAACTCTAGGGGCAATCAGGGGGTTAAATCTTTATTGGGGGGTGATAGGGGGCTACCCTGGACCTAACACTAACTGTCCTGACAGTTTTTACTGTCACAACTGACACTGAATGCATTGATCAGTAAAGAAATGATCAATGCAATCAGTGACACTGTGACTGGGGGGGAGGGGTGGCAGGGGGGATCGGGGGGGGATCGGGGGGGGGGGTTTGTGTGCCTGTGTGTACCTACATGTCAGTGTAGTGTTGGTGCACACTTACTATTAGTCTTCTCCTCGTAGTCCGGTCAAAAAGACCGCCCCGAGGAGAATGACATCACTTCCTCCTTCCTGTGTAAACAATACACAGGGGAGGAAGCTTCTCATTGGCCAGGAGCGATCCAGAGGGGGTGGCCGAAAACCAACGGCCATCCCCTCATCACGGAGCGCTCCTGGAGCGAACCGGACCGCCGTAACCAGCGGGAGGGGGTCCGATCGGACCCCCCACCCGCTGGAAGGCAATCACGTAAATCTACGTGATTGTGCCTGCCTGTGCCATTGTGTTGACGTACATTGGCAATACGGCGGTCCTGAAGTGGTTAAAGAAACACATCTCTTGGCTATAGCACTCAGAAAACAAAGAAAATATGTTGCGCGTTTATGCGCGTTTTTGCGCGTTTGTGCGCGTTTTTGCGCGTTTTCCCTCGATTCGCGTTTTTACAGCTCTAGCACCGCGCCACGGAACGCACTGGTCCTGGGTTTTTTTTACAGCTTAAAAACGCCTATGCCATTTGCAGCTCAAAAACGCCTAGGTGGGCATGAAGCCATAGACTAACATGGACAGGCGTTTTTAAGCTGCAAAAAACGCTCAAAAAGGCGGCTGTAAAAACGTCCGTGTGCATGAGGCCTTATGCTAACCCCACTGCCTTTGTATGCGACATGGGCTATAGATCAGAGCCTTTCCCGATCAAAAGAGGAGCGCATCAAGTCTCACCACTTCTGTTTGCTCTGGCTATTGAGCCCCTAGCACACCTAATCCACCAAAATCCCAACATCTGGGGGTTGTAAATTGGTAGTCTTCATCACAAACTATGTTTATTTATTGAGGACTTCCTTCTTTTCATGATGTCATCGTTAACCTCCGCTCCCAACCTCCTCAAACTACTGGATGATATATATCGGGCCTAAAAGTTAATCCACCTAAATCTAAAGCGCTGAACATTTCCATTCCCCCTGCCGAATTGATACAACTGTAGAACACACTATCATTCCCTCGGTCCTCCCATTTCATCCCATACCTTAGAATTAAACTGACGGCCAACATATCTGACCTCTTCTCAGCTAACTACCCACTTAGGCTGGATTCACACCTATGCAGTTTTAGTGCTTTTTGCATTTTGCAGATTTGCACTACAGTCTATTTAACATTGTTTCCTATGGAACACGATTTGGAGTGCAAATCTGCAAAATGCAAAAAGCACAAAAAATGCATAGGTATGAATCCAGCCTAACACATCTCATTAACCTTATGACCAAGTGGTCCACCCTACCGTTAACCTGGATGGGCAGGAGAACAGTGACCAAGATGACCATCCTTCCTAAGATATTATACCCTTTCTGGTTGCTATCCATTCCCATTCCAAGCTATTTCCTTCACCTGGTGCAACAACACACATCCTAAATTTGGAGCAGTATCAAACCCCACATACCACGTCATACCCTATACTTGCCTAAACAGGGAGGTGGTCTAAGTCTTTCCAACTTCACAAGATATTTCCATGCTGCCCAATTAGCTCAACTGCCCAAGTTCCATGCTGCAACTGAAATATCCCTTAGGGTGGCTCTAGAGTCGGTTGAATGTGACTTTTTCTTGGTTGCTAACCTCCTCTGGCTTTGTCCCTCTGATCGTCGCACCATACTCAACCCAGTGACCCTCCACTCCCTTTCTCTCTGGGATCGCCTCAAGTCCAAACATTCACTCCAATTGCTCCACAACCAGAGGCTCTCTTTCCTTCACAACCCTCTGTTTTACCCAGCCTGGATCTCACCATGGTTTTCGTTTATGGTCTTCTACAAACCTTTTTCAAGCGTATAAACTCATTACTTCTTCCGAAATTAGGCCATTTCCCACTATTAGCGAGTTATATCATATTTCCTCTTTCAAAATTTTTTGATACCTTCAGATTAAATATTTCCTTACACCCCTAATCCCTGCACTCCCCTTTATGTCCATCTTCGAACAAACATGCAAGAGCGATCCGTATAGGCGAGGCCTAATCTCAGCCCTCTACTCCCACCTTTTAAACACTGGTTCCCCCTCCACCCCTTCCTATGCCTCTAATGTCACGTACACACGATCAGACTATGACTTTGAAGCGGAGGTCCGCCGGACTTTCCGAACGAGCGGACCTGCCCAAACAGGACCAGACTTTTCTGGCGGACTAGGTGCGGCGGACAAACCGACGGACTATGGCGGGAATCTTCCGGACTTTTAAAAATGAACGGACTTGCCCACACATGGAGGAAAGTCCGTTCATTTTGAACGCGACTCCAGGTAGACGGGACTGGCGAAGGAAGTCAAGGTCGCCGGCTTCGGCCGCGAGATTGACACCTCCCTGGCCCCGGCACCTGGTATGGACTTAAAGGGGAAGCCCTACACTGAAAAAATGGCATGGGGTCCCCCCCCCAAGGTCCATATCAGACCCTTATCTGAGCTCGCAGCCCGGCCGGTCAGGAAAGGGGCTCCACTTTAGTATGCTCACACGCATGCACTCTTTTGCTACCAAGTTTCTCAAACTTTACCTGCTTAATACAGTGTCTTAATGTATTCTACTCACTCTTTACAGGATCTAGATTGCTAGACTTTAGGTTTTGTTCTTCAAAACTCGTTATGTATCTTATGCCTATACATGTGTAAAATTCCTCATGTGTTAAATGCCCCCTTGGTTACTGTTGTGCTACTTATTCACTTTCAGTCCATACAAGAACCGATGCTTGTTTGTATCACTTATTTTCTTTGTTGATTAATAAAATACTTGAACAAGGAAAAGTAATCTGAATATTGATTAAGAGTCCTAAAAGCAACAGGTATGTTTTTGTTTTGTTTTTTTCTGTAAAAAAGGTTTAAGCTGAATAAAAAAGTTGGCTGTTTTAAGCACACTGACAGTGTCATAAGGTTTATCCCAATTGTAAATGCCAATTTTGCTGAACAGCTTGTCCTGTTTATGGAAGTGGAAATCTACTGTGAGGATCAACAGATAGGAAAATTATATTACAGAGGGGACACTGTTAAAAATTACATTTATTTTGTTCTTAGGCTTAGTTTCCACTTGCAATTACAAATACGTGATTGAACCAAGTTTTTACTGTCCACCCCCAACTGTTCCCTATATCCTGCAACAGAAACCACCATACCCTAAAATACATATGCTGTGGCTACGATTTGTGGCATGGCAAAAATTATTCTCGCTGTAGTACAGCCACCAAACCCATTCAAGTGAATTGGGCTGGGTAACAACTGCACGCAGTTGTGGTATAGTGGTGTGCGCGTTTATGGGTTAAAAGAGGTGTAGAAGCTGTGAGGCCTCCTTACCACTTGTCCAACACCCTCTGAAAAGAGATCCACCATTCACATCTGTTCAGATTGTATAAACAAGCTCATAGTAACACTTTTAGAGCCAGGAGACACAGGTTAAAGTGATTAAACAGAGAAGTGTTCATTGCCATAATTAACCACTTCAGCCCTGGAAGAATTTCCCACTTAATGACCAGGCCATTTCTTGCTATACGGCACTGCGTCGCTTTAACTTACAAGACAATTTTGAAAAAAAAATGTTTTACTATTTGCTATATCAAAGCTCAGGGGGGTTAAGTACATGCCCCACACTATATAAGGCCGCCAGCGCAGCGGCCTTGTGTAGTGTGTTGCGGCGGTCAGGGAAAGAACAGGATAGGCAGGGACAGTGTCTTTGTGGCTTGCAAACCTAGCGCTGTTAAAGTGGGTGTTGGGTGCCTCCAGCACAGTATACACCTGAAGCTGCACTTTATTACTGGTGTTCTGTAATACAGGCATCTGCAGTGGTTAAAGTGGGTGTTGTGTGCCTCCAGCACAGTATACACCTGAAGATACCCCTTATTGCTGGGGTTCTGTAATACAGGCATCTGCAGCAGTTAAAGTGGGTGTTGTGTGCCTCCAGCACAGTATACACCTGAAGATACCCCTTATTGCTGGTGTTCTGTAATACAGGCATATTCAGCAGTTAAAGTGGGTGTTGTGTGCCTCCAGCACAATAAACACCTGAAGCTACCCTTTATTACTGGTGTTGTTCTGTTTCTGTAAAACAGGCAGGCAGCTGCAGTAATTACAGTCGGTGTACTGTGTCATCTGCTCAGTGTGCACCTAAAGCTACCCCAATTGCTGGTTTTCCCATCTCCCTGCAGGTCATTACTATGTCTGGAAGGCCAACAAGGAGAGGCAGACAGTCACGAGCCAATAAAAGAGGGCAAGCAGGCTCTGCATCTAGAGACAACAGTGCTGGTCGTGGACGCGGTGTATCGTCATCAGCACGTGGCCATGGGACACGCTTGTCCTTATTTTCGGCAGCTGGACATGTTTAGCAGCATCATGCCGAAGACTTGGTAGAGTGTATGACCAAGCCCTCCTCATCCTCTCTCACCCAGGCTCAGGGTACTAGCAAAGCAGCTGCCAACGTGTCCTCTTCCCTCGTCTCAATGTCATAAGTCACTCCTTTCCTAGACCCACCATGTCCTCCTGAGGAGTCCCCCGAACCGTTTGACCACAGTGTTGGGTACATGCTCCCGGAGGATGCCCAGCGTTTTGAAGGCTCTGATGATGATACCCAGCTAGAGGAAGGCAGTAGTGTGAGCGCAGAGAGAGGGGTTGCTCAAGAAGGACAGCAATCTGGCAGTCATGTTCCATCAGTTGCAGCATACTGCCAGGTTTGCTTCAGTGATGAAGAGGGTGGGGGTGATGAGGTCACTGACTCCACATGGGTGCCTGATAGGAGAGAGGAGGAGGAGGAGGCACATCTCCAACGAGGCAGGATGCCATCCAGGGACCAGCTTAAGGGCAGCACACCGACCAAATCACACCGCAGAGCTCCGCTTGTGCAGGGCGCTGCCTCTGCGCGTTATTCCAAAAGTACTTTGTTGTGGGCCTTTTTTGAGACGAGTGCATCAGATCGCACCGCTGCTATCTGCAACATATGTCTCAAGCGTATCTCGCATGGCCAAAACATCAGCCGCTTGGGCACCACATGCTTGACCAGACATATGTTAACCCGCCATGCAGCTCGTTGTCAAGCGTACCTTAAAGACCCACACCAAAGAACAAAACGGACCTTTCCTTGCTCCTCATCAGCTGGGATCTCCAACCCCACTAGACCTTCAGTCCTCTCTGAAACCTGCACTGAGAGGAATGAAGGTGTAGAATTAGGTGTGTCACAGCCAAGTACTTGTGGGCACTCTGCTAGCAGTACACCGATGTCCGATTGTACCAGGTAAATTTCCCTGCCCCAGCTGCTGGATCGTCAAAAGAAATTGACTCTTAGCCGCCCAGCGGTTGAATGCTAGCTTGGCTAAATTGCTAGCACTTCAGCTGCTGCCTTTGTCAGTTGGTAGACTCAGCCCCCCTGAGTTTGTGCAATGTGTGGTTCCTCTGTGGCAGGTCCCCAAACGCCACTTTGTCTCATGGAAGGCGATTCCGGCTCTCTACCGGCATGTGGAAGGCAATGTCCATGCCTCACTGGACAGGGTGGTCAGCAGTAAGGTGCATATTACCGCTGACTCATGGTCCAGCAGGCATGGACAGGGACGTTACCCAGCTGGGAAGGATGTAGGACAGGGTGCAGTGGTGTTGGAGGTTGTTCCGCCACCACGCCTCCAAAATGCTACTACTGGTTGTGACATACCTCTCTCCTCCACCCCCTCCTCTTCTTCTTCCTCCATGGCCTCTTCCAGTGCTTTGTTCTCAGAACCAGCGGTGCTCCGTAGGCATTCAAGGGGTTATGCAAGTAGGCAGGCAAAAAGATGCAATACCATGCTTGCGTTGGTTTGTTTGGGGGACAGGAGCCACACTGGGGCAGATATTTTGTCAGCTCTGCAGGGGCAGGCCGAAAGGTGGTTGATGCCACGCCAGCTTAAGCCAGGAATGGTGGTTTGCGACAATGGCACCAACCTCCTCTGCGCCCTCCGACAGGGACAACTGACCCATGTGCCCTGTGTGGCTCATGTCCTTAACCTGGTGGTGCAGCGGTTCTTGGGCAGGCACCCGGGCTTACAGGATGTCCTAAAGCAGGCCAGGAAAGTCTGTGTGCATTTCCTCTGATCATTTAATGCCAGTGTTTGGCTGGCTGAGCTCCCAAAGGAGTTTAACCTGCCCAAGAACCGCCTTATATGTGCCATCCCCACCAGGTGGAACTCAACGTTGGCCATGCTGCAGCGGCTGCACATGCAGCAGATGGCCATCAATGAGTACCTGTGTGATTACGGCACCAGGACAGCGTCAGGGAAGCTTGGTTTTTTTTCACCACGCCAGTGGAGCATGATCAGGGATGCATGCACTGTCCAGTTACCATTTGAGGAGGCCACGAAGATGGTGAGCAGTGACAGTGCATGCATCAGTGACACCGTACCTCTTGTCCATACGCTGCGTAGAATAATGGACAGGGCACTTGAGGCAGAACAGAGGCAGGAAGAGGAGGACTTCCTTGCCTCTCAAGGCCCCCTTTATCCAGACAGTGTTCCTGCTGTCCCACTCATCACACAGGAAGAGGACAAGGAGGAGGAGGAGGAGGCTTGTGTCAGCATGGAGGTGGAGCCTTGCACTCAGCATCAGCAGCAGCAGTCTTTTAGGGATGATTTACAGTCCCAAGAAACCCGTGGACTTGTACATGGATGAGAGGAGGTGGCTGCGGATCATGTTGTCCTTAGTGACCCAGAGGACTCTGGACCGAATGCCTCAGCTAACCTATGCTGCATGGCCTCCCTGATCCTGCAAAGCCTGCGGAAGGATCCTCGTATTCTTCGGATCAAGGAGAGGGACCATTACTGGCTGGCCACTCTCGTTGATCCACGGTACAAGGGTAAGGTTTCGGACCTTATCTTGCCGTCACAGAGGGAGCAGAGGATGACACATCTCCGGGAGGCCTTGCAGAAAGGTCTGTGCAATGCGTTCACAGAGACTGGGAGGTTACAAACTCCTGGTCCTGGACAACGTGTTGCTGTGGCTTCGGTCAGTCACAGAAGGAGCGGTGAAGAAGGTGGCCATCTGACCGATGCGTTCAGACAATTTTTTAGTCCGCAGCCCCAAGGTATGATTGGTTCCAGCAACCATCACCAGTGTCTGATTTACATGGTGCAGGAATACCTAGGGGCAAGGTCAGACTTGGACACCTTTCCCACCAAAAATCCTCTGGCTTACTGGGTCTTGAGGATGGATCACTGGCCAGAACTTGCACAGAATGCAATTGAACTACTGGCCTGTCCTGCATCCAGTGTTCTTTCGGAACGCATCTTCAGTGCTGCTGGAGGCTTTGTAACTGATCACAGGGTGCGCCTGTCCACCAACTCTGTTGATCGACTGACCTTCATAAAGATGAATCGGTCTTGGATCACCACCAGCTACCAAGCACCTGAAGCTGATGTAACCGAATCATTTTTTTTAAATGTCACATCCCTTCAAGACTGCCTTTGCTGATGCTGAGTGACTGTCCTGTTATGTTGACTGACTATCCTCTTCCTCCTCAATGATCCTGCTAATAGCTTGGAAGAACATTTTTGTTTCTGGGTGACGCCATCAGTGGCCAAGGCCCAATTTTTCAGCCCCTGTTTAACAATGCTTTGAAGCAGGGCTCATTCCTGCACACCAACTAGAGTTTCTGGGAGAGGTTGCAGTGTTGTGGCACCAGCACCAGTGCCACCAGCCCAATTTTTCAGCCCCTGTTGAACAGGGGCATGTAATTACAATTCTTGATGCAATGCTTTTCAGCAGGGCTCATTCCTGCACTCCAACTAGAGTATCTGGGAGAGGTTGCAGTGTCGTGGCACCAGCACCAGTGCCACCAGCTCAAATTTTCAGCCCCTGTTTAACAGGGGTGTGTAATTACAATTTTTGATGCAATGATTTGCAGCAGGGCTCATTCCTGCACTCCAACTAGAGTATCTGGGAGAGGTTGCAGTGTCATGGCACCAGCACCAGTGCCTAAGGCCCAATGTTTCAGCCCCTGTTTAACAGGGGCATGTAATTACAATTTTTGATGCAATGCTTTGCAGCAGGGCTCATTCCTGCACTCCAACTAGAGTATCTGGGAGAGGTTGCAGTGTTGTGGCACCAGCACCAGTGCCTAAGGCCCAATTTTCCAGCCCCTGTCTAACAGGTATCATATAAATGTACTCACCGAGGCCAAGATGCCGAGAGCGGTCGCTGTTGCGACTCGGCGCAGACCACCCCTGAAAGTGGCACAGAGAGTGGTTGCACCAAGAGGCACAAGCTACCAGTAGGACAGTCACTTGCTAGCAGATCAGCAGGTAGCTTGAGCAGAGCTGAGAGGTGATGTCCCGTGGGAAGGTCCGAAAGCAATGGTAGCAAGTCCGTAAGGCAAAGACGGAATCCAGGAGACAGGCCAGGGGTCAAACACAGTCCAGATCAGAAGACAAGTACCAGGAACGCTGAGACAGAAGGATAATCCAAGACAAGCCGGGGGTCGAACACAGGAGACAGCAGGTAAGTCCAGATGCAGGCTGAGGGTCAAACACGTTAGAAAGCAGGAGTCCAAGATCAAGCCAGAGGTCGGGTCAGGAGAAGATCAGCGAGGTCGATAAGGCAATCCGGGTCACAACGGGTAATACAGATAACAGAAGCAGACGTGGGAATCACAGGAAGCTGAAGACAAACCAGCAGTGTGTTTGGATGACCTCACTTCCTTTATAGGTCAGCGAGGGGTCACACCCTGTGTGTGTGTGCTTGTGTGCTTTCGTTTATTCCTCTTGCACACAGCTGTGCGCCGGAGTGCTTTAACCGTGCGCATCCTATGACAGTGCCCCCCCCCCCGAGGGGCGGCCTCCGGACGCCCAAGCTAGCCATCAATTCCGGATGTTGCTGATGGAATGTCTTTATTAATTTGGGAGCGTGAAGGTTCTTGGATGGTTCCCAGGAGTTATTTTCTGAAGGATACCCCTTCCATTTTACCAGGTATTGTATTTGTCTACCGACTTTCCTGCATCCTAGTAAAGCTTCTACTTCGAATTCATCTTCTCCATCGATCTTGATGGGTGGAGGAGGAGGCACTTCCCTTCCAGGAAAAGGACTAGGAACCAATGGCTTCAAAAGGGAGGCATGGAAAACAGGGTGTATCCTGTATGATTCAGGGAGGGCTAGTTCAAAGGCTACAGGATTTATTACCCTTTTGATTTTGAATGGTCCTATGAATCTGGGACCCAGCTTGCGTGTGGGACAAGGAAGTTTGAGATTGGTGGCAGATAGCCAGACTTCCTCGCCAATTTTAAAGGTAGGGTTCTCCTTCCTTCCCCTATCATGGTATTTTTTGTAATCATCCTGGGCCTTCTGTATGGTCTCCTGGATCCTTTGGAAATTAGATTGGATGGCGGCTATCCGATCTTGGACCGCAGGAACAGTGGATTCTGGGATGGAGTTGGGGAGGAAAGAAGGGTGAAACCCACAGTTGATCCAAAAGGGAGTCTGGTTGGTAGTTGTATGAATAGAATTATTGTAGGCGAATTCTGCATATGGTAATAGGGCCGACCAATCATTCTGAGATCCTGAACAAAAGCAGCGAAGATACTGCTCAAGGGTTTGGTTTGTCCGTTCCGTTTGCCCGTTACTTTGGGGATGATATGCCGATGACAAACAGATCTTGATTTCCAGTATCTTGCAGAGTTCTCTCCAAAATCTAGAGGTAAACTGTGGACCTCTATCAGACGTGATACTGCTGGGAACCCCATGGAGCCTGACAACCTCCTTAATAAAGAGATTGGCAGTTTCCAGAGCAGAGGGAGTACCGACCATAGGTAGGAAATGGGCCATCTTTGAAAGACGGTCGACTACTACCAGAATTGTGGTGAAACCTTCCGAGGGCGGTAGCTCCACAATAAAATCCATTGACACGTCTGCCCAAGGTCGGTCAGGAATGGGCAAAGGCCTTAACAGACCCCAGGGCTTGATCTTGGGACCCTTGCTACGCTGGCACGGTACACAAGAGGCAATGTAAGTCTGGCAGTCCTGTCTCCAACATGGCCACCAGAAAGAACGAGAGATCAGTTCCGCTGTTTTCTGTGTCCCAAAGTGGCCGGCCAATTTGTGATCATGACAAATCCTTAGAACTTGAGTCCTAATCTCAAGGGGAACGAAGACCTTGTTTCGGGCCCAAAACAGATTGTCACGTTTTTCCAAGGTAGATAGGACTGGGTCATTGCAATGGACTGAAGCTGTTTTGATGGCCGTAAGTAAGTCAGGCTGTGGGAGTAGAAGGAAGTTGTGAGGAGACAAGATCGTACTAGGCTCCGTTACCTGGGAAGACTCAGGGAACATGCGCGAGAGCGCATCCGCTTTGTTGTTCTTGGATCCGGGCCGGTACGAGATATGGAACTGGAATCTTGAAAAGAAAAGCGCCCAACGGGCTTGACGGGGTCTTAAGCGTTTGGCAGTCCGCAGATATTCAAGATTCTTGTGATCTGTGAATATTGTGATGGGATGAGTGGCTCCTTCCAAGAGGTATCTCCACTCCTCCAGGGCGAACTTGATGGCCAATAGTTCTCGGTCGCCTACGTCATAATTCCTCTCCGGTGGGGTTAGCTTCCGAGATGCGAAAGCCACCGGGTGTAACAAAGCTTTAGGCCCTTGTCGTTGAGAGAGGATGGCTCCTGTGGCTGTCTCTGAGGCATCTACTTCCAGTACGAATGGTAATACTGGATCGGGATGCCGTAAAATAGGAGCTGAGGTGAACAAGGTCTTTAGTTTGGTAAAGGCTACTTGGGCTTCTTGAGACCACTGAAATCGGGTATGTTGGCGGGTCAGCTGAGTAATGGGGGCGACTATTGAAGAGAACCCGGCGATGAATCTGCGATAAAAGTTAGCGAAGCCTATAAACCTTTGCACGGCTTTCTTATCCCTTGGAGCAGGCCATTCCAAGATTGCCTTGATCTTTTGGGGGTCCATGGAGATGCCCTCAGTAGAAATGATGAATCCTAAGAACTGAACTGTAGTTATCTCAAATTCACATTTCTCCGCCTTAAGGTACAGCCGATGTTGTCGGAGGATGGTGAGGACTTTCCGCACGTGGACCCTGTGGAGTTCAAGAGAAGCAGAGAAAATAAGGATATCATCTAAATATACCACTATAAAATTATCAAGATAGTCTCTGAAGATGTCATTTACTAGATGCTGAAATGTGGCCGGGGCATTGCACAGGCCAAAGGGCATAACAAGATAATCATAGTGGCCAAATCTTGATCTGAAGGCTGTCTTCCATTCATCCCCAGCACGGATTCTAATGAGATTGTAGGCCCCCCGCAAGTCCAGTTTGGAAAATACTTTGGCAGATCCTAAGCGCTGGAATAACTCAGGGATGAGTGGAAGTGGGTAGCGATTTTTGATTGTGACTTTATTAAGTTCCCTGTAGTCAACACATGGCCTAAGGGATCCATCCTTTTTTCCCACGAAGAAAATACCTGCCCCTGCTGGCGAAGAAGATGGGCGAATGAACCCCTTTTCAAGATTTTCATCAATGTAGGCTTTGAGAGCCTTTAATTCAGTCTCGGATAAGGGGAAAATTCGTCCAAAAGGGATCTCAGAACCAGGTAACAGTTCAATGGGACAGTCATATGGTCTGTGTGGTGGTAGACGGTCAGCCTTCTTTTTATCGAAGACGTCCTTAAACTCGGAATAGACCTGAGGAATGTGCTGCAGGTGATCAGTGGTGGGGGCCACGGTCATACAAGGAGCTGGAACAGAATCAAAACAATGCTGCATACAGTAAGCGGATGTAAAGGACACTTCCTTCTTGTTCCAACTGATCTGGGGATCATGAGCCTGCAACCAAGGAAGTCCCAGGATGATAGGGAACATGGGAGATGATATTAGGTCGAAGCGTAGAAGTTCTCTATGGCCAGAGTCTGTAATAGTGAGCAAAGGTAGTGTCTCCTGTGTTACTGGACCTGAGAGTGGCAGAGATCCATCTGCTAAATGGACTAGAAGATGTGTTGCTTTATTCTGGCTTGGAATGCGTAGTTGCTGTGCGAGGGAGATGTCCAAAAAGCAACTACATGCCCCTGAATCAATCACGGCTGGGAGTGGGATCTTCTCTTCTGCCAGCTGTAGGGAAACAGAGAGAGTCACATAAGTTTGAGCAGGACCAACACTCTGGTAGTTCATTACACACCGTGGGGGCAACTTACGGGGTCTCACGGGACAGCTGTGAATGAAATGTCCAAGCCCCCCACAGTATAAGCACAGATTGGCTTGGCGTCTTCGTTGTCGCTCTTCTGGGGTGAGACGAGGACGGACCAAACCTAGCTGCATGGGCTCCCCTTCCGAAGCTGAGGGACCCGAAGGAACCGGGATGGGCGGATACGGGATAGTGGCCTTAGGAAGCATCCAACTAGGCCGAGGGGCCTGGAGGCGTTCGGAGCGCCGCTCGCGCATCCGTCTGTCCAGTTTTGTAGCCAACTGGATTAATTCCTCCAGGGAGGCAGGAGTCTCTACTCGGGCCAACTCATCCTTTAGGTTCTCGGAGAGCCCCAACCGGTATTGATAACGCAGGGCCGCCTCGTTCCAGCTGGTGTCAGCTGACCACTTGCGAAACTCAACGGTGTAATCCTCCACCGGTCTTCTCCCCTGTGAGAGAGCATGCAGGGTAGCCTCAGCCGTGGCAGTACGCTGAGGGTCATCATATAATTGTCCCATAGCCTCAAAGAAGGTGTCCGTGGAGTTTAACAAGGGGCTTCTCTGTTCCATAAGGCTATGGGCCCAGGCCTGGGGTTCCTCAGCCAGAAGAGAGATAATAAACCCGACCTTGACAATCTCTGAAGAAAAGGTCCTGGGTTGCAAAGCCAAGTACAAGGAACATGCATTTTTAAAGGCTCTGAATTTCTTTCGGTCGCCTGAAAATCGCTCAGGCGTGGGTACTCGTGGTTCGGGTACTGCCATCATCATACCGGGTGGAGGCTGGACATGAGGTGTGGAGGCATCGCTGACTGAGGCCTGCGTAGGATTTGTGGGTGCCGGAGCTGTGGCTAGTCGCTGAAGCCTGCTGTCGATCTGCGCATAGCCATCCTGTAGTCTCTGTACTGCTTCTGTGAGTGCAGAGACTTGTTGGCACAGGACTTCTAATGGCGAACCCGCTCTGTTGGCCTCTGTCATGGCTGGTTTGTACTATCATATAAATGTACTCACCGAGGCCAAGATGCCGAGAGCGGTCGCTGTTGCGACTCGGCGCAGACCACCCCTGAAAGTGGCACAGAGAGTGGTTGCACCAAGAGGCACAAGCTACCAGTAGGACAGTCACTTGCTAGCAGATCAGCAGGTAGCTTGAGCAGAGCTGAGAGGTGATGTCCCGTGGGAAGGTCCGAAAGCAATGGTAGCAAGTCCGTAAGGCAAAGACGGAATCCAGGAGACAGGCCAGGGGTCAAACACAGTCCAGATCAGAAGACAAGTACCAGGAACGCTGAGACAGAAGGATAATCCAAGACAAGCCGGGGGTCGAACACAGGAGACAGCAGGTAAGTCCAGATGCAGGCTGAGGGTCAAACACGTTAGAAAGCAGGAGTCCAAGATCAAGCCAGAGGTCGGGTCAGGAGAAGATCAGCGAGGTCGATAAGGCAATCCGGGTCACAACGGGTAATACAGATAACAGAAGCAGACGTGGGAATCACAGGAAGCTGAAGACAAACCAGCAGTGTGTTTGGATGACCTCACTTCCTTTATAGGTCAGCGAGGGGTCACACCCTGTGTGTGTGTGCTTGTGTGCTTTCGTTTATTCCTCTTGCACACAGCTGTGAGCCGGAGTGCTTTAACCGTGCGCATCCTATGACAACAGGGGCATGTAATTGCAATTCTAGATATAATATTTCACAGCAGGGCCCATTCCTGCACCCACCGAGAGTAACTGTGAGGACTTATAGTGTTGTGGCACCAGCACCACCACCACCACAACCACCAAAGGCCCAATTTTTCTACCACTGTTCAACAATGGCATGTAATTACAATTCTTGATATAATCGTTCACAGCAGGGCACTCCAGCGCCCACCAGGAGTCACTTTGAGGGCTTACAGTGTTGTGGCAACACCAACACCTTAGGCCCACATTTCTGCAGAGCATATAGGGCAGGCCCCTACTTTCAAACATCCAACTTACAAACGTCTCCTACTTGCAAACGGAAGGAGACAACAGGAAGTGAGATGAAAAAAGACAGACTGCCCAAAAAATTATACAGGGGTGATAACCCTTCCCTATGTTTTCCAAAAAGCTTAAAAATAGATTTTTTGACTGAAGCTACACTTTAAAAAATGTACCAGTTCAAAATTACAAACAGATTCTACTTAACACAACAAACCTACACAGTCCCTGTCTTGTTTGCACCGCCTGTATACTGCTGTTCTGAGTATATAGGGCCTGGGGGCCCCACGCATTTCCTTTTTTTAATTTGGGTATGGGGTTCCCCTTAATATCCATACAAGCCCCAAAGGGGCTTGTAATGGGCAGGGGGGGGGGCTACCCATGCCATTTTTTTCTCAATGATTTTCATCCATATTGCCGGAACCAGACATTACATTAAAACCGCAAGCAGTTTTAAATGACTTTTTTCCGTTAAATGTCATTTTGTGCAGGGACTGTTCTAAACACGGGAAACATGTGCCACTTCACAGGCATACTATAGACACCCTCCAGGCACGATATTTATAGGAATATTTCACTTTTTTTTCACTTTAATCGTCATTAAAATCAGTGCTCCCAAAAAAACTGCAGTTTTAAAAAAAAAATTGGCATTGATCCATGTCCCCTGGGGCAGGAGCCCGGTCCCCAAAACCCTTTTTAGGACAATATCTTGCATATTAGCCATTAAAATTAGCACTTTTTATTTCGAACGTTCGAGTCCCATAGACTTCAATGGGGTTTTAAAGTTCGTACGAATTTTCGGTCCATCCCAAAGGTCTGGTGCGAACCCAACCGAGGGGTGATCGGCTCATCCCTACTCAAGAGGTATTAGCAATTACATTTTCTATACCCCTTGAGGCCAGGCGCACGCATATATGCGGCTGCTCGGTGGGTGGGCCTTAATACAGAGTGGATGCATATATGAGGCCCTGTTAAAAAATCTTGCGCTCCCAGCATGGTAGCTGGCAGGTACTGGAAAGCTAATGCATACTATCGATTGGGAGCTTTCCGATCATGTAACACCTGTGACAGCCAAGCGTTTTTTAGAGGGTCAGGAGATGGTCGGCGAGGAGGGGTTAAATACTGATTTATATGAAAACTACGTGTTTCTAGGAGTTTCTTAGTGAATGTAATCCATCAGCATACTACAGTATATCCTACCCCCTTGGTGTTTAGCAATAGGAATACATGGAGGAGGAGGTAGGGAGTGGGCTTTCATTTACCACTGTGTATACAACCACATGTGTAAGGGAAGTTTGGCTAACAGACGTGCACCTGCACACAAGCACGGGCACACCAGTGTGTATGGGTGCATGCCAATGCTCGCACATGCACACAGATGCACGCACACAGATGCGTGGCAATGCGCACATGCGTGCACGCATACGTGCATGTCTGGGTAGTTTATTTAAATGGAACACTGACAGTGGTCTTTCAGCTAGTACCTGTTACCTGTATCTGATCTGTTCCAGTATTCCTGTGTTTGACCCGGCTTGTATCTGAACTTTCCCGTTGTCTTCTACCTGCCTTCCTGTGACCTCGGCTTGTGTTTGACCTGTTTCATGCTCCTGTACTGCATTGCCCGACTGTGTACCGAACCCGGCCTGTATCCTGTCCTTAATTCTGTCTCACGTTCCGTTACCTGCTCTGCTCGGCTGTTGATGACCTCCAGGCTTATGTTCCGACCACAACTCTGCCTGCTGATCCAGTAACACAGAAGTCCAGTCCTCGGTGCCCATTCGGTGATCTGCAGCTATCGGGTTCCTGCCAAGACCCGTACTGAGCCACCTGCTACATCAGCCCTCGTGCCACTCTGTGTCTTTCACTCCTTGTCATCTCTACCAGGGGTGCTAGACAGAAGGTGCAAGAGAAGCCCTCTCTACAGCTCAGTCTCCACCAGGTACGTGACAACATGTGTGACTCTATAGTCATGTGGGCTACACAGATAAGAAAAAGGAGGGAATGAGAAGCTTAGAAGGGAACTGAAATATGAACATGCTCAGTAGAGGACACCAGCTGGTCTATACAATCTCAACCTGCAGTGGGGACACAGGGAAGATGGGAGGGACAGCTAAAGGCAGGATTGACCAGGTACAGTATATTTCACTATACACACAATTAATGCTTTAGTGGTTTTGTGAGTATGAACACTCAGCTATATAGCATGCAAATAAATTTTTTCTTTATAATCTGGGTTTAATGATACTTTAAGTGTTAGGGTGATGCATGTTTTGCTTACCTAAAACATGCATATTACAGTCTGATTGCACAAACACATTTTTGTTTGCCAATGTCAAGACCCCTTTGGTAAAAGTCCCAGCTTAAAAGCAGTATTAAACCAAAAAGCAAACATTTAATATAACACAAACGTAATCAGTGCAGTAATTGGCATTCAATGAACAATAAATTGTATACAGACATTAGTCAGTAAATTAAGAAATAATAAAGGCCATAGAATAGTCCATGAATTATATAGGGTGATCCGTATCCCAGCAGGACCATAGGAAAAAAACACTAAGATCCTGAAAACCATCACCGATATACCACATGCACAAGTATGCCCTTTGGTAATACACTCACCACAAGAATGAGTTAATCAGCTTGATATCTCCACACAACATTTGATAGGCACCTGTCCATGGGCCATGAAGGTTCCTCATTTAGTGGCTCAGAAGTGTATCATGCAAAACAAAGGAACACTCCACATAGTGCAATACTGTAATTTTATTAAAACAATAACCTCTACAAACAAGATATGCTTACAGGAAGAACTGATAAAAACAGCATGTATCCATTAGCCTGTACAACATAGCATATGTTCTCTCACCGCTTCCTGGGATGGCTGGCCGTGATGAGACCAGGGATGGCACATACCATGATTGACCAGAGAGCTGCGTAGTCATGCACTAGCGTGTTTAGCCATCACGTCTTCTTCGAAGGGCGTGACCACGTGGCACGCTAAATATTCGGAGGGGTGGCTATTAACCCTGCATGTAATGAGGCATATCAGACATCAAAAGCATCACCGCGGCCGGCAATGCCCGATCTGAAGTTGCAGTGCACATGTCACATTAGAACAGCAATATGCAAACAAAGTAAAACTACTTATCCTCATGCACAACCCATACCCATCAAAATGCTGGTGGGTATTCACAGCTGTAGAAAAGACCATATAAATCCTAATATAAAACATGTATCACAACTGGGGAAGTAGCTTATAACAGCATGTCATAACATATGTGAAGACCTATGCTTTGTTCATATGCTGTGATTTAATATGCTGAGCTTTACAACCACTTTAACCACTTCAATACTGGGCACTTTTACCCCCTTCCTGCCCAGGCCAATTTTCAGCTTTCAGAGCTGTCACCCTTTGAATGACAATTGCGCTTCATACAACACTGTACCCAAATTAAATTTTTATATTTTTTCAAGACAGAGCTTTTCGTGTTATTTAATCACCATGGGGTTTTTTATTTTTTGCTAAAAAAACAAAGACCGAAAATTTTGAAAAAAATAAATGTTTTTACTTAGTTTCTGTTAGAAAATATTGTAAATAAGTAATTTTTCTCTTTCATTGATGTGCGCTGATGAGGCTGCACTGATGAACTGGCACTGATGGGCACTGATTAGGCAGCACTGATGGGCACTGGTATGCTGCACTGATGAGGCTGCACTGATAAACACTGATGAAAGGGCACTGAAAGGCACTGATGAGGTAGCACTGATGGGCACTGATAGGCGCCACTGGTATGCAGCACTGATTTGCACTGATAGGCAGCACTGATGGGCACTGATAGGCAGCACTGATAGGCAGCATGAATAGGCAGTCTAACACCTATACACTTGGTGATTGTGGTACTTGGGAGCAACAGTCCATTCTGAATATCGTGTCCAGGTTTCAGGTGGTCTCAAACCCAGACACACGATTCAAAACCTGGACTGTCCGGGTGAATCCTGGATAGGTGGCAACCCTAGCCCGTGGCAGGCGCGCAAGTGCGGCAAGAGTGGGAGGATGTCATATGACATTGTCCCAACCCAGGAGAGCACCCAGCCCGCCATCATTTATCTATACAGTGAGCGGGAGGTAGAAGTCATATGACATATATGACGCAGTCCATCACCAGTATATGTCCTCACCTGTATTACATGGTTTGTTCCAACTCTTTTAAATTTTGATTTGCCAAACAGCTTGGCATGCTACAGGAAGTGGAAAAATTATAAATCTATTGGCAGAAACAACTGGTAATAGTACAGGGCACTCCGAAAACCAAAAACTGCTTTGTTAGGGCTCATTTACACTTGCTTCAGCTTCAACACAAATTGACAGCTAATTAACCACTTCAATACAGGGCACTTAAACACCTTCCTGCCCAGACCAATTTTGAGCTTTCAGCGCTGTCGCACTTTGAATGACAATTGCGTTTTCATGCTAAACTGTACCCAAATGAAATTTTTATCATTTTTTTCTCACAAATAGAGCTTTCTTTTGGTGGTATTTGATCACCTCTACGGTTTTTATTTTTTGCGCTACAAATAAAAAAATACAGAAAATTTTGAAAAAAAAAATGTTTTTTTTTGTTTCAGTTTCAAAACTTTGTAAATAAGTACATTTTCTCCTTCACTGATGGGCACTGATGGGGCTACACTGATGGGCACTGATAAGGCGGCACTAATGGGCACCAATGTGGCACCAATGAAGTGGCACTGATAGGCGGCACGGATGGGCGACACGGATGGGCGACACGGTCGGACACTGATAGGTGGCACAAATTGGCACTGATAGCTGGCACGGATGGGCGGCACGGATGGGCGGCACAGATGGGCGGCACAGATGGGCGGCACAGATGGGCATGGGTAGGCGGCACAGATGGGCATGGATAGCCGGCACAGATGGGCATGGATAGGCGGCACAGGTGGGCACTGATAGGCGGCACAGGTGGGCACTGATAGGCGGCACAGGTGGGCACTCATAGGCGGCACAGGTGGGCACTCATAGGCGGCATTGGTGTTATACTATAGTAATGGATGCCAATCAGTGCCAAACAATAATGCATGCCAATCAGTGATGCCCATTGTGGGCACTGATTGGCATCCATTATGGGCACTGATTGGCACCCGTTGTGCTGACTGGCATCCCTGGTGGTCTAGGGAGGATTACCTTTTCCCTGGTGGTCTGGTGGCGTCCCTGGTGGTCCAGTGTGGGCATCCTCGGGGGGGCTGTGCTGATAATCGATCAGCACAGACCCCCCCTGTCAGAGGAGCAGCCGATCGGCTCTCCTCTACTCGCGTCTGACAGACGCGAGTGAGGGAAAGCCGATCACTGGCTCTTCCCATTTACACTGTGATCAGCCGTGATTGGACACGGCTGATCACGTGATAAAGAGTCTCCGTCGGAGACTCTTTACCGAGATCGTAGTTGCCGGGTGTCAGACTGACACCCCGCAACAACGATCGCCGCGATGCGCGCCCCCGGGGGCGCGCCCCCGGGGGCGCGCAGCGGCTCATAATCCTGTTCACGTCATATGACGTCCGGTCAGGATTATGAAACCACTTTGCAGCCGTCAATTGCCTATAGGGCGGGCGGCAAGTGGTTAATAGAGCAGGCTTTGTTAAAGCTCTCTGAACGCCAGGCAAAGCTCCTGTCACTAAATAAAATGCTTAGCTTACAGTCATGTTTACACCTTGCTTTCACTTTGCTTTGGCTTTGCTTCAAAAATGATACCACATGTAGCTTTAGTGGTGTTTCAAAGCATCTTCAAAGCCTCCATATAAGTCTATAACAAAGCTCGCTTGAAGCCCCACTGAAGCCTCACCAAAGCCCCACCAAAGGCTAATCGAATCGCTATCGAAACTCCACCATAGCCTCACCAAAGCCCCACCAAAGGCTCATCAAATCCCCATCGAAGCTCCACCAAAGCCCCACCAAAGGCTCATGGAATCCCCATCGAAGCTCCACCAAAGCTTTACCAAAGCCCCACCAAAGGCTCATCGAATCGAACCAAAGGGTCATCAAGTTCCTATTGAATCTTCACCAAAGCCTCACCAAAGCTCCACCAAAGCCTCATTGAAGCACCAAGCAAAAAGCAAGGTTTAAACAAGACTGTAAGCTAACCATTTTATTTAGTGACGGGGCTTTGACTGGCATTTAGAGAGCTTTAACAAAGCCTGTCCACAGCCTTGTTTTAAAGCAAGTGTAAACTAGCCGTTATAGCTACTGATAGACTGCCCCATATATTGTACGTCATTTTTGATTTTGCGTATTGATACATTTTTAAGTGATTTCTGAATTTGTTTTTTTTCTAAGTTATCTTTTATTTAAAGGGTTAACCTGAGACCAGGGGGAAGAAAGCACCAAACAAAATGTTCAAGAACTTCAAGTCCATTCAGTACTCCACTGGAGGGCCTTTATTTACCGAGTGCAACTGTCATTGACACCAAATGAGATAAGTGTGCAGATGCTTGCCGTTCTATCAATTTCAAGCCCCAGTGACAATCTCAGCTGGCTCCTCCGTCCGTTGGGAGGTGGAGATCCCTCTACGTTCACATATCACACACAGGTTAGTGAAAACTTCCCACCACCAGCTTCTCTGCAAGGCGCCGGCACTGTGAAATGATATTAACTCGGCTTAATGATGTGTAAATGTGTCAGGACAATGCCACCTAGTGTCATCAATGCCTCTCTCTTTGTATGAAGTCTCGGTGACTGAACCACAGCAAGCCGGAGTATAATTACCGCTAATGTCTTTTTTTTTCTTTCTTTCTTTGGCACAGCGTTCACTTGCAGCAGTCAAATAACTATCTGGTGTAGAATAATTAAAGCAGAACTCTGCTAAGTGATGCCAACTTTAAAGGGAATGAGTTGAGAATGGGCTTCTGCAAGAATCTGAGCGTTTCGTCCCTAAAGTGGAACACCACTTTCTTGGGGAAAAAATATAAAAAAATAATAATAATTAAAAAACTCATATAATGTATGCAATTGCAACACACACCATATTGTAATGTAACATTATTAAAATATACCTTTACTTCTCAATCTACAGTTCCATAATTTTCTGGTAAAATTCAAATCAATATGGCAACCTGGAGAACTTCTGAACACAAATGATGTACAGAACACCCCAAAAATGTAATTTCCTGCTTGTGTGATTCGCTCACTGATTTCCCCAGAAATTTACACTAATATACAATGAACAATAAATTTATATAATATAAAAGAATATAAAATAAAAGAATAGAACATAACAGAGTAAAACAGAACAGAATAGGAAAAAAAAAAAAAAAAAAAAATAGAATAGAAAATAAAGGGATAAAATAGAAAATAAAAATAGAATAGAAAAGAATAGCGCAAAACAGAACAACACAGAAAATAAAATAAAAGAACTGAATAAAATAGAATAGAAAATAAAGGAACAGAATAGAATTAAATAGAATAAAAAAGTTATAAAATAAAAAATATATAACCATCTTCTAAAATTAAAATTTCAAATAGAATAAATGTCAACTCAAATACAATAGAAAAGAATAGAATAGAAAAAAAAAAGAATATAATAGGAACAAAAATAGAAGAGAATACAATAGAAAGAATGTAATCATCTCCTAAAATTAGAATTTAAAATAGGATCAATTCAAATCTGAATAGAAAAGAATAGAATAGAAAAGAAAATAATGAAACAGAAAATAAAAGAATAGAATAAAAAAAAAACAATAGAATGGAATATAAAGAATATAACCATCGTCAAAAATTTGAATTTAGAATAGAAAAGAAGAGAACAGAAAATAAAAGAATAAAATAGAACAAACAACAGAATAGAATAGAAAAACAATAGAATAGAATGGAATAAAATGGAATAGAAAGAACAGCACAGTGGTGTAGTGGTTAGCACTCTCACCTAGCAGTAAGAAGGGTCGCTGGTTCAAATCCCAACCACGACACTACCTGCCTGGAGTTTGCATGTTCTCCCTGTGCCTGTGTGGGTTTCCTCTGGGTACTCCGGTTTCCTCCCACAATCCAAAGACATGCAGGTAGGTTAATTAGCTTCTGTCCAAAATTGGCCCTAGTATATGAATGGGGACCTAGGATTGTGGGCTCCTTGAGGGTAGGGACTGGTGTGAGTGTGCAGTGTACAGGGATGGGGACAGTTGTAGACACTCACTCAGGTTGAACTGGATGGACTGGTGTCTTTATTCAACCTTCTAACTAACCATCTTCCAAAATTCTAATTTCGAATAGAATAAATTCAATTTCGAATGGAATTTGATTTGAATGCAATTCAAATGGAATTTGAATGGAATTAGAATTCAAATCGATTCAAATTTTCTGAATTCGACCACATTTGGAAAATTCTATTCAATCAGAATTCGAATAAACAAAATTAATTCCGAAAATTAATTAAACTTATTAATTTAACTAAACAAATTTATGTAAATAACCCAATGAAACAAAACAAAACAATTTTTCATTCTGCCCATGCCTAACAACTAGCACCCAACCCTGTCAGAATAAGATAATCGTATTAGATGGAGTCATTGTTTGCCCATCAATTTTTTCCATCCGGCTCCTTCAACAAAAGAAGATAAAAAAAATCGACTTTTCTTGAGTTGGTGGTGCCAACAGAACCAACCACAGCTTGAATATAGGCTGATTCAACAGGAACCAGCCAAAACTGAGGCAGTCTGTGACAGCCTTAAGCGTCTTTGCAGTCCCAACCCCCAGAATTCTTGGATCAAGGTTTTATAAAGTAAATATATTGAGACTAATGTACTATGATGATTTTCTTCTCCTATTATATTATATTATACCCTGAAGAAGTGGACCATTGGTCTTTAAAACGTGTAGGGTTTTTAATACAACCTACTCAATCCACCCTTCCTTCTTTCGGTAAACTATTTGAATAAATGTTCCTGAAATATTATACTGTGATGTTGCTCTCTCACAATGTTTATGTTTTATGTATAGAGTCCCGATAGGTAGAAATATGGTTTAAAGCCCAACACTGGAAAAAAAACATTTTTTGAATGTAGAGGGGCTGTGCCTGCACTCCACAGGTCAACTGCTTGTTTTTCTCTAGGGCATTACAGAAAGCTTATACTCACCCATTCATCTGCTCCATCTGCAAACGACTCTCCCCTCGATTCAGTGGTGGACTGTTCCTGACATCCTCAGGCCCAAAGCAGGTCTTTGGGAGTGATGACCTCAGGAACAGTCCACCGCACAAGACCTGTAGAAAGCGGTGGGGGGGGGACCCCAGGGACCACTCTTGTGCGGGAAGGATCAGAGTATTGGGTAAGTATATCTCCATTCGCCAATCCCCTAGACAAAAACAAGCAGGTGACCAGTACAGTGTGAGCACAGCCCCACTTCATGGGAGAGAGTTGGGTTTAAAGGTAATTAAAGAGGAAGTAAACCCTGATGAGTTTACTTCCTCTTTGATTCCCTGCAAAGGTATAGCATAATGGACAACTATGCATCGATGTCCCCTGTAGTTCGGAGCATCCATCTTCTTGGTGGGTGTCGGTGGGTCTTGCCGCTCTGCCACTGTCATTTGACGAAGCCGCGATGACGTTACTCCCACGCATGAGCATGGGAGCCGCCACTCGTGGCATATCGCCGTTGACAGCAGCGCGCGCAACGCGCTTGCGCGCCGCTGTCTACGGTGCATGCGCCGTAGACAATGGTACCTATATTTTGGCAAATATCTCCTAAACCGTGTATGTTTAGGAGATATTTCTTGGACCTACAGGTAAGCCTTAATCTAGGCTTACCTGTAGGTCAAAGTGGTTTGTAAGAGTTTACAACCACTTTAATCAATTGTACAGTATGAATTTATGGGTTTGATTTACTAAAGTCAAAAGGGCTGTCCACTTTGCAAGCAAATTATCCCCAAAGCTTAGTGAATATGGTGAAATTTCACTTTGCAAACAATACCCAATCACATGGTGGGAAAATTAATATACAGCATTTTTTGCTTGGATGATGGATATTAGCAGAGCCTCACTTCATTCATTAGGCATCTTTTTTTAGCCAGCGATCAGCTTTCTTGTCAAAGTGATCATTTCAATAGTGCTCTGACATCCACAACCGCTGCAGCCAGGACAACAGTGGTAAACAGTTGGGACAGCTGCCAACAGAGGAAATGGAGGAACATCCATTCCCCCATCTCCTCTATGATGAAGGAACATCTGTTCCCATATATCCTCTGTGATGAAGGAACATCCATTCCCATATCTCCTCTGTAATGAAGGATCATCCATTCTCCCATCTCCTCTGTGATGAAGGCACATCCATTCCCATATCTCCTCTGTGATAAAGGAACATCTGTTCCCCCATCTCCTCTGTGAAGTAGGAACATCCGTTCCCATATCTTCTGTGTGATGAAGGAACATCCGTTCCCCCATCTCCTCTGTGATGAAGGAACATCCGTTCCCCCATCTCCTCTGTGATGAAGGAACATCCGTTCCCCCATCTCCTCTGTGATGAAGGAACATCCGTTCCCCCATCTCCTCTGTGATGAAGGAACCCAGAAGGGATGATGATTTAATCACTTCCAGTTTCAGACTTGTTATCCCTGGCTGTTACATCCAGGAAAGTAGCTAACCGAACATAATCTGTGCTTGGTCAGTTGCTTTGGAGGGCATGGGAGATATCAGGGCCCTGATATCTTTATAAAGAGTACCTGTCTGTAAACAGGGCCCTAATGTGCTGCCAGCAATGGTCATGCTGACTGAGGGCCCCTCCCACTATCCTCCTGCAACAGGAACGTGATAGGGTGCCACACACTAGTAACCTCCTGGTCTAAGGCCCGCTTGTTCACTCCCTTGTGAAAGCAATAATATGGAAAAAAATAAAAGTGGAACACATATGTAAACGGTATTTGCATCACACATGTGAGCTATCGCTGTGAACATTAGAGTGAGAACAATAATTCTAGGGCCTTAACTCATGATTAACTCTAAAGTGATAACCTGTAAAAACTTTTAAAGCATCACCTTTAGGTATAATAGTTTGTCACCATTTCACAGGCATGCAATCTTTTTTACTCAACGCAACACCATTTTCTGAAGTTTACCAAATATTGGGTATTATATTGTGCTTGTGTGCACTAAAATTCATTTTAGTTCAAAGTTTATTTTCTGCTGAAAATGAGCATTTGATAAATGGCTGCACAAATATCATGTGGCATAAAACACTGCAACAGCCAGCAACGCCTTTTTTTTCTCCAGGACCTCTGCTTTTAGAAATTATATAATGTTTGGGGATTCTAAGAAATCTCCCAGCAAAAAATGCTGATTTTATCATGTATGTAAAACATTTCAAAATTGCCCCAGACAGCAGGTCGTGAAAATGCTCTGATGTTGTTTTTTTTATTTCCACCTTAAGGTGGTTGTAAAGTTTAAAGTTTTTTTGTTTGTTATCTTAATGCATTCTATTAGTTAAGATAAAATGCTTTCTGTGTGCAGCAGCCCCCCTCAGCCCCCCTAATACTTACCTGAGCCCCATCTAGATCCAGCGATGTTGCACGAGAGAATCGGCTGTCCAGGACTCTCCCTCCTTATGGGCTGTGACAGCAGTGAAGCACCATTGGCTCCTGCTGCTGTCAATCAAAGTCAGTGAGCCAATGAGGAGCAAGAAGAGGTGGTCAGTTGCTTTGGCCGCTGCTCTGTATCTGAACCTGCTTGCTGTGGGGGCACTCAAACAAGAGGGAGGGGCCAGGAGTGCCGAATAGGGACCCGAGAAGAGGAGGATCTGGGCTGCTCTGTGCAAAGCCATTTCACAGAGGAGGTAAGTATAACGTGTTTGTTATTTTTAACAAAAAACAAAACAAAAAAACAAGACTTTAATTTTACTTTAAAGTCTCATTCTTTTCGGTTTTTATTATTGGACTGTTGGGGTCTTGGTACAGAGCCAAAGCTCCTGAAAATGAAGGTCCCATGGACTATTGGTTTCTTATCAGACACAGTTGTTTTAATTTCTTTGCTGGCAGGAGAGATTCCTCCACTCATTCTTCCTATTGTGGATAGAAAGTTAGACATACATACACTGATCAAAATTTGACTGTCTTGAAGGGAGATATTGGAAAACTTTCTTTTCTCAGCAGCTGCAGCCAATCAACTGCAACCACTGATAAGTGTATTTTGACAGTGACAGGTGCCTTCAAAAATAATTTTTTCTTAAAATGTTCCCTTTTGGCACCAGTGCACCTAGAACCGACAAGTAGAGTAGGGCAAACTGAAGGGAGTTTACCCATTAGTTCATGGACCCAGGGTGGGCACAATGCAAGAACACAGAATAGTAATCAATAGCAAAATAGATAACGAGGACCACCTAGATACACTAGGCAGGCAGGAACCCATCATCTATAATATATAGGATAATGCTATTCTAGTATGTGTGGATGCCTGTGCGCCGCCCTAGGCCATGGCCAATTTTGGCTTTGAAGAAATGCAGTCCTGATCACTGGAGTTCCAAAGAGATAAAAGAAACCATCAGGGGATTTATTGCAGCAAACTCCAGCTTCAACTGAATTATTAAAGTGATACCAAACAGAGTAGTGTTACTTTCCATATTTAATTTGCACAAATCATATATACCAGTGATGGCGAACCTTGGCACTCCAGATGTTTTGGAACTACATTTCCCATGATGCTCAACTACACTGCAGAGTGCCTGAGCATCATGGGAAATGTAGTTCCAAAACATCTGGAGTGCCAAGGTTCGCCATCACTGATATATACAAATCATATACATCATGCCACTGAATTTTGTTTTTTTTTAACTTCTCTAAGTACCTTATATCTGCAGTGCTGTTGGGTGGTCACATGATCTTTCCCTGTTCTTTGGCGTCTGGAGGAAAAGATCTTTGGAAGGGGCTTCTATTAGTCTGCTGGTGTATGCTCTCTACAGTGTGAGTCTGTGTCTGGCCAGCCCTGATTGGTGCTTTGCCAGTCATATGCCTAAAATCCTGATCCTTTTCCATGATCATTACATTATAACATGGCTTGTGTAGCAATTGTATAAGCTTTAGCATGTAGCACCCTCAAGCTTTGCTAAAGTGCTAGTGATAGTTTTCTTATTAAAGTAGAAGTAAACCCAAAAACAAAACAAAAAAAACCAAAAAAAAACCCTGCAAGACAAAGGCATAATGAGCTAGTATGTATAGCATACTAACTCATTATGTATTACTTACCTGAGATCAAAGCCCCCGCAGAGGTCCTCATTCACTGCTCCGGTCGGCGGCATCGCTCCCGGAGTTACTTCCAGGTATCGCGCGCTCCGGCGCTGTTATTGGCAGGAGCCGCGCTGATGTTACTCCCAAGCATGCGCATGGGAGCAGCCTGTAACTGCACAGTCTAATTGAAGCAACGGCATGTACTGCCATTGCTTCAGTGCGCATGTGCCGATGACGTTGGGACATGCAGATACTCTGGGTCAGCTCAGCAGAGGCAGTGTGGCGTTTGGTTGAAAGATGGAGATGGAGTGTTAGGCTGCCAGGGCCTTTAAAAGTAGCTCCGCAGTCTGGAGGGGGTAAACTCAGGCCTGGGCTCGGGTGCGGAAGGGACCCTTCTTCATGACTCACAGAGGGATCCTGATCAGGAGGCACGGGAGCAAAGAGAGGACAGCAGGAGAACACTGCCGAGCAAATCTCCAGGGAGTAAGACGTGGGCTGGTGAGTGTTGCAGTCAGAAAGTGGCAGTAGCAGCCAGGCGGGCTGGCAGTGCCTGAAGAGGTGGTACTGGCACAGCCACAGAGAAGGACAGCTAGCACCAAAGACCTTGCTACACCAAAGGTGCCCGCAGTCTCTGCCTGCAAAGGGTATTTACAAGGATCTGACTGAATCAGTATTGTATCAAATCCAAAGTGCTAGCTGATCCTGGGAATTGTAGTTCCACAAGCAAGTGTGTGCTGGAGGTAGAAGAAAGGAGTGTGTGTACTGGATGTATATAGGTGGAGTCACTAAAGAGTTCTGTTCATCAAATGGGCATCCCATATTAACCCTTCCCAATCCAAGTTCAAATCCCCTAAATAAAAAAACAAACACAGCTGCAAGGACTGCTTCTTGTCTCTGAAATGAATGGAAAGTGGCTGTGCAGGGTGGAAGATAACCAACATTCACCAACGACTCCTACGGGCATAATGCAACTGGTATTATTTTTTTTATTTGCTATATTTTTTCCACAAAAGTAGAGTTACCCTTTAAGACCCTTTACTCCTAAAGTGGCAGGGCGGCCCTTTAGCGCAAAAATAACATACCTGTACATGATTCTCATCTTTGGCTCTCGGGGGGAGTGCACACGCCGCCGGAGCTCAGCTTCTACTGTGTCTGGCGATCGTTCATAGAGAGGCAGAACGGCAGTCTGCCTATGGAAACAAGGCAGACCACTGTTCTGACAGAAAGAAAATTGGAGATCTGTTGTTTCTGCTAAGCAAAAATGTGGATCTCTGTTTTGTTTAAGTCAAAGCACCCCCCTACAGTTAGAAAGCACACATAGGGAACACATTTAACCCTTTGATTGCCCCTGATGTTAAGCCCTTCCCTTCCACAATCCGCCCGTCTGTGTGCTAGTCCGCTGGACTTTTGAAATGAACGAACTTGCCCACATGGAGAAAAGTCCATTCATTTTGAACGTGGCTCCAGGTAGCCGGGACTAGCGAAGGAAGTCAATGTCGCCACCTCCATTGGCGAGATTGACACTTCTCTAGCCCCGTCGCCAGATAAGCCCCCCGCCTGCAGACCTCGTCAACCAACGGCCAGGCTTGTCGGGAAGAGGCCCTTCTCCTCATCAGCATGGGGACTTCCTTCGCTAGTCCCGGCTACCTGGAGCCACGTTCAAAATTAACGGACTTTTCTCCATGTGTGTCCGTTCATTTCAAAAGTCCTGCGGACTCCCACCATAGTCAGGCGGGTTGTCCGCCGGACCTAGCCCAGTCGTGTGTGGGCAAGTCCGCTCGTTCGGAAAGTCCGGCAGACCTCAGCTGCAAAGTCCCTAAATCTATCCCCTAATTTGTAGACGCTATAACTTTTGCACAAACTAATCAATATGCACTAATTGGGATTTTTTTTTTTACCAAAAATATGTAGCAGAATACATATTGGCCTAAATTGATGAAGAAATGGGGGCGTGGCCTGGTGATGTGCTAGAGCAGACATATGCTCTGTGAGCTCCGGGGCCGACACTGATAAAATTACATAAAATCATCCAAAAAGTCATACCTTTACCTCCTGAACGATGGGCCGGCGGACGGGCAAGTCTCTGCCCAAGAAAGGTGCCTCGACGGGGTTAATCAAGCGATTCCTTTCCGTGGAACCGGACGAGGTGGAGGAGCAAGACGACCTAGGCCGCAAGCCGCGGGGTGGAGTAGAGCTCGCCTCCCGCGATGGGCCGGACCGGAGGTCGCGCTCGCCCGAGTCCTCGGTGGGCTCGGGCAAAGAAGAGGATCAACATCCTTCCGCCGGAGCGGCGCCGAGGGTGAGCGGCCTCCCTACCACCTCCGATCTAGCCTCCATGCTGCTGAACCTCGAGCGGGTCATTAAGAAGGAGGTCTCCGCAGTCCGAACGGATCTCTCGCAAGTGCTGGTTCGTGTCGAAGAGACGGAGCAACGTCTAGACCGCCATGCGAACGCTATCCGAGCCTTACAGGCGACTACACGCCAACTTGCCATTTTGCATCGTACGACCGTTTACAAGCTAGAAGATCAAGAGAATCGTAACAGACATAATAACGTTCAGATCCGGGGACTCCCCGAAGCGACTGGGGACGACGACCTTTTACCGTCCGTTCGGGGTATTTTCAACAGTCTTCTGGGCAGAGCCGCTGACGCCCCATTGAAGATTGACCGGGTGCACAGGGCGCTCCGACCACGCAACCTTGCTACAGACATCCCACGGGACGTCATTTGCCGGATCCACCATTATCCCGAAAAGGAACTGATTATGCAGAAAGCTAGGGGAGCTACACCATTTTATTTTGATGGAGCGATGTTATCCTTTTTCCCGGACCTGGCTAAGGAGACCTTGGATCGACGCAGGGCCCTGCGTCCCCTCACGGAACTACTTCGGGCGGCGTCCATTAAATATAAGTGGGGCTTCCCTGCCGCATTGATCACCTCTAGAGATGGCAAAACCGCAATACTTCGATTCCCGGAGGAGCTGCCCAAATTCTGCACTGATATGTCCGTTCCTATCCCGGAACTGCCTGGATGGCAGGACGGCATTCCGCCTCTGCCCGCTGGGGCTGACCAGGGCTGGCAGAGAGTGAGCCGAGCCCGCCGCACTTCTGCACCTGATTACCGCCCTTGAAATGGCATTCTGCCCTACAGCTTGTTTCCTTGTTCTGGATGTCTACTTGCATTTGTGGGGCATACCGCCTGAACACAGTTGGGGGGGTTCCCTTACCGAGAGTGGACGAGGAAGCTGACAGCCTCTGGCGGCAACTAGTTTTTGCAAGGCCATGGATGGGTCACCCTTGGCCGTGTGGCCCACACCCCGGTACCTCCTTGGGGGCCCCTGTCTGGAAGTGGACATTGCTGATTTGTCGTTTTATTTAATGGCGTGTTACTTTTCCCTCTCCCCCCCTTTGCCTTTGGAGCGTGACTGACTCGCGGTATCTCCCCCCCCTTATACGTTTTACCGCCTTAGCTTCATACTCATGTTGTTCTCTACAGGCGTTTTACTGTATTATGTTCTGGATGATGTTATTTCTATATTTTTATGCCTTGGTGTCGGCACCGGACCGTGGGGCGCTACTTTGGACCTTTACGGTGTGGTTTGCGCCCGGTTGCCCGAGTCCCGTCCCCCCCTTTTTGAGCGGGGGCTGCCCGGCGCGGGGCCCTGACGTCCGTGCCCCTGCTGGGGTGGGGGGCGTGGGGGCCCTGTGGCGGTCGCGCAGCCCGCTCACGCACGGCATGGTAATGCGTGCACTACTAGCTGTTCTCCGACAGCACTTTTTTTGGTTCAATTTGTTTTTCCCACTACGGTGGGGTCTTTCATTCTCTTGTCTCCTTTCCTTCCCCTCTCCTTTTCTCTTTCACCTCTCTTGTCTATTGCCTCCATCCCCTCTGATCCCCTCCCCCCTAATTAGTGGCAGACCGCCTCTGTGTTGCAGTGGTAATGATGTGGTGATCGCGGTTCCTCCTCCTGAGACCCCATGGCTACTGTGAACCTTATATCTTTTAATGTACGGGGCCTTCACGCCCCGGGGAAGAGACACAACTTATATAGGGAGCTGGACCGTTTGCGGGGGGACGTGGTCTTCCTCCAGGAGACCCACCTCACGCAGACGACTCTAGTTAGGCTACACTCACCAAAGTACCCCACGTGGTACTACAGCCTCTCCGACATTTCTAAAGCAAAAGGTGTGGCCATTGGGCTTCGTAGGGGAACCGCGTTCACGCTTGAGGAAATGTTGAGTGATCCTGCGGGACGTTTTCTGTTTCTGCGGGGTACCCTGGGCAGCATGCAGTGTACTTTGGCCACCTTATACTCCCCTAACAAAAACCAGGCGCGTTTCCTGGCCTCCACACTCTACTCCCTACGAAATTTTGCACGTGGATGCATTCTACTAGCGGGCGATTTTAATGTTCCCCTGGAACCTACTGTGGACACCTCTAGAGGTGGTTCCTCGCTTTCTGGCAGAGGATTGAGGTATATACGATCTCGGCTCCATGACCTGCAGTTGATGGATGTCTGGAGAATTAATCACCCGCGGGAAAGGGACTTTACATACTATTCTTCTGTGCACCAAACATACTCCAGAATTGATCTATGCTTCATTGATCACCAGCACCTACCGCTCATAGTGAAGTCAAGCATTGACTTATCCCCCCTTTCAGATCATGCTCCGATCTCCTTAACCATTAAAGTGGCGTCCATACCCCTGAAATCAACTAATTGGAAGTTGAACGAGGACCTTATAGCCGAGGAGGCAGATAAAAAGGTGAAGGGTGACAGTTTAGAGTTTTATTTTAAGACTAATGTCAGTCCTGATGTTTCACCGGGAGTGCTATGGGAGGCCCACAAGGTGTATATTAGGGGTAAGTTTATGGAATTGGGTTCTAGGAAAAAGAGGGAGCGCTTACTACAACAGTCCAACTTGTTACGCGATATTACAGACTTAAAACGCCGGCATAAACTGAACCAGACTCCGGCCCTTTTTCACGCCTTAACGGAGAAACGGGAGACCCTAAAGTCCCTCCTTCATTTAGATCAAAAGCGACGCTCTCGGATAGTAGCTCACCGATTTTATGAGTGGGGGGATAAACCCAGTAGGTTGTTGGCCAACTCGGTGCGACAGCGTAAAAACGTGGCGTTTATTGCTAAAGTTAAGACCCCCTCGGGAGACCTGGTGTTTGAGACCCCCCGTATAGCCAAGACATTCAGGGACTTTTATCAGCGTCTATATCAGGTGCACCAGGGTGTCCAAGATAGAGATGCTCGGGGACGCCTTATTGGGGACTACCTGACCCGTGCAGCCCTCCCGAAGCTCTCCGAGGAGGTCTTGGCTTCCTTAGAGGGGGAGTTTACGGCTGCGGAGCTTCTGGGCGCCATGAAAAATATGGCGTGTGGTAAGGCACCGGGACCGGACGGCCTCACGGTGTCTTATTATAGAGCGTACGCTGACATACTGTTTCCGTACTTGACCAGATACGCTAACGTGACCTCGACCGGCGGGGACCTTCGCCCGGAGACCACTCATGCCCACATCACGGTATTACCCAAGGAGGGCAAGGACCCTAGTGACTGCGCGAGCTACCGCCCTATTTCGCTCTTGAATATTGATGCGAAGATTTATGCTAAAGCCATAGCGAATAGGCTGCTCCCCTTGATACCACAGTGGATATCGAGGGATCAGACGGGATTCATCCCTGGGAGGGAGGCGCAAGATAATTCTCTCCGCACACTTTCCTTGATGGCATATGTGCGGCGGACTTCCCAGCCCACCCTGTTGCTCTCCACGGATGCTGAAAAGGCGTTTGACAGGGTGGACTGGGACTTCCTTATGGCTACGCTGACGCACTTGGGTATAGGACCCTCTTTGCGCTCTAAAATAGCGACGTTGTACCACTGCCCCACTGCTCAGATACGGATTAATGGTACCCTTAGTGACCCCTTCACCCTATACAATGGCACCCGCCAGGGCTGCCCACTCTCGCCAATTTTATTTGCAATCTCCCTGGAACCATTTCTATCCCTTGTTAGGCGAAACCCGAGCATACGGGGCGTAACAATAGGTAAGACGGAACACAAATACGCGGCATGCGCGGACGATATATTGTTTTATGTACAACAACCACTGATCACCCTCCCCAATCTTATGTCCGAGTTTCCGGCCTATGGTGCGGTGTCCAATTTTAAAATCAATATGTCTAAATCGGAAATGTTAAACATCTCTGTCCCCGCCAGACAGGTGTCTCACCTGAAAAAAAACTATCCCTTTACCTGGCAGTTGAGCTCCATGAAATATTTGGGCATTCAGCTTACGCCCTCCCTATCGTCCCTATTCCGCGCTAACTTTCTGCCTTTGCTCAACACACTTAGGTCAGATATGCAAAGGTGGTCCCAGCTACGACATTCTTGGCTGGGCAGAATTGGACTGGTTAAGATGAATTTGCTGCCCAGGGTGCTCTTCATGCTTCAGATGGTCCCGATTGGGATACCGGTGGGATTTTTTACAATCTTGACATCTTTGGTATACCGGTACATATGGAATAGGAAAAGACCCAGACTGAGTAGATCTCTCCTCATCCGCCCTAAATGTAAAGGGGGTTTAGCTGTACCAGACTTTAAGCTTTACTACAGAGCCATTGTGCTGACTAGGCTCTCTGATTTGAAATATTGCAAAGACACGAAGCTCTGGGTAAACTTAGAAACGGACCTCTGTGGCGCTGAACCTTCCACACTGATGTGGATCCTGAGGAAGTTCCGGACTCTCTTGCCTACCACGTCAGCGCTAACACACTCCTCCTTGATGGTATGGGACTCTATCTGTAAGATGTATGGCTGGCTGTATAACTCCCCCCTGATGCCCTTGGTGGGTCATGATTTCTTCCCTCCGGGTAACATGGACCCTCAGATTCACCCGTGGCGGCTGGGCACTAACGCATGCCTACATCATTTCACCGGCCCGTCCGGCGTTATGCCACTTTCTTCCATCATGGGTGACTCCCCCATATCCTACATGGATCGATGGAAACATCATCAACTATTGAACTTTGTTCGCATGCTCCCAAAGCCCTTGCGTTCCTTGGCGGAGCTTACACCTGTGGAAACCGCATTTGCCGACCCTGACCCGATTGAGAGGCCGGTTTCGTACTTTTATCAGGCATTGTTGTTCCTCACTTCTACTGGTACTCCCTCATTCCTACGGTACTGGGAAAGGGAACTGCATACGGATCTATCTCCGTCCCAGCAGTCACAAATCTTAACCCTGGCTCATACCTCCTCTGGATCCTCTAAAGCATCGGAAATGGCGTATAAACTTCTGACCAGATGGCACTACACACCGGTTGTTTTACACAGGTTTTCTCCTCAGTCCTCCCCACTGTGCTGGCGGGAGTGTGGAGAGGTAGCCACTCATGCTCATATTTGGTGGTACTGCCTGCGGATCCGCCCATTCTGGCTGGCGATTTTATATACGATTAAGGAAATCCAGGGGTGGGAGGTCCCTAACGACCCGTGGTATGTTCTGTTCCATTGCACGGGGAAGCCGACGGGCCCCTATAAAAGGTCGATTACACCACACCTTCTAAACGCTGCCAAAACCCTCATTCCTCAGTTTTGGAAACTGAAGACGATCCCCACGCTACGGCGTTGGTTACTCAACGTGGATACCACATATTACATGGAGGACATGACTCTCTCCCTCCGGGGTAAATCTGAGCTGGCGACGAGGATCTGGGCCTGTTGGGTTGCCTTTAAATATTCATCTAGTTATGCAGCCATAATGTCTCAACCAATGTGATGTGATCATAGCTCTTGTTCTTGCGATCTCAACTGTATCTTTGAAATTGTTTATCAGAGGGTGGTCTGCCTTCCTTCCCCCCCCCCCCCCCTGCTCCCACATCCCCCCTTGTTTCTCTTTTTCTCTTTCTTCCTGTTTCTTTTCCTTTTCTTTACTTTTCCTCTATCTCTGTCTACTGTATTCTCTCTTTCATAATGGAAGAGGTGGGTGTATTTGACTGTTTCATTGTAACTAACGATGTAATAATGCTGCCCCTGATATTGGTTTATGTATTGATCGTTATGCTTTGTACACACTTCTCTTCTTCAATAAACATTAATTATAAAAAAAAAAAAAAAAATTGATGAAGAAATTAGATTTTTTTTTTTATTTATTGGAAATGTTTAACAGCAGAAACCAAAAAATATTGTTTTTTTTTTCAAAATTGTCAGTCTCTTTTTGTTTATAGCGCAAAAAATAAAAACCGCAAAAGTGAGCAAATAACACTAAAAGAAAGCTCTATTTGTGGGAAAAAGGACGTACATTTTTTTGTGTACAGCAACACATGACCGCACAATTGTCAGTTAAACGAATGCAGTGGCGTATCTCAAAAGATGGTCTGGTTAAGAATGGGGTAAAACCTTCCGGAGCTGAAGTGGTTAATATGTAGGCCATGTGCCCTTTGGGTTACTTCTGACGCATTCAAGGGTTACTCCTATTCTCAAATATAACTCACTATACTTGTTTAACAAATATGACATTTTTTAGATTCCTTGTTCTGGTGATTTTAAAAGCATAATATAATTCTTGAAATGCAGTAATATATACAGTATTTAGTGGTAATTGACTTTAAATATATATTAGGGACTATAATGACAAAAGTTGAGGCACATACACTGGAGTGGTTGGTAAATATGTGCCACGACAAAGTGATGTAGGATCTTATAACATTGGGAAGTCTAGCTTATGCAAGCCATACACTATACCAGAGGCGCTGCTAGGTCTGCAAAAGATCTGGGGCCAGAGCCCATAGCAGCGGTCACCAACCTTTGCAGACGCGCGGGGAGAGGGGAATTTGTCAGGGATGTGGCTGGTGTTGGCACTTCAATCATCATGGCACCACTGTTAATTTGGTGTCAGGGTGATTGAAGCACATTATTTCTATTGCTACATTGTAATATATAATGAAGTGGATCAACTTACCATAATGCAGAATCAGTGGGAGCCCTGGGAGTGTCACTTGCCACATTGTCTGCCACCGTATGCAGCTTGTCACTTGCCACCGTCACCAGCTGTGGATTATCACTTGCCACGTCACCTGCCTCCAGATGTGGCTTGTCACTTGCCACGTCACCTGCCACCAGATGTGGATTGTCACTTGCCACGTCACCTGCCACCAGATGTGGCTTGTCACTTGCCACGTCCCCTGCCACCAGATGTGGCTTGTCACTTGCCACGTCACCGGCCACCAGATGTGGATTGTCACTTGCGGGAATTGCTCTGATTCCTGCACACGCTGCTATTTAAAAATTCATTCTTAATGGCACCCCCATGCTTCTAAAAATGCAGCGCCTTTGTGGGTGCGGGACCTGCAGGGAAATTGCATGGTGCAAAAAGCACCATGCGATTTCAAGGCTGCTGCACTTTTAAAAAGCTGCATGCACCTTTTCTCTGCAGGAAATGCAGGCATGGCAACCCATTCAAATAAATGGGCTGCCATCCCGGAGCAAACGTGGGTCACAAACCTGCATATAATCTCTGCTCACCCGCCCGCTCGCTCGCTTCTCTCATCCGCTTGCCCGGCTCTCTCATGCAACGCCCGGTGGTTAGGCAGAGACCCCTGCGGTAAGAGACTCGGTGCTATGGGCCCCATATTCGGGGCTGTAGCCCTAATAGCCACCCCCTAGCAATGCCACTGCATTATACAATTTTCTTTTCTTCAACCACTGGTTGAAGGAAAGAAAATTGCTTGATTCCCCCGTCAACACAGTCAGTGCTATAGCCGAGCTGCTGGAAGTGATCGCACTAAAAAAACCTGACAAGCTGGTTAAACTGAAATCGATTGACTTCACTACAACTAGTGTGTCCATAGATGGATCAAAATGTGTCCAGTTTCTGCTGAATCTGCCGGAATTCATCTATGGCTTGCTTTAGAAGACAGTGGACACGTTCTGTGAAAGGTGGGAAATGTTGGAAGCCCATAAAAGCTGGTGGAGTTGCTCTTTAACACTTTCTGTTCACCATGCATAGATATTTAGTATCAAACTGTAATATTCTAAATTAGAAGTTAAACAGCTAATGTATATGCCATACTGGCTATAAGCAAAGAGCAGAGAGGGGAAAAGATAATATGATTTAATAAAAAATTTTCCCCCCAACGTTTCTCGCTGAGCTGAATTGACAAATTGCATTAAGAATAATGCGTTCTTATTCGCTAGGTAAAGCAGCCCCCAAAGAAATAAAAATCAATTTAAACCGTGTTCCCAAATAACGTTAAAAGCTTCTGATTGCTCGCCATTATTGCTGCTGCTGTTTCATGAATAATCAAACCATTCTTGTCTTATTATAGGTATACTCCCATTATTTAAATCTCATTATTGTTTTAGATGTGTCAAAAAACAAAGTGGGTTTCCGTTTTCTATTCCTCAACAAGCTCAGGGCATCGCCCAATGACACTTCTGGGTATTATGGGATTAAAACAAACTTTGGAAGTCAACGGAATGGATATAAAACTATAGTGAGTTGAAAGAGAGCTGGGAGATCACTGTGAAGACATTAAGGATGTACTTTGCCCCATACAGGGAGATGTTTGAGCTTCTGGAACAAGCCCGATGACAATGCCTGCAGGTTCGGTTGAGTGGTGTGGTGTGGATAAGTGTAGCATTCAGCGTTGTATTAAACTGGGTGCCAGAGGCATTCCTTCCATGTGTGTCTCTCTCCTACTGATCTTCCTTCCAGTTATATCTGGATTTTTGTAATTGTAGGGGCTTCTGGAACTTTCTTGAAGTCTAGCTAGGAAAACAGCCAACTAAATGTAGTTCTTAAAGGATATTTCCACCTTTTGGGCATAGAACATTCTTTGAATCACAAGATATGAATGAATCACCAGATATACTTTTTTTTTTCCAAATTGCTTTGCTGTAACTCTGTTTTAAATGTCCTGTTACTTAAACTTCAGCGATCAAATGGTTTATTTCTACAATTTCTACATCCAACTCATAGGAGAATCATGTGACATACAGATGAGATATCAGTGAGAGAAACCAATAGATGGGTGATGCATTTGTGCTACCCTGCTTGGCCAGCTTTGTACTGCACCCTGTAAGAATAAGGTTAGAGCTAAAAGCAGACTATATGGTATATGACAGTGATGGCGAACCTTGGCACCCCAGATGTTTTGGAACTACATTTCCCATGATGCTCATGCACACTGCAGTGTAGTGGAGCATCAAGGGAAATGTAGTTCCAAAACATCTGGAGTGCCAAGGTTCGCCATCACTGGTTTATGATATAGTATATGGTATTTATGTATACTGATTACATAGGACACAGTTGCGTGATACAGAAAAAATGAGAATATGGTGCAGCATTATCATTTAGCTTGCATTAGATCAGGGGTGTCCAACCTGCATTCCACAGTCCGAAAGAAGCCTATGAAGGTCGGCCCAACACAAAATCAAAAATTTACTTAAAAATTTTGTTTTTTGGGGGAATCTTTGGTAAAAATGCATTTGCACTTAGTCAACACGTTTTATCCTCACAAAGAAAAATCTCCCACTCTTCACAATCACGCCTTATGCCCCGTACACACGAGCAGAATTTCCATTGGAAAAAATGTGGATGGTTTTTCCGATGGAATTCCGCTCAAGCTTGGCTTGCATACACACAGTCACACAAAAGTTTGCTGAACTTTCAACCATCATGAACAAGGTGATATACAACACTACGGTGAGCTGAGAAAATTACGTTCAATTCTTCCAAGCATGCTTTGAATTGTTTCCGAGCATGCCTCGGAATTTTGCACGTCTGAATTTGTACAGACGATCAGAACGTCCGATCTGAACTTTTTCCGATCGAAAAATTGAGAACCTGCTCTTAATCTTTTTCTGGCTGAAATTCCATCAGCAAAATTCCGATGGAGCATACACAGGATCGCATTTGCCGACTAAAAGCTCTCCTCTGACTTTTGCTGGTGGAATTCCCGATCGTGTGTACGGGGTATTATTGATGTCATCAGTTTTTGGCAGCACCAAAAAAAAACGTTATAACTGTGAGCTACTATTTTCAAGGATGAAGTTCACAACGGGCAAGATTAGAACCAAAATATCTCATGAACACCTTGATAATTCATTAAGAATTGCTACTGCAGCTATCGTACCAAATATTGATGCATTGGTTTATCAAAAAAAAGTATCTAATAGTTTCATGTTGCCCTCTTTTTTTTTTATAATAAAAAAAATACAACAAATTAAGTTTTATTACTCAGGTACCTTATCTATATCAGTGATCTATATCAGTGATTGTTACCTAGTGATCTGGCCGACTTTTTTTTGCTCATCAGCTATCCTCATTGTTAGTGTATTTTATGTGTGTTAAGACAATTCCTCTTTTTCCAAAGTGGCCCAGGAAGGTCAAAAGGTTGGGCACCCCAGCATTGGATAAATCCACAAATGGAATCATGGAAGTACAGTTGATGCTTACCTGTAGGTAAAATGAATATCTCCTAAACCTGTACTGTTTAGGAGATATTCACCTTGCATGCAGCCACTGACGTCAGCGGCGCATGCACTCTGAAGGTCTGACGGAAGCTGCTGGACCTTGCTGGAATGGAGGACTCCATGGCATATGACGTCATCATGGCTCCAGCCAATCACTGCGCCGGAGCTGCGAACCCGGAGGGGAACATGTCAGCTCCCTCGGCAATGACCGGGATGCGATGCTGACGCTTCATTCTAAGGTAAGTATTTCATAATGAGCTAGTTAGCCGGTATACAACCACTTTAAAAAGGAACTAGGCCCTGAAAATAATGGAAGGATCTTAGCAAGCATTACTACAACATCCTACTTATTTTAGTACTTCTGATATTGTAGACACAATTTTTCTATGAGATGATAAAAAGTGCTTCATAATGACAGCCATGTAGAAGGTCCATCAGGGAGGATGAGGTCATCAGTGATGATCTCATCCTCCCTGATGGACCTTCCACTTGACTGTCAATGTAAGGCATTTCATCAGCTTATAGAGAAAAAAAAAACAGTGGGAGTCAGATACACTGCAACACCCACTCTTCTGGCTCAATCAATAGTCTAGGTATTGCATTTTTAAGATTTATTGCTGATTAACTTGAAGGGTAGAGGGAGCTGTAGGATACTCCAGAACACTGAACCTCAATAAGAGGACACATCTCACTCTGCCGCTACTTCTTAGAACAGTCCCTTCAACAATAGCTCAGGGAATGGACAGCACTGGGACACCATAAGCAATGGCTCAGACAAGCCTTAGTCACCTAGATCCTGAACTCAGACCTGTACTCACAAGTCCTTGGGAATTTGGATGCTTCCCTCCAGTATCAGGCAGGCCTTTCCCTCATGGACTCTTCAGATCAGATCTTTGGTGAAATACCCCATCTTTGGCTTCAGAATTTCTCCATAAATAGGCCCCTCAGCTTTTGTATAGCTGGGACCTCTATGAGCGGCAGGTACAGATCAGCTGGGGTACTCTGTCAGAACTGTATCCTTCCTGTTTCTGGGTACTGGGGAGTAAAAAACCTTAATTCTTTAAGAAATGTGAATACTAGGCCCTAATACATTCTCTTGACCCCAGCCAACATGGTGCTCACACCATAGTGTCGGATCACAGGAAGGTAACTAAACCTTTCCTTGGATTTATTGTTTTCTTTATTTTTAAAAAACACAAATGATATTGCATCATATATCAATAATTTTTTCACCATACATGGTATCAGAGACATAAAAACAGCATTTTTGTAAACAGTAAGGTCAACATATATGCAAGCTAGACCACTGTGTGCCCATAGTTGAATATGTCTCCCGTGTATGAGATCTAGTGCTATACAGGTCTGTTTTTGTAAGGGGCCATTTTAGTGTAAGTATCATCTGTCCTATATTTTCTCTTTTGTCAGACAATGTCTTAACTAGATGGTGCACCTAGTTCAGGTGGACATATAAAATGAAAACAGGTTGGGTTAACTAGGATCAAAGTAAGAGGAGAAATGGAGCCACAGAACAGTGAGCTTCTCCAGACTCAATCCAACTCCAGAGCCAGACATAGCAAATAACCCCCCCCCCCCCCCCCACCAGCCTAAGCTCCAGCTGGGACCTCAATGTGTTCTGAATGGCACCTCCTGCAGGTTCTGATCCAGGGGTTCCCTCCAGCAGGTCTGGACCCAGGAACTCCTCACCCCTGCCTCAGGCCTTAGACTGTTCATGGGCTCTCCATCTACCTACTGGACACACCTCCCTAAGGATTGGCTGGATCCCCGTAAATATTTAGACTGTTTCTCTCATGCTTCCTCCCACTTTAGAATAAAGCAATCAGAGCAGTAGCCTGTGAGACACTTAGCAAGCCAGAATAATTAAGCTCTGCTCCACTGATCACAGAGGAACTGTACAAAAATTTCCTAACAGCCTCCTGCACTAACTAGGAGGGCACTACACATATAACCTCTGGGGGCCATATGTATGGAATTACTGATCAAAGAAAAGAGATACTGACTGCAGTGTACTGTATCCAGCCAAATAAAGAGTTGGCATTTGCCTCTTTTAGCTGCAAACCAGGAGGTGGCCAGGAATGATGTCACTTGAATCCATAAAACATTGATGCCTACTGGATTTACTGGGATAGTCCTGCATATCACGGGATCACAGCATTAGCAGTAACTCAGAAAGTCCCTGCATATTAAGAGGCGAGGTCTGGATGTTACAAACCCATAAGCGGCGGAGTTTGGTTGGGACATACAAAGTGGGCGTGATTTGGGTGCACTCACTCAGAAAGTGAACCATGGGAAGGGTTAACAGTGTCCCGGGATTCGGGACCATAATGTTGGTAAGTATGACATTAGCTCAAACTACTAGATGCATACATACTGGTCAGGAATTTTAAAAAAAATTGTAAAAATGCACTTTATATTTTTGTAACTCCACATAAAAAGTAATTGCAATGCATAGAAAGAAGCATACAAGTGCACTGTAAAATCATACTTTGAACCTGCTTACTAAACATACACAGGAATTTACGTAGCCTGAACTATGCAAACTAGCTGGCCTTTTGAAGTCCCATTATAAACATAACAATTACTAGTTGGTTGGACAGCTTAACCCGTGGCACTTTCCGAAATCCCCTGTGTAATAAAGGCAGTAATCCTGCAATGATTGGAGAGGCTCTCAGAGCGATTAGATTCAATTGCAGATGAAAACAAAGAAAATAATCCTCTGCAATTTACTCTTGTGCTTTTCTTCAATTAAAACCGATACGTTTATAACTTCTCAGCCGCCAAAAACAAACAGGGATTAAACCCTTAAGTCTACTGAAAAACTGGAAGCGGCACTCAGATTGGAAAAAAAAGAATCCAAATTTCCAGAATATTTTTTCCTAAAAAGGTGATTGAGTTGAATGTGGTTCATATACACTATTATTTAAATAATACTATTAATACTAACCAGTGCAATACTGGTTTGCTTGGGATTAGGTCTAAAGGTTGAGCACCGTTTAACCACTTGACCTTCAGAAGCTTTTGCCCCATTTATGACCAGGGCATTTTTTGCTATTCAGCACTGCGCTAGTTTAACATGCAATTGCACAGTCATGCAACACTATATGCAAATTACATTTTTATAATATTTTTCACACAAATAGAGCTTTCTTTTGGTGGTATTTAATCACCACTGGGTTTTTTTATTTTTTGGTAAACAAACAAAAAAATCCTGTAAAACTTTTAAAAGTTTTTCTTAGTTTCTGTTATAAAATTTTGCAAAGAAATAATCTTTCTTTATAAATGTAGGCCAAAATGTATTCTGCTACATTTCTGGTAAAAAATACCCCAAATCTGTGTATATTATTTAGTCTGTGTGAATGTTATAGAGTCTAAAAACTATGATATATATATTTGAAATTTGATAATTTCTGATGTACTGATGGCCTGATCTCAATTCTTGAGGCCCTAAAATGCCAGGACAGTACAAATGCCCCTAAAATGACCCCTTTTTGGAAAGTACACAGGCCAAGGTATTTAGTAGGAGGCATAGCGAGTTTTTTTGAAGAAGAAATTAAATACTTTTTTTTCACAATTTTTTATTTTTTGTTAATAACTGTCACCAGTGCAGTACAGCGTCACAATATGACTGGTGCAACGGTAATTAGGGAAACTGACTTGGTGATAGTATGTAGACATGTGCCATTAGTTTAGTAGGAAACGAAAATTCGTGCGAATTTCCAAAAATTCGTGCGAATTTCCAAAAATTCGTACATTCGTACGAATCCGAAATACACATTTTTCTGCATACTAATTCCAAACGAATTACGAAATTTTGTTTACGAATTTCGGATCCAAATTCATAACGAAAATTCGTAATTAACGAAAAGTTAACAAATCTAAAAGTTAAAAGCCCAGGAAGTCAGCACAGGGATGGTGGAAATCCCTCATAATAATAAATTCATCATAACGAACTTTCGTTATTTTTACGAAAAGTTTTCGAAACTAAAGGTTAAAAACCCAGGAAGACAGCACAGCACAGGGATTGGTGGGAGCCCCTAATAATGATAAATTCATCATAACGAACTTTCTTTATTTAACGAAAAGTTCACGAATCTAACGAAAATACTCATTTCGTACGAATCCGAATTGAATTTCGTACACAAATTACGAAATACGATTATTTTTTCGTACGGAACGAAACAGAACGAAACTAAACAGATTTTTTGACGGCACCCATGTCTAATAGTGTGTGAAATAAATAAAGAAATAAATAAGTTTTAAACTATTACATTTTTTAAACATTTTTTTCTTTTTTAAGAATTTTTTCTTTTTTTAAGATTTTTTGTTCTTTTTAAGCCATGTACACACGATTGGATTTTCTGATGGGAAATGTGTGATGACAGGCTGTTGGCTGAAAATCCTACCGTGTGTATGCTCCATTGGACAATTGTTGTTGGATTTTTCGTGGACAAATATTGGATAGCAGGCTTTAAAATTTTCCGTGGACAAATGTCTGAGTGTGTGTACACAAGTCCGTCAGACAAAAGTACAAACACGCATGCTCGGAAGCAAGGTCGGTCTTGTAAAACTTATGTTCGTAATGGAGAATTAACATTCATGATGTGGCAAATTATGAAATGTAGAAATGAAACACACATTCTCTTCTTCTTTAATGGGATAATAATGAAGCTGCTTTGCTGGTGATACTGATGGAGTTCTGCCAAATGTATTTAAAAAGGCTTTTTTTTTTCTCCTAGTGATATCAAGAATAATATTATGTTTTTGGGGGTTTTTTGGTCAAGTTACCACAACACCATTATCCTGTAGTTTTTAAGATCAAAGACACAACTATGTTGGTGTCCCTTGTCTATTTTACATTGTATTTTTTAACTGTAACTGCCTACTCCCAAACTGCCATTTAAGTAAAACACATAGCCCACAGAGGTGGTTCTGGCCAGATCAGTAGATTGCTTTAACCACTTGCCGACCACCACACACAAATGTACGTCAGCAGAATGCCAAAGGCAGGCAAATGTATGTCCCTTTGAATTAGCCGTCTATTGGGTGCGCTGCGGGAGCGGCCCGCGAATGCGGTGAGGAGAGGCAGAATGGGGAGATGCCTATGTAACCACTTCAATACCAGGTCTATTCTGGCACTTCTCTTCTACATGTAAAAATCATAATTTTTTTGCTATAAAATTACTCAGAACCCCCAAACATTATATATGTTTTTTTAGCAGACACCCTAGGGAATAAAATGACAGTCATTGCAACTTTTTATCATGCATGGTATTTGCGCAATCATTTACAAACACCTTTTTTTTTTGGAAAAGAAACGGTTTCATGATGGGGATTACATATGTTGGCAGGACTTACATGTGCGTTCGCTTCTGAATGCGAGCTACAGGGGCGTTTTAAATGTACTTTTATTTTTTTTATTTTGATCACTTTTATTCCTATACAAGGAATGTAAACATCCCTTGTAATAGGAATGCTTTGTGACAGGTCCTCTTTATGGAGACCCCGCATCTCTCCTCCAGGCTGGAAAGCATTAGATTGTGAAAAAAAATTCACCGATCTCATGCTGACAGCTGCGGTTGCGGCTTTGTTTACTTCCGGAAACCCGGGCGTGATGTCATAACGTGACGCCCGGGCCTCCGACGGTCATAAAGATGACTGGTGACCATCTGGTAACCACAAATCTCTATCGCCATTATCTGGTGCCGGCCGATTCTTTCTCCAGGCCCCGATGGCATGGGAGAACCCGGAGAAGCACCGGATGCATCGGGAGGGGGGGCGTCCCCTCTCGTCACCTATAAGAACGATCATACGGCGGAACTGCCACTATGATTGTTCTTATCGTTCACAGAATCGCTGGCTTGAAAAAATGATATTTGTAGCTGCAGGCATCATTCAGATATCCCCACTCAATGTCAAGGACATCATATGACTCCCTAAGGTATTGAAGTGAGTAAACAAGGCATTTTCCTGTTCTGCCTAGCAACATGACAGAGATCCACTGCTCCCAGGAGCAATGATCGCTGTCATGTTGTAGTGAGCCCATTCCCCCCACAGTTAGAACACCTCCCTAGGACACACTTAACCCCTTGATCACCCCCTAGTGTGTAACCCCTTCCCTGCTAGTGTCATTTATACAGTAATCAATCAGTGGCTATTTGTAGCTCTGATCGCTGTATAAATGACAATGGTCCCAAAATAGTGTCAAAAGTGAAAAAAATAATAATAAAAATTCCATAAATCTATCCCCTATTTTGTAGACACTATAACTTTTGCGCAAAACAATCAATATACACTTATTGCGATTTTTTTTTACCTAAAATATGTAGAAGAATACATATTGGCCTAAACTGTGGAAGAAATGTGTTTTTTTATATATTTCTTGGGAATATTTATTATTGCAAAAAGTAAAAAATTTAGCTTTTTTTTCAAAATTTACAGCCTTTTTTTGTTTATAGCGCAAAAATGAAAAAAAAAATGTGTTTGGGTACAACGTTGCACGACCGCGCATAGGTCAAAAAAAGAATGTGCCGAATCGCAAAAAATGCTCCGGTCAGGAAGGGGGAAAAATCTTCTGGGGCTGCAGTGGTTATATATAATAATATAACTGGGTACTGATATTTATAGGTAAGGTTGATCCAGGGAATATCTGTTTGCTTGTTGGGGGATCATGAAGGACATTTGTTTGACCTGCTGGAGCAAATTGGATCGTGTTTTATTAGGGTTTTTTTTTTCCTTCCTCTGGATCAACTGTGGGTATAGGATTGTGTATATGGAGGTTTTCTATTTGTGTGTGTGTCTGTTTTTTTTCTATGTTGGTTGAACTGGATGGACTTGTTTTTTTTTTTTTTAAACAGATTAACTATGTAACAACAGAACACACACAGCAAAGCATCCATACAGCACAGAGAACTCACAGAGCACACACAACAGAGCACAAATGGCCATATCTCTAAGCACCCCAACATACAGCAAAGAGCACGCACATGTTCTCCAATACCCCATGTGCTTAGTGATTTGCTGCTATGGGTAAGCGATTCACTTCTGCAGCTTTTTCAGTTCCACTTTCTGTCACTCAGCCCCAGTTTTAATAAAGGCGATCTATAAACCCCCCCTTACAAATAAAATGAGACGCAGGCCCTGCATTCCCATTGTTATCATTTCCCGTCCCTCACCCACTGTGTGACTACCATTAACCTGATCCATGCCTTTAATATCAGGGCTGGAGGGCTTTGCTGGTACAACAGAAGCCGGTGATTAGTAATTCCCTCTCTGGCAGTGTTCTAAGCTGCGGCACCCTCTGTGTGTGACCTGTGAGCTGAGTGTCACCAGGAAGCCCTGGTTTCCTACAACAGATTAACACTACAATAAGATGTGTCTATAGGAAAGCTGGGCTAATCAATACACCAAAATCCAATTCTTTATCTGTGCGAACAAAAGCCCAACGCCAGAGGGCAACAGGAATATTCCAAGCATGTCGCAGTTCAATCTTGTGTCTTAAAAGAAAAAAAAAATACATTCAACTGCAAGAGCAGACAAATATACATATTCTGAGGGTCACAGGCAACTATATGTACAAGATTAATAGGAGTTCTGCATCTAGATTTTCTATTTCCTACAGAAACAATGCAAAGAGTGTCTCAAATAAGGAAGCGCTCTTGGTGTATTGTAAAAAATAAGGAGAAGATAATATTGACTGTAGCAATTTCAAAACTAATTACCTCCAGTTCATACATCAGGAAACTGAAGGTAATTAAGACCACCTCTATTACGGTGTACTAAAACAGGCAAAAGTGAAAGAGTGGGACACATCACCCCTGGTTGCTAGGACGCCGACAGTTACACAGAATATCTGGTTGCCAGGATGCTGTTGGCTACACAGAGGGGTTTATTTACTAAAGCTAGAGGCAAAATTAGTCACAGTTCTGCAGAGAAATCAATCAGCTTCTAACCTCAGCTTGTTTAATTAAGCTTTAGCAATAAAACCTGGAAGCTGATTGGTTTCTCTGCAGAAGTGTAACTCATTTTGCCCTCTCTAGCTTTAGTATATAAACCCCAGAGTCTCTGGTTGCTAAGACACTGTCAGCTACACACAGTCGCTGGCTGCTAGGACGCTGACAGCTACACTGGGTCACTGGTTGCCAGAATGCTGTACAGCATCAATGGTTGAAAGGATACTGTTGGCTACACAGAGTCACTGGTCACTAGGACTTTGTTAGCTATAAAGAATCACTGGTTGCTAGGTCAATGTTGGTAGGATGCTGACAGCTACACAGTAGGGCTTATTTACTAAAGGAAAATCCACGTTGCACTGCAAGTACACTTGAAAGTGTAGATCTGAGGGGGACATGCAAGAAAAAAAAAAAAAACAGCATTTTAGCTTGCACGTGATTGGATGATAAAATCGGCAGAGCTTCCACTCATTTAAGATCTAACTCTTAGATTTAGAGCGACTGCATTTCCAAGTGCACTTGCAGTGAAAAGTGGATTTGACTTTAGTAAATAAACCCCAGTATCTCTACACAGTATCATTGTTGACTGAACAGAGTCACTGTTTGCTAGGACTCTGTCGGGCTATACAAGATCACTGGTTGCTCAGATGCTGTAGACTATACAAAGTCATTGGTTACTGGGATGCTATTGGCTACACCGTGTCACGGGTTGCCAGGATGTTGTTGGCTACACAGACTCACTGGTTGCTAGGATGCTGTTGGCTATGCAAAGTCACTGGTTGCTAGGACTCTTTCGGCTATACAGGATCACTGGTTACTCAGATGCTGTCAACTACACAAAGTCACTGGTTCTTTGGATGCTATCAGTTACAGTGTCACTGGTTGCTAGGATATTGTTGGCCACAAAGCTTCACTGGTTGTTAGGATGCTGTTGGCTGCACAACATGACTGGTTGCTAGTACACTGTTGGCTATGAAGGGTCATTGGTTGCAAGGACACTGTCAGCTACACAGAGTTATTGGTTGCTTTGTTTGCTTGAGGTATCCCTTAAAAGATACACCAGACTCAAATGGTGGGCTTCTATGCAAGCTTTTAATTCTTGTTGTTGGATGTGCTACAGCAAAACTGACATTTACCAAAGAGAAAAAAAATGATACAGTTTAAACTGGTGGCCAATGACATTCATACTTGGCTTCTTTAAAAAAAAAAAAAAAAAAACACTGCTTCTGTATGAATTCCATTTTTTTTTATATTGGTGCATGTTCTCCAGGGCAATGGGCACCTCCATGCCCTAGTGCCCACATGCCTATTAGCCCAGAAATTTTGCTTTTTTAATCTGATTCCGCTCCAATTGATTTAAATAGGGTTTGTGTTTAGCATCCGACCTTCTTTGAAGTTTGCCAAACCGTGATCAAACCAAACCCAGGACAGTTCAGCTCATCCCTAGTCACTGACCAAGAACAAGTATCCAGATTGCTAAAGTGAATTATTGATCTAGATACAGTACTTTCAGGGTCAGTGCTTCTGAAAGTATTGAAGCTATTGGATCAACATAACACCCAGGAAACTTGAATTTTCTGAGAAGTAGGACAGCAATGGGAACCTCCATATTTTCTCATTAAATCTCATCTTACATACAATGTGTGTCCAAAATGTTCGGTGAATGGTCCATTATCTTAACGACAACATGGGCAAGGGTTCACGCATGCACATGGCTATCCAGAGACATGTTGAGAAGTGCCACCTAACGTGGAGTACACGTGACCACCTAGCATGAAGCACACGTGTCCATCAGCAGTTGAAACTTAGTCACTGTGAGAGGTAGGGTCACAGTGCAATGGAGCAATGAGTGAACATCAAGTTCTGCAACAAATTGAGGAAAACAGAGATGCATGAAATGTTGGTGCAAGTGTACAGGATGGAAGCCGTGTGCAGAAAAGGCTTACCATTACCTCACCTGCTTGCCTCTCCATCTTGGGAATCCTGTGGTAGATGGCCCAAAGAATGTTGAAACTGACACTGAGTCCACTTTTGGGTTATTTATTTAAAAAAACAAAAAACAAAGGGGGTTATTTACAAAAGGCAAATCCACTTTGCACTGCAAGAGCACTTGGAAGTGCAGTTGCTCTCAATCTAAGGGGTAGATAAGAAATGAGTGGAAGCTCTGCTTATTGTATCATCAAGTCATGTGCAAGCTAAAATGCTGTTTTTTATTTTCCTTGCATGTCCCCCTCGGATCTACAGTGACTTTACTTCCAAGTGCACTTGCAGTGCAAAGTGGATTTTCCTTTAGTAAATAACCCCCAAAGTCTTTTAATGGAGGGTAGAGGGTTAGGGGTGAGTTCAGGCACTTAGATTGCAAGGTGGAAATCTTGAGAGAATCCAGAGAATAAAACTGCTTCACAACTGGATTCAACAACCTCCAGATAGACATCTCTCACTAGGCCTAGCAGCCGGTGGGATGCTCGACAAAGTCTCTGCCACAGACTTGTGAGATACACTTGAGCGTTACTGAGTGATGTGGATAAATTTAAAGAACTGACATACGGTACCAGGTTCTCTCATCCGATCCGGGGATACCATATGAGTGTTGATCCAGGTTCCGTCCTTCAACTAAGCCTCCAGGCTCCTTCAGAGAAACCAGCCTTGCGCACAGCTTCTCCTGAAAGAGTCCTCCACTGGGGTTCCTCAGTTGCTGGGCCTCTCCCTTCAGATGGGAAGGAACCGGACCATCCTTGGATCAGTACGCCCCGAAATTCACTCTGGCCTGTCCCTGCAGTTGCGTCGCCTCGGGCCAGCTGGCCCCGAGACACAGGATGCATAGTTCCGCATCCCAAGCCAGGAGGGCCATGGGGCTGGGTCAGAAGGACCACCAGAACCAAAAATACAGAAAATAATCCCCCGCCAACATGGCGTTGGTACCTTAAATACCACCCCCCAGAATGCACAGCAGGAAAACACTCCCACTGGGCTGGTTCCGAGAGACAAATGGCATTCAATGCATCCAGCTAGACTGCGTTTCTACCCTTGCCAGTGGTGACAGCGACACCTGTGGTCAAGGAGAACCCAGTGCAACCCAGCTAGGCTGGTAATGAAACCAGAAATTTAGAGAAATAATCCCGAAGCCCAACTGTGGCTTCAGGCAACTTAACTTTTCAAAAACAATAGCGCCTGCTCGTCAGGAGCCAGCGATACATAAATAATCCACAATGTTTCTTTCTTGACATTCCATGTGCTCTTCATAATGTGACACAGCTTGGCTGCAGATGACCAACTTTTGGCTGTCTATGGTGATGCATCTAAAGGTATAGACCACAAAACACTTTACCAATCGTCACTGTATGCTTTCTGCCACTAAACAGACTGGTCATAATACTCCTGATGTCTGGGCTGCTTTTCTCTCTGGAAGAAGAAATTAATACCTATAGTAGAGGTGCATGCTTATGGCCCAGCCAATGCAGAGGAATGACACTCTAGTGGAGAAGGGAAGCTTGGGCATTGGACCCACCCAGGGCCGGGACAGGGGATGAGCAGGAGTGCTTTCACACTGAAGCGGTGCGCTTGCAGGAAGGTAAAAAAAGTCCTGCAAGCTGCATCTCTGCAGCGATGTAGGAGCGGTGTATACACTGCTCCTAAAGTACTCCTGCCCTTTTTAAAAAATGGGACAGCGCCACCAAACCACCGACAAAGTGGTGCTGCAGTGACGCTGTAGTGATGCTTAGCGGACGGTTTTAACCTTTTTTTCACAGCTAGCAGGGGTTAAAACAGGCCTGCTAGTGGCCGAATTGCGCCGCTAAAATGACGGTAAAGCGGCACTAAAGATAGCACCGGTTTACCGCCAATGCCCATGCGCCCCAGTGTGAAAATGGCCTTAAAGCCAATTAAAAAACGTGTCCTCACTGCAAAGGGATAATTGCTAATTTTTGTCTAGGGGAACAATAAAGGGAGATTTACTTACCCGATCCTTCACTCTTACCAACAGATCGTCAGGTCCCTGCAAATATCTCTCCCCCCCATACTCCATCAGTCTAGTATCCTGATGTCATCTAGACCAAAATAAGAACCAAAGTCCTACACTGGGCTTGAGGATGCTGAGGGACAGACCACCATGCGATCATGGGGGTGGGCCACCTGCCAAGGAAGTGGAGGGTCAGGTAAATAAAATGGTTTCTCCTCTCCTATAAACAAAACAAGTTATTAACCCAAGCAGTGTGGGCACATCCCCGCTGCAAAGGGTAAATATTTAGTTGCCTGGAGGTGGGCTTTAACCACTTGCCACCCATTGACAAACATGTACTGTATTTATTGGCGTATAACACTCACTTTTTCACCATGAAAATTGGGTGCAAATTGCGTGTTATACCCGTGTTATACCCATCTAGCGACTTGAATAGGGGATGGTGCCTGATGTCATCACACCCAGAGCAGGTTCCATAGACCGTGAACAGCCCACCGCTGGACCTTGGGGGAGCTCCACTTTCCGGAAGACCAAAGGACCAGGTGAATTTTTTTTTTCCTGAAACTTCCCTCTTAAAATGAACGTGCGTGTTATACGCCGATACATATGGTACATTCTTGAATTGCAGTGGTTATACTGGGATGATGCATGCAGCTACAGGCATCATCCTGGTATCTTTGTTTTCAGTCTGCGATTCTCTTTTTTTGTAAATGCAATCCTCCCCTTCCCACTGCCTTCTACTGTCCCACTGGAGAACCCAGGATCGCAGCTGGGGGTTTTGCCATCTGACCATAGAAATTGTCAAGGACCGAAAGGTCGCAGATGATCTCTATGGTGAAGAAAACTGGAAGTGACAACCATTTTTATCACTTCCAGGTTTTCCGGATGTAAACAGCACCATTTTTAAATAGGCAAAGCATCTGAACACACTAATCTTGGGGTGATCGTGTTGAAGCTGTTATAGCTGCAAAGGGTGGGCCAACTCTATATTGAACCCTACGGAATAAGGCCTGGTTCACACCTATGCATTTTTTTAGCACGTTTTCAGTTTTGCAGAAACGCACTACAGTCCATTTAACATTGTTTCCTATGGACGTAGTTCACATCTGTGCATTTTATGGAAAGAGCCAAGGACTTTTTTATGGTTTTTGGTTCCGTAGACTTCAATGGATGAAAGTATGTATTGAAAAAATGCAAAATGCACCTGTAATATGCAAACTGCAACCCGCATAGGTGTGAATCCGGCCTAAGGCAGGATTCACACCTATGCAGTTTTAGTGCTTTTTGCACTTTGCATATTTGCACTATAGAACCTGTTCCATAGGAAACCATGGCAAATGGACTGTAGTGCAAAAAGCACTAAGGCTGGATTCACACCTATGCATTTCTTGTTCCTTTTTGCATTTTGCAGATTTGCACTGCAGATCGCGTTCCATAGGAAACCATGTTAAATAGACTGTAGTGCAAATCTGCAAAATGCAAAAAGCACTAAAACTGAATAGATGTGAATCCAGCCCAAAACTGCATAGGAGTGAATCCAGCCTAAGACCGGGATGCCATTAACCACTTGAGCCTCAGAAGGTTTTTCACCCTTCATGACCACTGACCAGGCCATTTTTTGCGATGCCTCACTGCGTTAATTCATCTGACAATTGCACGGTCGTGCAATGCTGTACCAAATAGAATTGATGTCCTTTTTTTTCCCCCACAAATAGAGCTTTCTTTTGGTGGTATTTTATCACCTCTGCATTTTTTATTTATTGCGCTATAAAAATTTTGGGGGAAAAAAAATATTTTTTACTTTCTGCTATAAAACATATCCTATTAAAAAATGTAAACAAATCATATTTCTTCATCAGTTTAGGACAATATGTATTCTGCTACATATTTTTGGTAAAAAAAAAAAATCCCAGTAAGCGTATATATAGATTGGTTTTATAGCGTCTACAAAGTAGAGGAAATTTTTATGAAATTTGCATTTATTTATTTTTTACTAGAAATGGCGGGGATAAGGGATTTTTGTTTACATAGGCAGACCACCATTCTGCCTCTTCTGTGCATGATCGCTGGGTGCCGGCGGCCATCGTGGCCACTGGACCCATCGATTGTCCAATCACATCAGGAGCGTGTCGCCGGCAGCGCACATGTGCGCCCCAGACCCACTGCATGATATCAGGTACCTCTAAGTGACTTCGCTCAGGAAGGCCTCCATGCCACAGTATATATGCGTGGGGCGGTCCTTAAGTGGTTAAAGCTCATGTTAAAGCACGTAAAGGCAGGCATCCCAATACTTTTAATAATATAGTGTATGTAAGATAGGGACCTAAGATTGTAAGCTCCTTTAAGGGCAGAGACTAATGTTAATGTACAGTATGTAATGTGCTGCATAAATTGTCAGCTCTATATAAATACCTCTGAGGCCCCTTTCACACTGGTACGGGTGTCGGCGGTGAAGCGGTGCTATTTTTAGTGCCGCTTTACTGTAATTTTAGCGGCGGTATGCGGCCGCTAGCGGGGCAGTTTTAACCTCCGCTAGCGGCCGAAAAAGGGTTAAAACCTGCAGCAAGCGACGCTGCAGCAGCGCTTTGCTGGCGGTATAGCCATGCTTCCCCATTGATTTCAATGGGTAGGAGTGGTTTAGGAGCTCCTTCATGCTCCAAAGATGCGGCTAGCAGGACTTTTTTCACAGTCCTGCCAGCGCACCCCTCCACTGGAGTGAAAGGGGCCGGTTTTTTTCAGGCGCTACACAGGTGCTATTTTTAGCGCTGTAGTCCCTGAAAACCGCCTCGGTGTGAAAGGGGCCTAATAAATAATAAGGAAATATTGGGGGTTATTTACTAAAGGAAAATACACTTTGCACTGCAAGTGCACTTGGAAGTAAAGTCGCTGTAGATCTGAGGGGGACATGCAAGGAAAATAAAAAACAGCATTTTAGCTTGCAAATGATTGGATGATAAAATCAGCAGAGCTTCCACCCATTTCATATCTACCCCTTAGATTTAGAGCGACTGCACTTCCAAGTGCGCTGGCAGTGCAAAGTGGATTTGCCTTTTGTAAAAAACCCCCAATGTTTTTTTTATTTGATGTTTTGTAACATATAAGAATAAAATATTCCAAAAAAGAAGTAAAAAAAAGAAAAATGCATACTGTGTAAATTTTCACATTGCTATTCATATGTTTCTTTTTTTCTATTATCTTAACACAATTCCTCAAAAACTAAAATAAATAAAATGTATAAATATATAAAACTAAAATAAATAACATTTATAAATATATAAAACTAAAATAAAATAAATAACATAAAATAACCAAAAAATACCTATTTTGTAAAAAAATTTTTTTTTCACCTACTCATTTTGGTAGTTTTAAAAATACATCACAGCGCGCATGATTACGTTTTGTTTAGCTTCTGCTTTCATAGCCCAGCTTTTTCCTCATCTTAGGCCAGCTTTAGCTTGATGGGTCACAATCCACACCGTAGTAGCAGCCAGTTAATATTCCTGGAATAGATTAGACGTCTTCGGTGTCAATTTTTACAGATGGCAGGTTGTAACACGTCTTGCCCGTTTTTTTCCTGTTTTGCTGAAGGCTGCGATTTTATGCTGCCTTACTGAACTTAATTTATGAAGCCGGTGTCAGCTATGTATGAAAGGAACGGCGGCCGTGAGACCGGCCCACCTACATCATTTTAAGAAAATCAGATCTTCTTAATACTGCCGGCTGCCTGACATATTATTGCAAGACAAGAGGGCTAAGTCAGATTTACGCAGGCTGCGGTAATTGCTCTTTATGGTCTTGTTTAAAACCCACCTTTACTTGTAATACAGTTATGTGGAGTTTTATGGTCCTCAAATGGTGCCCTGCTGGATACCGGCTGCCCTGTCTCTGGGTTTTTTTTTATTGTGACATTGAATCTTAATAGATTTACAAAGAATATGGCACATTTTTTCCTCCCAGGTGATTGCGGCCCTAAGCTCGTAAATAATATTCCGGCATACGATTTCCCGTCTTCTATAAAGAGATGTATTATAAGCCATAGGAACATAATCCGTATATTTTATTTATTTATATAGCATGAATCATTTCTCCAAAGGTTCAGAACACAGGGTCTATTTGAGTCAGTCTGTGTTCCCGAAAGATCTTCCAACCTAATGCCTTGACTACAGTCATAAAGACATATACACATACTGGGACTCATTTTTGGTGAAGACCAAGTAGGGTCTTCATAGAGCTTGAAACTCCATGCAGCAAAAGTGTACTTAAACCCAGGAGCATCCTATATTGCAACTCACCATTCCTTAGATGTGGTGGCTGCATTCATTTTCTTTATTTTCTTTATTTTCACTTGGTGATCCTACCAGTAACACATTCTGTGTCCTAAAGTGACAGCTCTTACTTGCTGTACTGTATCTATGGAGGAGCACCATTGTCATACTAGGACAGAACAATAGAACATCTACCCCATCTTTTCATCTTAATAACATGGGAGGTGTTTTGTAGTCCATGGAGAGACATGGGAACATTATCATCTGATAACAGTGCAGCATAGGCAGAGACAAGATTTTTTGCACTTATTGAAAGCGTAGGTAGGTTGCTAGAGGTAGTTTTTTGTTTTAGCCAGTGCAGGTAAATTTAGGCCTGTTTGTTTTTGATCTGGGATCTGGGAGTGGTTTGAGAGCAGCAGCAGATGATTAACATGTGACTTCATCTCTCTGGCACCTCCCTCTGGTTTCTAGAAGGTTCTAGAAAAGAGGTGGGAAGAGAGGATTGGAGTGGCATGAGGTGTATCTGGGAGCCCTGACCAATCCCCAACTATGATTGTCAAGGGGCAGGCCTCCTATATATACCCAGGGACCTAGAAATAGAACATGTTTCAAATCTGTCCGACGGACTCAATTCCTATCAGGAAAACCATTCGTCTGTATGCTGGTCTGGTGGACCAAATATGACTCAAGGGAAGCTATTGGCTACTGGCTATTGAACTTCCTTTTTTAGTTCTGTTTTACGTCATTTTGTTCAAAATGAACGGACTTTCGAATGGACTTATTCCGTTCGTGTGTGGCCAAGTCCGTTCGTTTGGGAAAGTCTGCCAGAAGTCCTTCGAAAAGTCAGTCAGGAAGACCGTCGGACCTAGTCTGCCAGAAAGTTTGGTCATGTGTACGCAGCATTAGTTGCAATGGCAGCACCTGCACCTGAGACGATGGATTTGCCCCGATGGGGGGGCCGACATTGTGGAATCCCTGGACAGGTAAGTGTCCTTATATTAAAAGTCAGCAGGTACATAATTAGTTTTTTTTTAGAGGCTGCAACTCTGCTTTAATGTATGCTCTGCATTAAAAACAAAAAAACTTTCTGATTGCAGTTTCCCCCATGGACCCCCTTTATATTATACTTACCTGACCCTGATCTCGATCTCGTGCTGTGCACAAAGGGTCAGCTGAACACCCCCCGGTTTGGTTCGCACCAGAACATCCAAACAGGCAAAAAATTTGGAAGAACACACGAGCACCGTTAAAGAGGAAGTAAACCCTGATGGGTTTACTTCCTCTTTGATTCCCTGCAAAGGTAAAGCATAATGGACTACTATGCATCACATAGTAGTCAATTATGTGTTGCTTACCTGACACAGGAGCCAGCGAAGTTACCGATGTCCCCTTGTGTACGGAGCCTCCATCTTCTTGGTGGGTCTCGCTGCTCTGGTGCTGTCATTCGATGGAGCCGCAATGACGTCACTCCCGCGCATGCGTACGGGAACAGCCACTCACGGCATATCACCGTTAACAGAGGCGCGCTCAGTGGGCCTGCCGTAGACAGCAGTGCCTGTCTTTTGGCAAATATTTCTTGGACCTACAGGTAAGCCTTAATCTAGGCTTACCTGTAGGTCAAAGTGGTTTGTAAGGGTTTACAACCACTTTAAAGTATACGGAGCACGAACATGAAAAATCTAAAGTGCTAATTTTAAAGGCTTATATGCAAGTTATTGTCATAAAAAGTGTTTGGGGACCCGGGATCCTGCCCCAGGGGACATGTATCAATGCAAATTTTTTTTTTAAACAGCCGTTTTTTCGGGAGCAGTGATTTTTTTAATGTTTAAAGTGAAACAATAAAAATGAAATATTCCTTTAAATGTCGTGCCTGGGGGTGTCTATAGTATGCCTGTAAAGTGGCACTTTTTCCAGTGTTTAGAACAGTACCACAGCAAAATGACATTGATCGCGGCTGTAATGAATTGTCGGAGCTCCGCAATATAGATTAAACTCATTGAAAAAAAGGGCATTACCAGGACCTTTGGGTCTGATATGAATATTAAGGGGAACCCCAAACCGAAATTTTTAAAATAAATTGTGTGGGGGTCCCCCCAAAATCCATACCAGGCCCTTCAGGTCTGATATGGAGATTAAGGAGAACCCTGCGCCAAAATAAAAAAAAAATGGCTTGGGGTCCACCCCAAAATCCATACCAGACCCTTATCCGAGCAAGCAACCTGGCAGGCCACAGGAAAAGAGGGGGGTCGAGAGCGCCCCCCCCCTCCTGAACCATACCAGGCCACATGCCCTCAACATGGGGAGGGTGCTTTCGGGTCTGACCCCAAAGCACCTTGTCCCCATGTTGATGGGGACAAGGGCCTCATTCCCACAACCCTTGCCCGGTGGTTGTGGGGGTATGTGGGCAAGGGGCTTATCAGAATATTGAAGCCCACTTTAACAAGGGGACCCACAGATCCCGCCCCCCCCCATGTCAATTGGTAACAGGGTGCATTGCACCCCTACCATTTCACAAAAAAGTGTTAAAAACTGTAAAAAAGACAAGGGACAGCTTGGGCCAAGTCCTTTATTGAACAATAAAAAATTAAAATGTCCAGCGAATGTAAATTCACGCCGCCCGACAGACCTAAAGAAAAGAAAAAAAAGCACCTATAGGCCTCCTCATGGCTTCCCTGTGGCATCAGAGGGGGTGGAATCACCTGTTTATGTCACCGGGTGGCCCCACTCTCAGCTATATATCAGCTGTCACCCAGAAGAAGCGTCACTCGACGGGAGCCTCCCATGGAAGTGGAACTGTTGCAGCTTTTCTTTTTTCTTTTTTTTGGTCCGTCAGGCGGCGTTGAACCCAAACAAAATTGACGTCCTTTTTTCCCACAAATAGAGCTTTCTTTTGGTGGTATTTGATCATATCTGTGTTTTTTATTTTTTGCGCTAAAAAGAGCGACAATTTTGAAAACGCATTATTTTTTACTCATACTCATAAACATTTTTTTTCCAGAGTTTAGGCCGATACATATTCTTCTACACATTTTTGATAAAAAAAGATCACTATTGCGCAAAAGTTATAGCGTCTACTAAATAGGGGATAGTTTTATGGCATTTTTATTGATATATTTTTTTTTTTACTAGTAATGGTGGTGATCAGCGATTTTTATCGTGACTGCGACATTATGGCAGACACATCGGACAATTTTGACACGTTTTTGGGACCATTGGCATTAATACAGCGATCAATGCTAAAAAATTGCATTGATTACTGTAAAAATGTCACTGGCCGTGAAGGGGTTAACCACTAGGTGGCGCTGTAGGGATTAAGTGTGTCCTAGGGGGTGATTCTAACTGTGGGGGGAGGGGCTGTGTGTAACACATTACTGAACACCACTCCTGATTACAGGGAGCGCTGATCAATGACAGTGTCACTAGGCAGAACGGGGAGATGCTTATTTACATTAGCATCTCCCCATTCTTCCTCATCGTGAGACGATCGCCGGTATCCCCATGGACACCGGGTCTGCGGAACCTGCGGTCACGGAGCTCCCGGCGGGCATGCGTGCCCCCGCGAGCCACCTCTTAAAGGGCAATGTACAGGTACGTTAAGCTGCCTGTATGTGCCTTTCTGCCACAGTATATCTGCGGGAGGTGGTCGGGAAGCAGTTAAGGTGAAAAAAGACGAGGGTTTACAACCTCTTTAAGGGTTTACAATCATTTTAAGCTGCAATGGCAGCAGATAGGGGTTTCTACAGGCCACAGCCACGATGCTTCATTAGCCAACATTTCACGATCCGCAGGCAGCAAACCCCCTGAACACGACCCATTCAAGCAAATGGGAAAGCTCCACAATCACATGCAATAAACATAGTTGCAGTGCGTTTGTTTGGAAAAATGGGGTTAAAACAGGCAGTGAGAAGGCATCTCATCACCTGCTCATTGCCTGTCCTCTGAAAAGCGATCTGACCTCATGTCTGCATTTTCCTACGCCGCACATAACCGCAAGTATTTTAACATGAACAGGGTACTTAGTAGGGATGAGCTCCGGCATGTTCGCACACTCCACGTGCAGAGCCCACCAGGAAGTCGACACGGCGCTGCACTAATCACAGGCAGTGAGACATTTTCTCGATGTGCGGCTGCAGAGAACGGGAAATGTCTCATTGCCTGTGATTAGCGCAGTGCCGACTTCCTGGCACGCTCTGCACGTGGAGTGTGCGAACACGCCGAAGCTCATCCCTAGTACTTAGGAAACAATAGGTTCTCTATGTGGATAACAGCGAGGACACTAAGGCCGCGTACACACGGGCGGACTGTTCGCCCAACCTTGTCCGCTGAACAGTGTTTGGGCGGACAGTCCGCTCGTGTGTGGGCTTTCAGCGGACAGTTTCAGCGGACAGTTGGACGGACAAAGTCTTTCGGAAATTCCGAAAAACTGTCCGCTGAAACTGTGTTTGAGCGAACAGTCCGCCCGTGTGTGGGCCTGTCCGCTGTACTTTCGAAATGAGCGGACTGTTCCCGCTCGGAAAGTCCGCCCATTTCGAGCGCGTGTACAGGTAGGCGGGGCCCGCGAAGGAGACGTCGCGGGCTCCGCCGCCTGGAATGGGCTTAAAGGGGAACCCCAACGCCGAAAAAAATCGGCGTGGGGGTTCCCCCCAAGTCCACACCAGACCCTTGTCCGAGCACGCTACCCGGCCGGCCAGGAAAGGGGGGCGAGCGAGCGCGCCCCCCCTCCTGAGCCGTACCAGGCCGCGTGCCCTCAACATGGGGGGTGCCTTGGGGAAGGGGGGGGCCGCGCGGCCCCCCCACCCCAAAGCACCTTGTCCCCATGTTGATGAGGACAAGGGCCTCTTCCCGACAACCCTGGCCGTTGGTTGTCGGGGTCTGCGGGCGGGGGGCTTATCGGAATCCGGGAGCCCCCTTTAAGAAGGGGGCCCCCGGATACCGGCCCCCCACCCTATGTGAATGAGTATGGGGTACAATGTACCCCTACCCATTCACCTGTGAAATAAAGTACAAATAAAAACACAACACAGGGGGAAAAAATATTTTATTGCACAGCCGGGGGTCTTCCGTCTTCGGGGGTCTTCTCGCCGGACTCCTCCGCTATGTGTGTGTAGCTCTTTTGCCAGCGGAGGAGTCCGGCTTTCTTCCTCCCCGCCGCCGGCCTCTTCTCCCGACTTCGGGGGTCTTGTCCCCCTCTTCGGTTCTTCTGCCGGGCCACCGCGCCTTCTTGTAGCTCTTTTACAGGCGGTGGCCCGGTCTTCTGTCGCCGTCGCCGCCTTCCGTTCGTGTTCTTCTTCTTGTTCTTCTTGTTCTTCTCCAGGCGATGTTGACACGTCGCTCCCTCCGGCCGGAATGCCAGAGCCGCCCTGCGCTGTGACTTATATAGTGACAATGGGGCGGGGTCACATGGTATATGTCACATGGGTTGATGTCACATGGTGACCCCGCCCCCTTACGATGTCATAGTCCCCATGTGACATCAACCCATGTGACCAACCCATGTGACATATACCATGTGACCCCGCCCCATTGTCACTATATAAGTGACCGCACAGCGCGTCCCCGGCATTCCGGCCGGAGAGCTCGTCGAGTCAACATCGCCTGGAGAAGAACAAGAAGAAGAACAAGAACGGAAGGCGGCGACGGCGACAGAAGACCGGGCCACCGCCTGTAAAAGAGCTACAAGAAGGCGCGGTGGCCCGGCAGAAGAACCGAAGGCGGCGACAGAAGAACGGAAGACGGCGACAGAAGACCGGGCCACCGGACCAGGCGCGGTGGCCCGGCAGAAGAACCGAAGAGGGGGACAAGACCCCCGAAGTCGGGAGAAGAGGCCGGCGGCGGGGAGGAAGAAAGCCGGACTCCTCCGCTGGCAAAAGAGCTACACACACATAGCGGAGGAGTCCGGCGAGAAGACCCCCGAAGACGGAAGACCCCCGGCTGTGCAATAAAATATTTTTTCCCCCTGTGTTGTGTTTTTATTTGTACTTTATTTCACAGGTGAATGGGTAGGGGTACATTGTACCCCATACTCATTCACATAGGGTGGGGGGCCGGTATCCGGGGGCCCCCTTCTTAAAGGGGGCTCCCGGATTCCGATAAGCCCCCCGCCCGCAGACCCCGACAACCAACGGCCAGGGTTGTCGGGAAGAGGCCCTTGTCCTCATCAACATGGGGACAAGGTGCTTTGGGGTGGGGGGGCCGCGCGGCCCCCCCCTTCCCCAAGGCACCCCCCATGTTGAGGGCACGCGGCCTGGTACGGCTCAGGAGGGGGGGCGCGCTCGCTCGCCCCCCTTTCCTGGCCGGCCGGGTAGCGTGCTCGGACAAGGGTCTGGTGTGGACTTGGGGGGAACCCCCACGCCGATTTTTTTCGGCGTTGGGGTTCCCCTTTAAGCCCATTCCAGGCGGCGGAGCCCGCGACGTCTCCTTCGCGGGCCCCGCCTACCTGTACACGCGCTCGAAATGGGCGGATTTGCCTCCTCCTTACGTGGGCGAGTCCGTTCATTTCAAAAGTTGAGCGAACTGTTTGCCCAACCTTGTTCGTCAAACAGTCCGCTCGTGTGTGGGCAAGTCCGCTCATGCAAATTTTGAGCGGACTGTTTGACAAACTGTTTGCCGAACAAGGTTGGGCGAACAGTCCGCGCGTGTGTACGCGGCCTAACATTTTTACAAGGAGAGGTCAGAACTAACATCGCCATGTTTCTCTCATGACAGGTCACCTTTAATATTTACCTTCAAAGTCCGTAAAATTGAAGTAAAAAATAATCATGTTATTACAAGAAAATGTCTAAAATTGACTCTAACCTCCCTTAATAACTTTCGAAACCCTTTTGCATCTACAGGATATATTTTGGCAAGCGTGTTTAATCTAAAAATGTTCGTTTTTAATCAGCTTGAACTATGGACTGTCTTTTTGAAAGCCAAAAGCCACTAATCAATTTTTTTTTTCCTCTATCTGTTTTTTTTTCTGTTTTTCTCACCCAAGGCAATACCTTTTGTAAAAGGGTATTTATTTTTAATGGATTTTTTAATGAATTTTTCAGTCAACCTATTAATAATGCCATTAATTATGGCCATCTTGTATTAAAAGTGTGCAGTGGCCTCCTAATCCTAACCCCCAGCTATTGGTTTGAAGCTAATCCAGCTTGGTGCTTGGCAGTAAGGTGCACACCGAAAAGCCTGTGACTTCTCGGGGAAAATGTAAAAAAAAAAAAAAAAAAAAGGCGTATGTATTTAGTATATGGTTTGCCAGAGGGGTGGAAGTTTAAAGCCGCGTGATGTGTTGGCGTTAGGAGGATAATCCGCAAGATGCGCCGCTGTCTGTGCGTGCATCCCAATAGATGGGATTGAAGAGGCTGCGAGGCCTGGTCTGTTTGATAAACCCACAGGAGCAAGGCCCCGCATTACCACAGGCAGTTATGTCTGACTGCTGTTAGACTTCAATCTACTTAAGGGATCTACATAAAATACTACAAGACTGGCTTTCAAACAAGCATGCCTCCCAGAACGCCCAAAAGAAAACCTGTCAGTTAACCCGCGCGAGAAGCCCGAAAAAAAAAAAAGAGAAGCCAATTAAGTCTGAGAAGTGTTTATATAATAACAGAGAGGCGTTCGCTTTTGTGGCGGTGAATGAATAAAACAAAGAAGCACCTTAGGCTTGATTTAAAAAGACATTCCAGTCAAAGCGAATGCTATTTTCATGCCGGTACAATGGTTACTGCCTATCCGTCAGTTGTTTTCTCCTCATAGACAGACAATCTGTGTGTATTGACATACGCAATACAAATGTGCTCCCCTCAGGTCTGAGACTTATTGTAGGCCAGGACAGATTTTAGGGCCATTCTTACTAAGGCCTCGTTCACATTGATGTACTTAAAGTATAACTAAAGGCAAAACTTTTTTTTTTTGGTTTTAGAGGAGTGCAGAGGAATAAGAATACTTGTAATTTATTTTTATTGCTGTCTGTGCTCCCATTAAGGCAGTAGTATCCAAAGTTTTTTAAAAAGAGGGCCGGATTTGAAGAAGTGAACATGCGTGAGGGCCGACATTTTTGCATGACATTTTTTGAACCATCATAATTCGGTTTTAAGCTGTATACACACAATCGGATTTTCTGACAGGAAATGTGTGATGACAGGCTGTCAGCAGAAAATCTGACTGTTTATACACTCCATCGGACATTTTTTGTCGGATTTTCCGCGGACAAATGTGGATGGCAGGTGTAAAAAATTTCCGCCGACAAATGTCTGTTGTCGGATTTTCCATGCGCGTGTACACAAGTCCGTCGGACAAAAGTCCAAAGTACAAACACGCATGCTCGGAAACAAGGAGGAGCCAGAAGCGGTCGGTCTTGTAAACTAGAGCCTCATACACACGATCGGATTTTCTGACAGGAAATGTGTGATGACAGGCTGTCGGCGGAAAATCTGACCGTTTATGCGCTCCATCGGACATTTTTTGTCAGATTTTCCACGGACAAATGTGGATGGCAGGTGTAAAAAATGTCTGCAAATGTCTTTTGTTGGATTTTCCGTGCGCGTGTACACAAGTTCGTCAGACAAAAGTCCAAAGTACAAACACGCATACTCGGAAACAAGGACGAGCCAGAAGCGGTCGGTCTTGTAACTAAAGCCTCATACACACGATCGGACTTCGTACAAACTTTCCTGTGGATTTTTGTACAAAGGGTGTCGGCCGAAAACTTGTATTGCATACACGCGGCAGGACTTTTTCAGCCAACTTTCACCAAATCACGTGCTTTTTCTGCTCTTTACCGCCACCGTTGGTCAACTTCTGTATTGTTGTCTGATTTTTTGCATTGGTTCTGAGCATGCGTGTTGGTACTTTGTACAAAAGTCCGATGGTTTTCTGTACACATGATCAGACTTTGCTCCTTCGGACTTTTGCTGCCAGAAAGTTTGTCCGTTCGCACAGCCAACAAAAGTCCGATGAAAACCGAAAAAGTTTGTCCGATGGAGCATACACATGGTCGGATGTTGCTCCAAAACAGCTAATTTGCATGTTTGTTGTCAAAAAGTCCGATCGTGTGTATGGGCCTTAAGAATAAAGTGGGAAAATACTGCGCTAAACCCAAATACAAAACAATAATCAAATGTGAGCAGCCGACACACAAACAAACAATATGTGGAAAAAATAAGAGTAGCGCTTAAGGTTATACCCATATAAATGAGGACAAAAATGAAATGACAGAAAATATTACTGAATATATAACACTGCGTGAACAACAGTGGAATGTGATGGTGATATGACACCAGTTTAAACATTTAAAAATACAAATCAAACACAATGATATTTATTACAAAGTAAGTAAGTATGGAGTGTATAGAACAGTGATTCTCAACCAGGGTTCCTCCAGAGGTTGCTAGGGTTCCTTCAGCATTGGGCCATTTCTGCCTCTTGGATAAGTTCCCACCGACACCAATGATCTTTTTAGCTATCTGTAAGGAGGTAATTCTTCCCAACGACCACAAGTGTAAGGACCATTCTTCCCACTGACCATCACACTAATGTATCAGGAGTTGTAGATTTCTAATTTTTAGCAGGGGTTCCCTGAGATCGGAGAACTATTTAAAGGGTTCCTCTGTGTTGAAAAGGTTGAGAAAGGCTGGTATAGAAGAAAAGACAGTTCTAAACTCCATTTCAGGATGAAATCATTGGTGTAGGGTCCCGGTGGGCCGATGAATGTACCCGTAGATACTGCAGCACAAACAAACAAAAGAGGTGAGGTACGCTTACCAGCCATGATGGACCCACCTACCGTATGGCAGTGGATCAAACGAACTTGTAATCCTTCTCAAGGTATTGGTGATCCCAGTGCCAAACGAAGTCAGCAGCCAACAGCCAAATGAGTCCAAAACCCGTCCAAGGGGGTAGATGGAAAGATGATCAGCAGTATCAGAGTATAAAATTAAGAAAAAATGCTCCATATGGTGCGGATCAACCAAACATTGGTTAATTGGGCAATGCAAAAAAAACTTTACACTGATAAGTAAGATCTGATAAAAGTGATCACTAAAATTGAATAAAATGGATAAAAGCAATGTGGAGGGCAAAAGCTGAGCAATCCCGACTCCAGAAGTCTTCAACAGGGGCATCATCTTGTAAACTAGCATTCGGAATGGAGAATTAACATTCGTGACGTGGCAAATTATGAAATCTCGAAATGCGGCGCACATTCTCTTCTTCTTTAAAGGAATAATAATGAAGCTGCTTTGCTGGTGGTGATACTGTTGGAGTTCTGTCAAACATATTTTAAAAGGCTTTTTTTTCTAGTGATATCAAGAATAATATTATTATGCTTGTTTTTTTTGTTTTTTTTTTTGCCAAGTTACCACAACACCATTATCCTGTAGTTTTTAAGATCAAACATACAACTATGTTGGTGTCCCATGTTCATTTTACATTGTATTTTTTTTAAGTGTAACTGCCTACTCCCAAACTGTCATTTGAAGTAAAACACATAGCCAAGTATTATTCTCCACAATTTTTTTATTGTGCATTAAAAAAAAGAAAACAAATAAAATTTGACATAATATCTGGCAATAGAACGTAAACAAAAGGTGCATTCTGTGCATCCAAAAATATAGAAAATATACCAAATCAAATCATTATTCAACCAAAAAATAAAATAAAAGCCTCATGCATGTGTCCTGCTTCTTAATATAGGGGTCAACAATGGCAAGAGTTGGTGAAAACATCTTATTCCGAAAATCATCCGGATTATTCTCCTGGAGATCCTGCAGCAAAGGCATAGTTGGTGACGATTAATAAAGCAACCAATTTTCGGTCCAAGAAGTCCCCCTCCTCCTGTTCCTGGACTGGACTTGGGTCAAAGCAATAACTCCAAGGCCAATAATAAATAACACGTTATCTTCTCCGATTCCGCAACATGTCTGGTTGACGAACGGCCGTTCAGAAACAAACTGAAAAGCATGAAATGAAAAGCGCAAATTGAAAAGCGTTAACTGAAAAGCGCAAAATGAAAAGCTTGAATCAACACTCACCAAACTTCTACTAACACGAAATTAGCAGAAGGAACCCAAAGGGTGGCGCTAAAGAGCTGAAAAACCACATAGTATGTCACTACATTCGTGTTTGTTGGCCGATAATTTCTTGCCATTTGTATGCAAGACAAAATCCAGGCAAAGGCCTTTGGACAAAAGTCTGAGGTTTTGTTTGCGGAAAATACAATCATGTGTACGAGGCTTAAGTGTGTTCGTCCGAGCACTAATACACTACCCAACAAGAATTTTCTTGCCTTTGTGGCTGTGGTGAAGAGATGAGCTTGGGAGTGTTATTTGGATATACCGTATTTATCAGTATTTATCAGCGTATATCATGCACCTTCACTTTAATAGGGAAGTTTCAGGGAAAAAAACGTAAACATTTTAAATAAAGAAATGTGAAGCAAAATAAGGGTCAGTGGCAATCAATGCAGCCTAATCAGTGCCCATCTACAGTCTCAGAAGTGCCATAAATACAGCCCCACCATTTCCATGAATGCAGCATCCCCATTGCCTTGAATGCAGCCCCACCAGTGCCATAAATGCAGCCCCACCACTGCCATTAATGCAGCACCCCCATTGACATGGATGCAGCACCCCCATTGACATGAATGCAGCCCCACCATTGCCATGAATGCAGCACCCTCTTTGACATGAATGCAGCCCCCCCCATTGCCATGAATGCAGCACCCCCATAGACATGAATGCAGTCCCACCATTGCCATGAATGCAGCACCCTTATTGACATGAATGCAGCCCCACTATTGCCACGAATGCAGCACCTCCATTGACATGAATGCAGCCCCCTCATTGACATGAATGCAGCCCCACCATTGCCATGAATGCAGCACCCCCATTGACATGAATGCAGCACCCCCATTGACATAAATGCAGCACCCTCATTGACATGAATGCAGCACCCCCATTGCCATGAATGCAGTACCCCCATTGCCATGAATGTAGCACATCGTTGACATGAACGCAGCCTGATCCATGCCCCTCTGCAGCCTTGGAAGGGACAGGGAGGGGGGCGGGATGAGCGACAACAGATTACGTACAGGATAATCTGTTTTCTCTGCGGCTTCTTTAATAAAAAATCCCACCTCCTATGATGGACAGAACAGTCGTCCAATGGCAGCACAGGAGACGGGACTTCCTATTACAGAGGCTGCCATGTAAAGAGGAAATGCTCACTGTATGTACGGCACTCGTCCCGCCCCCTCCCTGTCCCCTCCAAGGCAGCCAGCATATATATCTTTTGTGGCCCCTGGTGCTCTGGGATTCATTGGGGGCCACAAAAAGATATACATGTCCAAATTACCAGGCTGGTTGTTCAAAAACCATAACGCGAGCTGCGATTGGCCTGCAGGACTTTGGACATGCCTGCATTAAGGAGATTCATTCTCTCCCTGTTTACATTATTGAAAATTAAAAAATTAAAAAGTAAAAGAAGGTAGGTGTGGAAGACTCAATGTCCGCCAGCCACCCGCGATCATTCCCTGCAGTGACAGAACAGTGATCTGCCTGTGTAAACAAGGCAAATCCCCATTTTGACAGGGGAGATCACACAGATCTGTCTTTCTACTATGTAGGAAGACAGATCTGTGTTTTTCTCCAGTGATGCAGTCCCCCATACAGTTAGTAAACACACCCAGGGAACACCATTAACCCCTTCATCGCCCGTGCGTGTGCTGTGTACAGGTTGCAAAATGCAGGCGTGTGCTATGTACAGGTTGCAGAATGCAGGCGTGTGCTGTATACAAGTTGCAGAATCCAGGCGTGTGCTGTATACAAGTTGCAGAATCCAGGTGTGTGCTGTATACAGGTTGCAGAATACAGGTGTGTGCTGTATATTGCTGTGTGACCACCACCCACCTATGGTAGCTGAGCTGTGATCTTACCTGGTAAGGGGAGGGGGGTGGTTTTGCTGTGTTCACAAACCAGGTATAGAGTAGATGAGGTGATCTAATAAAGGGGGTACTTACACCCACATCTTGCAGCCATCAGATCCATCCAGCAAGCAGCAGGTCACTGCAGCATCTTGCCATCTTCCCTGCAGCCCTCAGATCCCATCCACGTCCAGCAAGCAACACGCCTTGTCAGCAGGTCAGTTCCCAAATCTGAATCAAATCATCAATGCCAATGCTGTCCCCAGGGACAGATCCGATCCAGAGATTGCCATACAGTGGGATATCTGGATCAGATCTGTCCCTGAGGACAGTAGATAATGCAAAGTATGGGCCATACTTTGTATTGTCAGCTGTCTCCCCTTCTCACTCTGATGTCTCCTTCATAGCAGCTCCAGTCCAGGTCTCCACTTTCCTGACCTTGGCACGATATGTCCAAAAATGTGGCATCTGCTCACACCTGAGTGACTGACACCTCTGTCCTGTCCTGTCTATTGTCACTGGCTACCATGGATGAACAGCATCGGCTGTTATTACAAGGAGCGGGAGGGGACGTCCCCATCCCCCCACAGCTCCGCCCAGGTCTCCCATCCCACCAGACCTAAGCCACCAGCCAGCTGCCTAGAGCAACAAAGCCGAATTTGCCTTTGATCAGGTCTCCGATGTAGAAAACCGGAAACGACAGCAGTGTCACTTCTGGTTTACTCGGTAGACAACAGCGCCATTTAAAAAAGAAAGCATTATTAAAAAAACACTGATCTTGGCAGAGGAGGGTGTGGGTGTTTTTACAGTTGGGGGGGGGTGCCAGATATAGGATGGGCCCTGGGTGCCAAATGCTCTAGGTACGCCCCTGCCTGCCAGTGCCATTAGTATAATAACAGCACGTGCATATTTTTTAGCACTGATTACTGTAATAATGTCACTATTAGATTGTAAGCTGTTCTGAGCAGGGCCCTCTTAATCGTATTACGTATACGTATATACCTAATGTCTCCTTTAATATTGTAAAGCGCTGCATGAACTGTAGGCGCTATATCAATCCTGTATAAGAATAATAATAATAATGTCACTGGTTCCCAAAAAAGCATAAAATATTTTGGTTAGGTGTCCGATCTGTCTGCAGCAATGTCGCAGTCCCCCTAAAAATCGCTGATCGCCATCATTACTAGCAAAAAAATGCCATAAATCTATTTTGTAGACGCTATAACTTTTGCGCAAACAATCAATATACGCTTATTTCAATAATTTTTTTACCAAGAATATGTAGAAGAATACATATTGGCCTAAACTGATGAAGAAATTCGTTTTTTTTTACCTTTTTTTGGGGGGGGGGATATTTATTATAGTAAAAATATAGTTTTTTTTCTTCAAAATTGTTGCTCTTTTTCTGTTTACAATGCAAAAAAACAAAACAAAAAAACACAGAGGTGATCAAACCACCAAAAGAAAGCTTTATTTTGGGGGGAAAAAAGGAAGTCAATTTTGTTTGGGTACAGCATCACACGACCAATTGTCAATTAATGCGACACAGTGCCAAATCGCAAAAAAATTCTGAGTCATTAAAGCCTCGTACACATGATCGGATTGTTGGCCAACAGAGCATCAGACTCTTGTCAAAAGGGCGTGTGCCTGAATCTTGTCTTGAATACTAATGGCACACAATTGTTGGCCAACACACATGAACGTAATGACGTACTACGCGGAATTTCAGCTCTTGAGCGCCACCCTTTGGGCACCTTCTGCTAATGTCGTGTTTGGTGAGCATTGATTCCGAGAATGCGTGTTTGTACTTTGGACTTTTGTGTGACAGACTTGTGTATACACGATACGAAAATCTGACAACAGACCGTTGTCCGCCAAAAATTTACTGGACTGCCATCCAACATTTGTTGGCTGAAAGTTGGACAACAATTAGTCCTTAAGTGGTTAGCTGACAATTGTGCGGTCATGCAATGCTATACCCAAACAAAATTGATGCCTTTTTTTCCTACAAATAGAGATTTATTTTGGCGATATTTGATCACCTCTGTGGTTTTTTATTTTTGCCGCTATAAACAAAAAAAGGCAGACAGTTTTGAAAAAAAAAACAATATATTTTACTTTCTGCTATAAAACATATCCAGTAAGTGTCGGATCACACAGGGGCGACCGGTCAGGCACAATTCAGTACAATGGATCCGTTCTAATAGGAGCAAGTCGCTCCGACTTAGAAAAAGGTTCCTGTACTACTTGGGGGCACCTTCGGAGCGGCTTGCATTTATTCTATACAGAGGTAGTTTTGCAAGCCATGCTGAAGTCGCGCTTCAGAGTCGAATAAGAGTCAGACGACTTTGAAGCCTCCCCAGTGTGAACTGGCACTAAAAAATTAAAAAAATCAAATTTCTTCATCAATTTAGGCCAGTATGTATTCTGCTACATATTTTTGGTAAAAAAAAAAAACAAAAAACAATAAGCATATAGATTGGTTTGTGTAAAAGTTATAGCATCTTCAAATTATAGTATATTTGTATTTATTAATTTATTTTTATTTTTTTACTAGTAATGGTGATAATCAGTGACTTATAGTGGGACTGCAATATTGCGGCAGACAGTAGGGACACTAACTGAAACTTTTGACACTTTTTGGAGACCAGTGACACTAATACAGTGATCAGTGCTAAAAATATGCACTGTCTTTGTAGTAATGACACTGGCAGGGAGGGGGTTAACATCAGAGGCGATAAAGGGGTTACGTTTGTGCGTTACCAGTGTTTTACTACTGTGGGGGAGGTGCTTGTACTAGAAGAAAGCATGGATCAGTGCCCCTGCTTAGCCGAGACACAGGATCCATGTCTTCTGTAGTGACAGAACGACCATCTGTCTTGTTTACATAGGCAGACCACCGTTCTGTCCGTGTACTGAAGCATTGTCTCTGAGTGACGGCAGACATCGAGTCCGTCATACCCACCAATCAGCTCCCACTGTGTCTAATCACAGCGGGAGCAGGCCTCCAACGGCACGTGCACACTCCAGGCCTGGGGCGTGATCCTGCGTATGAGAGCCACCTTGCCACTCTATACAGTATATACAGTATACAGTCGTCAAATGGTTACCTTGCAAGGATTTTCCACCACTTCCTGTTTGGCTATGGGACCGGAAGTGAAAGGAAATCTCTGCAGTGGCACAAAAAAAATCTGGCAGGGTTTATAAACCTCCCTTACTCTATCCAAAATGAATTTGAAAAAAATGGAAAATCGTGTCAAATACTTATCGTAATTTTCCTTTCCTGATGCTAATCCATGGCTGCATACATGTGATATAGCTCCGCCCCTATATCCACCCGCAGGGAAAGGAAAGTTAGAGCAACCTCTCCCTTTCTCTGTAAAAATAACAAGCTTAAAAAGGGAGGGTTTGTATGCTGCCATGGATTGGTGTCAGGGAAGAAAAACTGTGGTAAGTATTTGATACAATTTTACATTTTCCTGACGCCAACCTGGCAGCATACATGTGATAAATAACAAGATAAGCAGGGAGGGCTAAAATGTATAATCAAATTGTATTACAATAGGCATGGAAGCCTAGACCATCATTCCATCAAAGTCCATTGATGTACAAGCCCCTGATTCTTCCTTGTAGCGCCTAAAGCAGGTGCACTGCGCCAAGCAGCCTGCGGCTTTGCAGATGTCTCCATATACATAACCTACCACAAATTTAAAGATGTAGAAATGGACATAGCTGAATGAGCCTCTACCACTTCTGGAGGCTTCTTGTCTGACCGCACTGTAAGTCTTCTGGATGACCTTGACACTCCAAGATGACAAGGCTTTAGTGTAGCTTGATGAAAACACAAAACTGCTTCCCAGAGGATTAAACTAGGAAGTGGCTTGAGGGTAGGCATTTTAGACAGTTTGTACATCCAGCTTGTGTAGGTTAGGTACTGTATGTGCCAGAAAGCATGGAACCGCCACTTACTTTGTAAGAAGGAAACAGAAACCACTTTGGGAACAAAGGTGCCTCGAGGAGCATAGGCCCCAACTTATCTGGAATGAATACGATGTAGGACTCTGTAGCCCCAAGTGCTTGTAGATCCTATACTCTGCCCCATGAAGTTATTGCCTGAAGTTATATAGGGATACTGTCTCTCCAGTGATGTCCCACTGAGGACCTTTTTCTGATGATGCAAACAGAGTCCTGGAAAGGAAATCCAGGACCAGAATAAAAACCCACTGTACAACATTATTCGTCCTGGGGGAAAAGTCTTAGGACTGACCTCCTGAAGCATTACCCTGGCCGCTCATACACCCGTTTTCCCTGGTTAAAGCTGCAATTTAAACCCTTACGGAACTAGGCTGAGCCCTAAATCCAGATCCATATGGAGAAATGACAGTAAATGGGCAACCTTCGGGTTGCGAGGATCAAAATTATGCTCAGCTGAGAAGACTGTGTACCTGTTCCAGACTTCAAAATAAATAGGGTTTGTTGACGTCCTTTTTGGAACCTTGCCGGGATTGAACCACTTCCAGAGGATGGCCCAAGTCCTCCAGTCCTTCCCTCTCAATTTCCAGTCCATGCTGGGAAAGGTGTTGTGGAAACACTGGTAGCTGAAGTGCTTGGTCCTGATTAGGTTTCATGGCTAGGGTAACCCAATGGAACACAGATGGCAAAAAAATTCCGACAGAGGTTATAACCCTCACTTGCTCTATCCAAAATAAAAATAAAAAAAGTTTTATCTATAGTTCTACCATACATTTCCATTGCAATGTGTTAACATATGTTGCGTAAAGGCTACCCATTTATTTTGAGAGAATTACATATGCAGCAGCCCGTAGTCTTTCTGGAATATCCATGTTATGTATCCCAGGAGGATGCAGGGTACTGACATGGTCAGTTTACAACCCTCTCCTTTTTGATCAGAGCTGCATGACTCTGTTTAGATGCACAGTTTGCTTGTAGTCCAGTGGTCAGGTTGCTGCCACACCCCATTCTACTCTCTTTTTCCAATTACCCTACTCCCTTTTGGGTATATCTGAAGACCTGAGGTAGAAAACAGAGTCAAGTTGTTGGGAGACAATGGGAAATGGAGCTGAGGTCTCTCTGCTTTGCAGCTGAACCTGTAATATATGACTGGTAAATGCAAACAATTGATTGAAAGGAGCACCAGGTTGATGCTCTTGGAATGAGGAAACAGATGCAGTGATGGATGCTGGTTGGGCATTGTGGATTCCCAACTGTGGGCTTTGTCATGGTTTATGAGGTTTGATGTCCTATTCCTTATAGAGAGACAAGTGGCTTGAGCCTTCTGTGTTATCTAAAGAGAAGCTGTGAGTGCAACCTCCAAGAGAATGAACATGTAAACCAAGCGAATTTCAGCTTTCTTGCCAAATGTTCCTTGGTGTTTATGCAGTCCCTGGTGCTTGAGCTGTTGCTTTATGAGAGTCTTGGCCAGGACATAATTAGTAACAAGTAAATCTGTCCAGCTCACCCTGAGACTGGATCCACTAAGAAGCTGCAATTCGCTTCTTCAACTAATCTGATTTGCTTAAGGAGTAGGGATGAGCCGAACAACCCCAAGTTTGGTTAGCACCAGAACCTTCGAATGGACCGAAAATTCGTACAAACTTTAGAACCCCATTAAAGTCTATGGGACTCGAACGTTCAAAATCAAAAGTGCTAATTTTAAAGACTAATATGCAAGATATTGTCCTAAAAAGGGTTTGGGGACCTGGCTCCTGCCCCAGGGGACATGGATCAATGCCAAAATGTTTTTTAAAATTGGACGTTTTTTCGGGAGCACTGATTTTAATGATGATTAAAGTGAAAAAAAGTGAAATATTCATTTAAATATCGTGCCTGGGGGGTGTCTATAGTATGCCTGTGAAGTGGCACGTGTTTCCCGTGTTTAGAACAGTTCTGCAAAAAATGACATTTAATGGAAAAAAAAGTCATTTAAAACTGCTTGTGGTTTTAATGTAATGTCTGGTTCCGGCAATATGGATGAAAATCAGTGAGAAAAATGGCATGGGTAGCGCCCCCTGCCCATTACCAGCCCCTTTGTGTCTTGTACGGATATTAAGGGGAACCCTGTACCCAAATTAAAAAAAGGAAAGGCGTGGGGTCCCCAAGGCCTATATACTCAGAACAGCGGTATACAGGTAGGGACTGTGTAGGTTTGTTGTGTTAAGTAGAATCTGTTTGTAATTTTGAACTGGTACACTTTTAAAGTGTAGCTCCAGTCAAAAAATCTATTTTTAAGGTTTTTGAAAAACATAGAGAAGGGTTATCACCCCTGTATAATTTTACATCTCCCTTCCTGTTGTCTCCTTCCGTTTGCAAGTAGGAGACATTTGTAAGTTGGATGTTTGAAAGTAGGGGCCTGGCGTATATGCTCTGCAGAAATTTGGGCCTAAGGTGTTGGTGTTGCCACAACACTGTAAGCCCTCAAAGTGACTCTTGGTGGGCGCTGGAGCGCCCTGCTGTGAACGACTATATCAAGAATTGTAATTACATGCCATTGTTGAACAGTGGTAGAAAAATTGGGCCTTTGGTGGTTGTGGTGGTAGTGGTGGTGCTGGTGCAACAACACTGTAAGTCCTCACAGTTACTCTCGGTGGGCGCAGGAACGGGCCCTGCTGTGAAATATTATAACAAGAATTGTAATTACATGCACCTGTTAAACAGGTGCTGAAAAATTGGGCCTTAGGCACTGGTGCTGGTGCCACGACACTGCAACCTCTCCCAGATACTCTAGTTGGAGTGCAGGAATGAGCCCTGCTGCAAAGAATTGCATCAAAAATTTTAATTACATGCCCCTGTTAAACAGGAGCTGAAAAATTGGGCCTTAGGCACTGGTGCTGGTGCCACGACACTGCAACCTCTCCCAGATATGCTAGTTGGAGTGTAGTAATGAGCCCTGATGCAAAACATTGCATCAACAATTGTAATTACACGCCCCTGTTAAACAGGGGCTAAAAAATTGGGCCTTAGCCACTGGTGGCGTCACCCAGAACCAAAAAATGTTCTTCCAAGCTATCAGCAGGATCATTGAGGAGGAAGAGGATAGTCAGTCAACATAACAGGACAGTCACTCAGCACCAGCATAGGCAGTCTTGATGGGATGTGAAATTTCAGAAAAAATTATTCAGTTACATCAGCTTCAGGTTCTTGGTAGCTGGTGGTGATCCAAGACTGATTCATCTTTATGAAGGTCAGTCAATCAACCAAGTCGGTGGATAGGCGCACCCTGTGATCGGTTACAAAGCCTCTAGCAGCACTGAAGGTGCGTTCCGAAAGAACGCTGGATGCAGGACAGGCCAGTAGCTCAATTGCATACTGTGCAAGCGTTGGCCAGTGATCCTTCCTCAAGACCCAGTAAGCCATAGGATTTTCAGTGGGAAAGGTGTCCAAGTCTGACCTTGCCCCTAGGTATTCCTGCACCATGTACATCAGACGCTGGCGATGCTTGCTGGAACCGATCATACCTTGGGGTTGCGGACTAAAAAATTGTCTGAACGCATCGGTCAGACGGCCACCTTCTCCACCGCTCCTTCTGTGACTGACCGAAGCCTCAGTAACACGTTGTCCAGGACCAGGAGTTTGTAACCTCCCAGTCTCTGGGAACGCATTGCACAGACCTTTCTGCAAGGCCTCCCGGAGATGTCTCCTCCTCTGCCCCCTCTGCGATGGTAAGATAAGGTCTGCAACCTTACCCTTGTACCGTGGAGCAAGGAGAGTGGCCAACCAGTAATGGTCCCTCTGCTTGATCCGAAGAATATGAAGATCCTTCTGCAGGCTTTACAGGATCAGGGAGGCCATGCAGCGTAGGTTAGCTGAGGCATTCGGTCCGGAGTCCTCTGGGTCACTAAGGACAACATGATCCGCAGCCACCTCCTCCCAGCCACGTACAAGTCCATGGTTTTCTTGGGACTGTAAATCATCCCTAAAAGACTGATGCTGCTGATGCTGAGTGCCAGGCTCCACCTCCATGCTGACACAATCCTCCTCCTCGTCCTCTTCCTGTGTGATGGGTGGGACAGCAGGAACACTGTCTGGATAAAGGGGTCCATGAGAGGCAAGGAAGTCTTCCTCTTCCTGCCTCTGTTCTGCCTCAAGTGCCCTGTCCATTATTCCACGCAGCGTGTGCTCCAACAGGTGGACAAGAGGTACAGTGTCACTGACGCATGCACTGTCACCGCTCACCATCCTCGTGGCCTCCTCAAATGGGGACAGGACAGTGAATGCATCCCTGATCATGCCCCACTGGCGTGGTGAGAAAAAAACAAGCTACCCTGACCCTGTCCTGGTGCCGTAGTCACACAGGTACTCATTGATGGCCCTCTGCTGCATGTGCAGCCGCTGCAGCTTGGCCAACGTTGAGTTTCACCTGGTGGGCATGTCACATATAAGGCGGTTCTTGGGCAGGTTCAACTCCTTTTGGAGCTCAGGCAGCCGAGCACTGGCATTGTATGTTCGGCGGAAATGCACACAGACTTTCCTGGCCTGCCTCAGGACATCCTGTAAGCCCAGGTACCTGCCCAAGAACCGCTGCACCACCAGGTTAAGGACGTGAGCTACACAGGGCACATAGGTCAGTTGTCCCTGTCGGAGGGCGGAGAGGAGGTTGGTGCCATTGTCACAAACCACCATTTCTGTCTTAAGCTGGCATGGTGTCGACCACCTCTCGGCCTGCCCCTGCAGAGCTGACAAAATATCTGCCCCAGTGTGGCTCCTGTCCCCCAAACAAACCAGCACAAGCACGGCATGGCATCTTTTTGCCTGCGTACTTGCATAGCCCCTTGAACGCCTATGGAGCACCGCTCGTTCCGAGGACAAAGCACTGGAAGAGGCCATGGAGGAAGAAGAAGAGGAGGGGTGGAGGAGAGAGGTGTGTCACAACCAGTATTAGCATTTTGGAGGCCAGGTGGCGGAACAACCTCCAACACTACTGCACTTTGTCCTGCATCCTTCCGAGCTGCCAATGGGCCGTGAAAGATAGGTAATGTCCCTGTCCATGCCTTCTAGACCATGAGTCAGCAGTAATATGCACCTAACCGCTGACCGCCCTGTCCAGTGAGGCATGAACATTGCCTTCCACATGCCGGTAGAGAGCCGGAATCACCTTCTGTGAGAAAAAGTGGCGTTTGGGAACCTTCCACTGAGGAACCGCACATTGCACAAACTCACGGAAGGGGGCCGAGTCTATCAACTGAAAAGGCAGCAGTTGAAGTGCTAGCAATTTAGCCAAGCTAATATTCAACCGTTGGGTCTTTTGACGGTCCAGCAGCTGGGGCAGGGAAATTTGCCTGCTGCAATCGGATGTCGGTGTACTGCTAGCAGAGTGCCCCAAAGTACTTCTCTGACACACCTAATTCTACACCTTAATTCCTCCCAGTGCAGGTTTCAGAGAGGACTGAAGGTCTAGTAGGGTTGGAGATCCCAGCTGATGAGGAGCAAGGAGAGGTCCGCTTTGTTCTTTGGTGTGTGCTTGCCAACGAGCTGCATGGCAGGTCAACATATGTCTGGTCAAGCATGTGGTGCCCAAGCGGCTGATGTTTTGGCCACACGAGATACGCTTGGGAGATATGTTGCAAATAGCAGTGGTGCGATCTGATGCACTCGTCTCAAAAAAGGCCCACACCAAAGAACTTTTGGAATAACACGCAGAGGTAGCGCCCTGCACAGGCGGAGCTCTGCGGTGTAATTCATTCGATGTGCTGCCCTTAAGCTGGCCCTCGGAGGGCATCCTGCCTCGTTGGAGATGTGCCTCTTCCTCCTCCTCCTCCTCTCTCCTATCAGGCACCCACGTGGAGTCAGTGACCTCATAAACCCCTCCCTCTTCATCACTGGAGCAAACCTGGCAGTATGCTGCAGCTGGTGGAACATGACTGCAGATTGCTGTCCTTCTTGAGCATCCCCTCTTTCTGCGCTCACGCTACTGCCTTCCTCTAGCTGGGTATCATCATCAGAGCCTTCAAAAAAGCTGGGCTTCCTCCTGGAGCATATACTGAACACTGTGCTCAAACAGTTCAGGGAACTTCTCAGGAGGACATGGTGTGTCTAGGGAAGGAGTGATTAATGACATTGAGACGAGGGAAGAGGGCGTGTTGGCAGCTGCTTTGCTAGTACCCTGAGCCTGGGTGAGAGAGGATGAGGAGGATGAGGAGGATGAGGAGGGCTTGGTCATCCACTCTACCAAGTCTTTGGCATGATGCAGCTCTACATGTACAGCTTCTGAAAATAATGACAAGGGTGTCCCATGGCCAAGTGCTGATGATGATGCACCGCGTCCACAACCAGCACTGTTGTCTCTAGACACAGAGCCTGCTTGCCCTCTTTTATTGGCTCGTGACTGTCTGCCTCTCCTTGTTGGCCTTCCAGACATAGTAATGGCCTGCAGGGAGATGGGAAAACCAGCAATTGGGGTAGCTTTAGGTGCACACTGAGCATATGACACAGTAGACCGACTGTATCGGCCTTATATAGTGTAGGGTGTGTACTAAACCCCCCTGAGCTATAATTGGCCACAGGCTCTCCTCGCTGCCGGCGCCAAGCATGCGGGGTCACAGTTCATGTTCGGCCAATCATGATCTCGCAATGCACTGTGATGGCTGCGATGGCTGCGATGGCGCAGTGCATTGTGGGCCGTGAGCGCCACACGAATATGGCGCGAACAGCCCACAAAGTTCTGGATTCGCCGAACAGGCAAACAGCCGGTGTTTGAGTCGAACATGCATTCGACTCGAACAACGAGCTCATCCCTATTAAGGAGATACTGCCACCACTTCTAATTTCTATATAGTATTGCTGCTTTGGAAAAAGAAAGCATTTAACTTGAGGTGCAGAATTTGAAAAGCAGCACCACTTGTTGAGGCCACCCATTCAGTTCAATGGGGTTGTGTCGCATGTAAAATGCATGCAAAATCACAGCCAGTTCACCTGATTTGAGGATTTCTATGCTGACTAGAGTTCTTCCTTAAAAATAACCCATGCCAGGTATATCTTAGAACTGGTGTCTACTTCTAATGGATTTAACTAAAATTCCTCTTTGAATGTGTTTTCCCTGAAACGAAGGACAGTTGTTTTGGACAAGGCATTACACAGATGGAAATAATAATCTAGTCAGCTGCATTGGCTGCTGTATAAAAGCAATTATGTTTATATATCAGATTTAGCATATACAAGAGCCGATAGAACAAATACCATTTTCTGTTAGGAGAGAGGGGGAGGGGTGCACTATACAACTTACCTGGGAATATACATTTTAATTTTCTTCAAAATTCAGCAGAAATTGAAAAATTTGCATATATATAACATGATGTTAACAGCACAATAAAAATCACTTTATGAAGGATAGTACGCGGCAGCATTATGTGGTCCGGGTCCCATGGGGCCAGCAAGGGGTTAATGAAGAGGTTCAACCTGTCTGCCTTTCATTTATCATCTCCCAAGAAGTAGGGTTCCAAATTAGTTAAATCGATCCCAATATATGGGTGCTGCTTAATCCATAAAAATGACAAGATTGCTTCATATCTCCTTGTGAAGGTTGTAAAGCACCATGCAAATATGGACATTCATGAAATATATGAATATATATGCTAAGAAGATTACAAAAATTTACACTGAACTTTTATAGAGGCCCTTAACACCCAGCTCCAGGGCCAAACTTTTTTCTTTTTTTTAGTTTTGTGGTTGGGTATTGTTGTGGGAGGACAGCGGTTCACCTGATTTATGATAGTCAATTATATTTGAAGTGTAGCATCCTCTAGCTAGGTGCTAGTGTATATAGTTGTTAGAGTAGGTAAATTGGCATGGCTGAGAGACCGGCCTGGTTGAATCTGGGTCAGGGCTGAGTGACTCAGGAAGGCTGGATGACTCATCAAGCAGAACCTCTGGTAACTGCCCCTGCTCTCTGGAATCTTGTCAAGGCTTCCAGAAGTGGAAGGTAGAGTCTAGGAGGAGCTGCTTGGAGTATTCATGAGGGCCCCAGGCAAGTCCTAGCAAAGTGGGCTGGAAATATGAGTCATGCCAGCAGAGGCAGTCGGGTGAAAGATGGAGATGGAGTGCTGAGGAGGCTGTCGGTGGTCCTTGAGGAGTTCTCCAGAGGAGTCAGGTGGGTTGGTGAGTGAACAGTCTGGAAGAACTGTGGTGAAAGTCTGAGAGGACTGAGGAGAAGTAGCCAGGTGGGTTAGTAAAGGGGTCAGCTGCAGCCAGGCTGAAGGAATATATACAGTATCTCACAAGTGAGTACACCCCTCACATTTTTGTAAATATTGTATTATATATTTTCATGTGTCAACACTGAAGAAATTACACTTTTCTAGTAAAGAAGTGAGTGGACAGCTTGTATAACAGTGTATATTTGCTGTTCCCTCAAAATAACTCAACACACAGCCATTAATGTCTAAACCGGTGGCAACAAAAGTGAGTACACCCCTAAGTGAAAATGCCCAAATTGAAGTACCTGAGGAAGGACCTTCATGGCAGGATGACCAAGTTTTACTTTAATGAAAGCTGCAGATTTAAAATGATTGAAAATTACTTGAAATTTCAATAACTTATACAATATTTTGGTGATAGAGTTTTTTTGCATACACTTTATGTTAACAGCTTTCTTATGAATATCATTCAAAATGAAAAGCACATATAAGTCAGTAGTTTTTTATTTTACATATTCTATCAAATGTTGTATTTTGCCTGGAGTCCTCCTTTAAAGGAAGCTACTACAAATTTGCATTGAACATTATCCATTTACTCTGACCTTGAGATTTATTTTGACCTCGGTGCATATATTAGTAATGTAAGGAAACTGGTGTAATGTACAATTCATATCTGCAATAGATTTAAAGTTTTGATATACAGTAATATACAGTACACTGGTCACTTTATTAGGTACACCTGTTCAATTGTTTGGTAACACAAATTGCTAGTTAGCCAATCACATCGCAGCAACTCAATGTATTTAGACATCTAGGCAGGGGCGGGGCTGGGCCGGGAGGGCACGGTGGCAATTGCACCACCAACTTATAACTTATATGCAAAACAGACATCCCAGGCTGCCTGCTGATGATTTTATTTTTCTTGGAGGAAGTCAGATCAGGGAGGACAGCCGCGGTGGCCGGAGTTTTTCGGTAGAACACCGGCTGCCAACCAGCTGACGCACGTGGTTGTATTAAGGGAGTTGTAGTCTGTGCTCACTCAAGCTCCCAGTGAGTGGAGAAGCAGTGCAGCACAGCCAGGAAACTACAACTTCCGGATCTTGGGGCAGGCAGAGGCAGGGTGCGCCAGGGAGATGGGACCCACGTGACTGGCTTGGGCTGCAACTTTACTTGACCCCTGGACAGGAGCATCACCCTCCCCCCAGGACTGGAGGAGGCCGTGCAAGGACCTTCTGAGCTGGCACTGGCAGCTGCCATTGCTGAGGTGAGAGACACCAACACCCCCAGGCCAGCTGACCCCCACATCTTATCTATCTTCCCCTCATACACCCAATTTAACCTGCCCTAGTAGCCATACAGTAACATCAAAATAGCCCTCAACTGTGGGTCCTGCTGGGAGCAGGCCATGGCCTGTGGGTCCTGCTGGCCACTGACCTATACGTCCTGCTGGCTGCTGGCCATGGCCCGTGGGGCCTGCTGGCCACTAGCCTAGGGTGACCAGATGTCCCCAATTTCCAGGGACAGTCCCCAGACTGAGGACACTGTCCCTGGATCAAGTCTGTCCCCAGTTTTGTCCCCGCTTTGCAGGGCTGATCCTGGGCGAGTGCACCACAAGCTGGGGAATAGGGGGGACCCCAGGGCCCTACCATAAGTCCTGTGGGGCCCATTGGGTTGCCTCGGAGGGGAAGGGGAAGGGCAAGTGCCACCAGATTACACAGAATGGGGATCTCTCGCTTACTCAGCGGCCACTGTCATACAAAGTCCTGCCTCCTGGTCGAATCCTATGAAAGACCGCACACTGGTGCGGTCTATCATAGGAGCCGGTCCAGGAGGCAGGACTTTGTATGACAGCAGCCACGCTCGGTAAGTGGGAGATCCCCTCTCTGTGTAATCATGTGGCTCTTCTCTCTCTAATCTCCATGCACTGAACAGGCTGCATTGGTGGGCACTGGTGAGGCTGAGCTGATAGGCACTGGTGAAAAAGAGCTGATGGGCACTGATCAGGCTGCATTGATGGACACTGGTGAGGCTGCATTGATGAGCACTGATGAGGTTGCATTAATGGGCACTGGTGAGGCTGCATTGATGGGCACTGCTCACTGTATGGCAAGAACGATTCTTCATGAATCCATGCTGATTACCACTAATGATACCGTTTTCATTACTAAAATCTTGTATATAGTTCCTTATTATCCCCTCCAATAGCTTGCTGACTATTGCTGTTAGGCTAAGTGGCCTGTATTTCCTAGGGAATAGGGATGTATCACAGCCCTTTGTTCAATAATGGTGCTACATTGGCTTGGATCCAGCGATGTCCACGAGAACTTTGGCTCTCCGAGGACTCACACTCCTGATTGGCTTTTGGCATTGGCTGTCAATCACAGCCAGTGAGCCAATCAGGAGAGGGCGGGACCAAGCTGCGGCTCCGGGTGTGAATGGACACACAGAGCCACGGCTCGGGAGTGTGCCTGCTTGGGTGCCCCCACAGCAGTTGCCAGGAGCGCCGGTGTGGGAACCCGAGAAGAGCAGGATCGGGGCTACTCTGTGCAAAACCAACTGCACAGAGGTGGTAAGTATGACAGGTTTGTTATTCTAATGTAAACAATTAAGGGTTTAGTAACACTTTAAAGGGTATTTTCACTTTTGCAGTTAAATTTGAGAAAATGCCACTATGTGTTTGTTATGTGTTCCCATTCACACAGCATATCTAAAAAAAATTACAGTATATCTTAGTTTCTAAGATGAAGGTGTTGTGATGGATTTTCTGAATTTCTGGGCAGCTGATAATGAAGAACAGCTGATAATGAGGAGCTTCAAACATTGTACAGACAGGGTTAATTCTAAACATTTCTCCACAGCCCCCTCCTAAACATCACAAAGTGAGGGAGGCATGTATGGATTTTCAAGCAAATAAAAAGGTAACCAGCAATTTAAAAAAAAAAAAATTTCAAAATGAGAGACCAAGGAAAAAATGGGACTTTTAACCATCCACTATCATTAAGGACGGGTTTCATACATATGCGAATTGGATGCATCCAATTCGCATAACGGGAGAGTATGACCGGCTCTCAGTGGAGTCGGTTCCCACAGCTCCAGGACGATCGCAGTCCGCATTCCAAAAGGGTCCTGTGTGTCTTTGGTTTCCTGTTCAGGTGCGAATTTAGGCCAATATTCGGACCAGATTTGCATCTGAATCGGTGAACAGGGACGCACTGGACCCCATGCTGTGAACAGCGGCCCCAGAATGTGTGAACCCAGCCTAAAACTACTTTTATTTGTAGCCATCTAAAAATAATTCATTACATCCATAAGGTGTTTAACAGTCTGGCCACCAATGGCCCATACATTAAAAAAAATAGAGAATTTTACAACAAATAACAGACCTTCAGACCTAGGTTCACATTGAAGCGATTTGGCGGCGGCAATTGCCGGCAATGGTACCGTCTGAATCGGTTCGACGCCGCAATTATGGCGCCACGCCGATTCCCAAAAGTAGTTTCTGTACTACTTTTGATAACTTTGGGGTGTGATTTGTATAGACATATGTGCAGGAACCCGCACAGATGCCTCTGAAATCGCCCCCGAAGTCGGACTGACATGTGGGTTTGAAATCGTGTGAGTTCAGTTGAACTCGCACAATTTCAATCCCGCAGTCAGTGTGAAACTGGGCTCAAAGAATTTTACAGTTGCTATCTTTGTAAACACACTGCAGCTCATCACTTCTGCGTTTATCTATTATGCAGGTAAAATCAGGGGGATCCAATGGCAGATACAATGTGTTTTGTGGATTCAAACACCCCACTTCTTCAGGTTCTGTGAAACGATAGGGAAAATTCCAGCAATGCCCCATATGAATAAAAAAAAGTATCAGTTGTACCTCTCTGCCAAACAAAGCTGAGTATGGATGTCCCATGCAATAGTCCAATACCCCAAAATAGGAGAAGAAGTCCTGGGATTTAATAGAGGGACCTCGTAGTATCAAGCATGATAACTTGCCATTAGGGGTAAAATGGTGGTAACAAGGTATCCCTCCGTGGGCATAACCGGCAATATTTTTTTTTTAAAGCTAAACAATGTTAATGGGAACATGTAGCAAATATAACGTAGGACTTACTGTATCTCAATTTGGCTGTAAAAGAGGAAATACACATTAAAGGGGAAAAAAATGTTTAACTTAAAATAAAGACCCAATCATCATACAATTGTAGCATTGATCCCTGATGGAGCTGCTGGTTTTTTTGGGCTTAACGTTGCCTTCTTGACCTTGCCTCCGTCTAGGGGTTCCCGTGGTAGATGGCCCAAATAAATGCAGAAACTGACACTGAATCTTCTTTTGGGTTATTTGTTTAGAAGATAGCACAGTCTCTTAATGCAGGGTAGAGGGTTAGGAAGGAAGTTCAGGTACTTTTGAAACTGCAAAAATAGAACGTCTCTTATGGAAGAAATTCAGAGAATAAACGTTTCACAGCTGGATTCTCACAACCCCCGGATGGACCTCCTCTCACTAGGCCTAGCAGCCGGTAGGGTGTTAAGAAAAGTAAAGTCTCTGCCACAGACTTGGATATAGAACACTTGAGAAACAAAGTCTCTGCCACAGACTTGGATGTAATCGAGGGACGTAGATAAATTTAGAGAACTATCGTACGGTACCAGTATCTCTCAGCCGGTCCGGCGATACTGTATGAATATAGATCCACAAAGTGTCCTTCAACTGAGCCTCCAGGCTCCTTCAGAGAAGCCAGCCTTGCGCATGGCCTTCTCCCAAAGAGTCCTCCCCTGGATGCTTCTCCAGTTGCTGGGCCTCTACTCAGATGAGACAGCACCGGACCACCCTTGGATCATTAGGGCCTCAAATCCATTCAGGCCTGTCCCTGCAGTTGCTTCGCCTCTGGCTATCCAGCCCCGAGGCTCGAAATTGCATGGATCTGCACCCCATGCCAGGAGGGCCATGAGGGCTGGTCAGGAGGACCAGGACCAAACAGACAGAAAATATCTTCTGGACCGGAACCCTGAAGCACGTGACCTCAGTACCTTAAATATCACCTCCCAGAATACACAGCAGGAAAACCCTCCCACTGGGCTGGTTCAGAGAAAGGGATGGCACTCAATACACCCAACTAGACTGCGTTCTACCACTTGCTGGTGACAGCGACACCTGCAGCCCAGGAGAACTCAGTGCAATCCAGCTAGACTGGTACTGAAACCATAATTTAGCAAAATTAGCCCTAAAACCCAACTGTGATTTTAGGAATATTAATTTTCAAAACATATAGCGCATGCTCATCAGGAGCCGGCGCTACACAATAAAAAACAAAATACCCTCAAAATAAAGTAAAAACCCCAAATACCCAACCCCCAGAAACAAAAGTAATTTTTTTTTTATAAAAGAGAAACCTTGCAGTAAAAATTACTATGGATGGGACAAAAGCTCAAAGTGACCACTGACCTCAAATCAGCACACACAATAAAATTAAACACAAACAAAACAGCAAAGGAGCTGACTGGCCAAAGAGCTAGCAATCAGTATTAACCACTTGGCCACTGGGCACTTAAACCCCCTTCCTAACCAGACCAATTTTCAGCTTTCGGTGCTCTCACATTTTGAATGACAATTACTCAGTCATGCAACACTGTACCCATATGACATTTTTGTCCTTTTTTTCATACAAATTATAGCTTTCTTTTGGTGGTATTTAATCACTGCTGGGTTTTTTATTTTTTGCACTATAAATCAAAAAAGACTTAAAATTTGGTTAAAAAAAAATAAATTATTTGTTTCTGTTAAAATTTAGTGCAGAGAATTTGCCAGTATTGGCAGAGTATTGGCGAGTATTAGCAGAGTATTGCAGAATATTGCATATTATTTCAGAGTATGGGCAGAGTACTGCAGAATATTGGCAGAGTACTGCAGAGTATTGGCACTGAGCAGCGCTGTGGGTACTACATATCCAGCCCACAGCGCTGCTACGAACGTTCTTTTCCCCTCTCCCCTCACACTGTAGATCAGTACAGAGAGGGGAGGGAGGAACCGGCATCATGATATGAGGCTGGTTTGTTTACAAGTAATCACTCTGTCATTTGGCGGAGAGTTCACGTGATAAACGGCCGCTACCAGCAGCCATTTACCATGATGCGCCGGGTCTTCCGGACCCGTCGGTCACAGATATTTCCGAGAGCACACCCCAGGGGGCACGCAAGAGCAACATTCTGGGAGAACATCCATGGACGCCCTTCCAGAATAAGCCAACCGTGATGTAGCCGTCTTTTGGCTATGGCCCGGTCGGCAAGTGGCTAAAGCAAAATTGCCTAACTGCCTTTATCTCTACAGTACCTATGTACTTTGCCAGCTTTCCCTATACCTTCTCCAATTATACTGACAGTATGGGGTTGGTTCACTAAAACTGGAGAAATCAGAATCTGGTGCAGCTGTGCATGGTAGCCAATCGGCTTCTAGCTTCAGTTTGTTCAATTAAGCTTTGACAAACAAAAACAAAAAAACAAAAAAGGGAATCTTATTGGTTTCTATGCACAGCTGCACAAGATTTTGCACTCTTCAGTTTTAGTATATCAATCCCTATGGCTGCTCTGAGCCTTGTCCCATCACCATCCTTTTTAAAGTGGCTGGTTCATTCTAGAGCCCTGTTATCCATCCTTCTAAGCCTACTGGCCATAGTTCACAAGCCATGTCAAAGCTTTATGGCTTAACAAAAATTTGCTGGACAAATCTGCATGCAAATTTGCCAGGGCAACAAAATCTCAAACCCACAGTATTTGCCTCAAACCCATAGAATATATATGTGATGAAATACTATTTATCTATCTAGATACTACTATACTTATATAGTGTGAAGTTTACCAGCATCACTTTGATTTTTTTGGCCCCTTTTTAATTCTAGTCTCTTGTTATGTTCACTTCACCCATAAAGGTAAATTCAGGCTCTGAGAAGAGATGTGGAAGCCTCCCATCCTCTCAGCATGTTAATCAGTACAGGGGTCTTCATCGTCTGCAGCATTGTAATCGCACTCTTCATTTTGGCTGATATATTTGAGCTCTGATAATGATGTGAAATTTTAAGTCTGTGTTTCAGTGTGCCCAGGGCTGCTGTCAAGTGCAGTGACAGACAGAGACCTCCAGCTACATTCTCCTCCACCGACAAACTCAAAGTATTTCAACAATTGCCGCAACAATTTGGGGAGGGGGGTGGAGAGGTAATAGAAATACTCCTTCCCCAAAGTGCCGTGCTCTTTCTAATGATGCACAGTCTCCTGGCTCTAGCAAATCATTAGAAGGTCTCCTTCTCAGAGGGCAGAAAGTTGACTTAAGTTATCACCATGCATGACATGAGATTTGCTGGATGGGATCTGATCTGTTGAATAGTACTAGGAAAACTGTGAAATTGATTGATACTTTAAATAGCTGCTTATTAGATTCTGTGAAATCCCTGAGTGGCGGCTCCTAGGCACATATGTGCGAGTGAAAATTGAACTGATATGTGTGCTTCATCTTGGACTTGTGTTGCAGGAGCCAGAAATGAGCCATGTATAGCAAAGTAAGGATAGTACTAATGTAATAACTAGAGAGAAGTGAAAAATGGAAACATTTCTCCATCGATGATTCAGCAGAGGTGACCCCATTATTGTCTCCGCTGGGGAAATATTTAATTCACTTGACCTAACACTGAACTGGTAAAAAGCTTTCCAAAAAAAATCCCACAATTTCCCTATTTTATTTGCAGAGTGCACCAGTTAAAAGCTCACTCTAACTTTATTGCCCCTTTGACATCAACAGGCTAATTAGCATTAATGTTATTTTCTCATAGCACTGGATGGAAAGTTCTCTTTATGGTCAATGACATCTCAGAAATTCTTTAACTCCTACAAATTTGTTTGCTTGACCCTAATAATAACTATGCATTACATTCTTCTTCACGGCTTACCTCAAACAATGCCATTATGGTGAATGTAAACTCAAACGTTAAAGGATAAGGGCGTTGTAAAATAAAGGTGCCCTAGAACATCCATCTTGCCCTCATAATCCCAAATCAATTTACAGACCAGAAATGCAGACACAGGTAGATCTGTTGTTGTCACACCTGTTCTAACATACAACAAATGGGCTGGAACAACCAAAAACTAAACCACAGCGGATGTGATGGTCTCTCTTTTACCATGGCAATCTATCTACTACTAATTGTAGGGGTTGATAATTTGCAGAACAATCAAATTAAAAAAAGAACAATTTGTACAATTAGATGGTAATTATCTCCAATTAATAGAAGCTATGCTCGTACTTGCTGGTCTTGTCTACTTATAAAAGTGGTTCTCAACTCCTGTCCTTAGGACCCACTAACAGGCCAGATTTTAGGCATTACCTTGGGGAGATGCAGACTAGAATACTGTAATCACTGAGCAGCAAATGATATCACCTGTGATGTATTTCAGTTATCGTGCAAACCTGGCCTTTCTGTGGGTCCTGAGCACAGGAGTTTAGAACCACTGACTTATAGGAAGATAATCAACTAACCCATGACTCTGGGTCCAAATCTTTCTGCTGATCTGAGGTCTGTAGACATAGCAGCATGAGAAAAGCTAGAGGGGCCTGTAAAGGCTAACTGGAATTAGTCTTTAAGGCAAACCTGGAGTGTCATATACTGACTTAATCCTCCAGGTGGCAACACCTCAGCTCCCACTTCTGTGTAAGTACCCCCAGTACCCCAGAGCTCTCCAGTGGCCTGAAATACACTTATTTTGTGGGTTAATGGTTCAGGAGGCTGGTCCTTCGCTATTTGATCTTCTCAGCCTCACTATTGGCCAATGAGGCTGCTCATCAGAGTAATAGGCCAATAGTAAGGGTTATAATAAATTATGGTAAAATGTGCTTCCAGACATCCAGGGCGCTTACACTGGAAGGATCTGACATGCAGGCAACTAGAGGTGACTGCTCTACACTGGTGGTGTTGGATTAGATAAGTATGTGTCATGCCAGCTTAATCTGTCATTATGCCTATTTAAGGCAAAGTAATGTTGTTTTTTTGAAAGCCCCTTTACAACTAGTGTATCACCCTTGCCACACTTATCTGCCACTCCATTCCTTCATAGGAGGCAAGAATCCAAACCGCTTGTAAATTCCAGGTTGATGGTGTTGAAGCTTATACAGGGTTGATGACACCTCCCTTCCCATATAAGGCAGTGTTAAAGCCTGAGCAGCCAATGGCACTGCATCCTGGAAAGAGGTTGCATGCTATCCCATATCTGGAAACATGAAGGGGTTTATTTACTAAAGGTAAATCCACTTTGCACAACAAGGGCACTTGGAAGTGCAGTCGCTGTAGATTTGAGGGGGACATGCAAGGAAAATAAAAAACAGCATCTTTGCTTGTACATGATTGGATGATAAAATCAGCAGAGCTTCCCCTCATTTCAGATCTTCCCCTCAGATCTACAGCGACTGAACTTCCAAGTGCACTTGTAGTGCAAAGTGGATTTACCTTTAGTAAATCAACCCCAAAGTGTTGCTTTAGGGTTCAGAAAGAGAAACTGAAAGATGTGAGGAGTGTGGCAAATGTTGGTTTAAAGTAGAACCATAGACAACACTTTTTTTTTTCATTTTGGATAGAGTAATACCGCGTACACACGACCGGACTTTCCGGTAGAATAGGTCTGACGGAATCATTCCATCGGATATTCCGATCATATGTGGGATAATCCGATGGTTTTTCTTTAAAAAATTCAGACGGACCTAGAAATAGAACATGTTTCAAATCTGTCCAACGGACTCAATTACCATCAGGAAAACCATTCGTCTGTATGCTGGTCCGACGGACCAAACACGACGCAAGGGCAGCTACTGGCTATTGAACTTTTTCTAGTCCCGTCGTACGTCCTCACGTTCAAAACTAAAGGACTTTCGAATGGACTTTAGTCCGTTCGTGTGTGGGCAAGTCCCTTCGTTCGGAAGTCCTTCGTAACTTCATCAAAAGTCCGTTGGATCTTTTCTGGCGGAAAGTCCGGTCGTGTGTATGCGGCATAGGAGAAGGTTAGAATCCCTGCAAGGTTTATTTTTGCTATTGTTGTGCCATTGGAGAAATCTACCTTCACTTCCTGTCCCATAGCCAAAACAGGAAGTGAGAGGAAATCCCAGCAAATTAAAGTAATCTCTTGGTCACCAGAACTAGCGTCCCCATTGGAATATTTCCCCTCTATTACTTTTCTGGGGACAGAAATAATGATAATGGTAAGCAGGACAAACAGAGAGGGAAAAAAAAAAACGGGTCACATACAGAAATAAAAATTGACAGGTGTCCACTCTATCTCAAACTGAAAAAAAAGTTAATTATACTTTAAGTGGGTAAGGGGGTATGCTTTCAAGAGCCAGTGAAAGAGCAAAGTGACAGAGTCTCTTTAAATCCGACCATGCAGTAAAGTGCAAGGTTTGTTTATAATGCCTGGGCCTCCTTTCCTGTAAAAAATGCTCAATTTCTAAATCTCTAGTTCTAAAGCTACTCATAAAGAAAAAAGTTATATTTATACTTACCTTACCTCTGTCATTCATTGGGTGGGATGTCACTATCCTTCTGGTAAGATTCCTGGGGAATGATGAGTATCCCAAAATCTCAAAAAAAAAGACATTCCAGGCCATTGTAAGAGCATCGTCTTGCAGGATTTGGATTGCTCTCTATTTCCTAGGAATCTTGCCGTAAGCAGCGTGGCGTCACCCTCACCAAGGTAGTCAGGGTGGAAGTAGGGGGTAGAATATGTAAAAAAAAATCAAAAAAATCTTTTACAGGTAGATTTTACAAATAGTATGAGCTAGCAATTTGTGCAGGGTTAAGGGGCCTGTGCTCAGCATTGTACAGCAAAGTAAGCTTTAAGGAAACTCGTTTATTTGTTATATTTTTAAATATCACCAGCTTTTCATTTTAAAACAGCACCCTGCTTTTCTAAAGAGCATAGCGTTCTTCTTTAACTGCAGATCACTGTATCATCTCTGTCCACATTATTTATTTAAATAGCATGCCTGTACTCCCATTATAAAAGCAAAGTCTTTGATTGTTTGCCTATGAACATAACTGTGAAAATTTCCATTTATTTTGGCACCACTGCCGTTTAAACATTAACTTAAAGTAGGTCTTTACAACTCCTGGCAGCAAACTCCTTTTCACACCAATGTTAACACATTTGTAGGTACAGTGATGAGACCGCCAGTCTAGAGACACCCGAAGAACAAAATTTTATCCCACACCGTGAAATGTCCCCATTTTAACTGCTATTCTTGTCCGCAAAGCTTAAGCAAACAAGTTAATAGACTCCACATTTTACGAGGTTGAAAGACAAACCCAGAGCCTTAAATCTATGCAATCGAAAGGGTCTAAATTCTTTCTGGCCTAAATGAAAACTAGCGTCGGGGACCTACAAAAAATCTTTTTCTTCTTTTTGAAGTATACAAAGTTGACATTTTCCCATACGCGGCTGGAGGTCGAAGGCTTAAATTCTATTCCCACCTCTTTTAAATAAGATTATCTCTTCCTAGTATTAGCACTTGACATTGACTTGGCTTTAGATTGCCCGTACAGCTAGCTAAGCACTCTGGGATTTGGGAACAGAAGCTAATATTCTATTGACTTTGGTGTGATAGGACGTAGAGCCCCCTTGTCTATTGATCTTAAATGCTTTCCATATGAGTGGTTTTATACCTCCAGATATAGATGAGTCTCTGGTTGCATAGTTTTACCAATGGGACAGACTCTAGGACAAATTCATCATGCCTTGCTATAGGTTTATAGTTATATGCTATAGTGGAACAAAAATCCCTTTAATTATCTTAGAGATTTGCTCTAAAGCACAATCTAAAAGATATATATATATATATATATATATATATATATATATATATATATATATATATATTATTTTAGTCTTTAATATATAAGTATTTATTCACCAGAGGAATAGAGAATGTTTGGTGAAAGTCACAGTCACATACTCCTTTTGTATATTTCATTATTATTTTTATTATTTGTTTACAGCTACTTAACATTTTTTCATTTTTTGGGATTTTTTTTTTAACAGATAAGAATAATAAGAGGTTGCTCTTTGGGCACAAGAACAGATCCAGGATAATGTATTAGATTTGATTATTTAAAGCCAACTGCACCATTGGAAACCACAAAAAAAAAACTTGGTTCAACACTTTTTGCCCAAAAAAAAAAATTGTGAAATTAAATCTCTAAATTTTGCTCATCCATATTCTATATTATGGAAATGGATGAGAATGCTGTAAGATTTCTGCTAAGGTTCCAGCAGCATTGCCAGCCTATAGGAAGCCCCATCAATGCTGGCCTTTGTACAGCATAGTCCAGGACTGGAAGAGGAAATAATGTGGACATATCCTAAAGTACATGGCACCAGCTACTGCTTATTTGGGGGAGTATGGAACCACAGTGGTCACATCACCACTATAAAAGCTAACACCAAATATATATATTTCAGGAGGTTTTGCTGTATTGTTGCTTGGATGTCAGTGCAGTGCTCAGTATACATTACATTGATAGAATTTTGCATTTACATCTACTTTAAATGGCACCTATGTAATGGACATTTTGTTATTTTTACATTCCTAATAAGTAGCAAATGTGTTAAATCAAACTATGCCTGACCCCTCTATCTGCAGGCAATTCCTCCTCAAAGATCACAAAATAGACTATGAAGGTGGGTTTCATTTGGTTTCCACATCTTTTAGATGGGCGGCCTCTCCGGCTTCTCCTCCTGGCCAATCAGGTCGCTTCTCCTCCTGGTCAATCCGGTCTGATTTGCTAATATCACACGTGGGTGATATTACAACCTTTTTGAAGCCAATTAGAGCCCTGCATAGAGATTAGGGTCCAGTGCATAGAGATTAGGGGGACAGCGCCCCTGTGCCTCTTCATGTATGGGCCTCTGCTGGTTATTTATAAAAGTCCACCCTTTTAAAGAATAAGGGCAGATTTATACATTCTTTTTATTGTCTCTTGTGACTAAGCTGACCAGGGCAATGGCTATGCATTACATTTCAGACTGTTCCTTAATTATTATAACTATTTGGCCAAAAATGTGAATCCCATAGATTTGCCATAAGCCAAGGGTAGCAGCAAACCCAAAGCTTGTCCCTATTTTTTCTACATTGAAAGGATGGCAAGTTTCTGCCAGAGAATTTTCTTATAGAAAAATAGAGAAAGGGAAACAAGTTGAGATTTCACTACTTTTTGTGAATGAGAGGATTCATTTCTCCATAGTGCCTACAGCTACAGAGGTCAGTGTGGGCTTGTTTTAAAGCTTTGGTATGGCTTGTTAAGAATATGCAACTGATATAGTTTTCCTCAGCCACCCCTTGCAGCAGACTCATAAATATAAGACAATGTTGGAGATGATGAAAAGATAAAGTTCTTGAGGCTAGTGTTTCCTACCTCCAGCTTTCCAAAAGAGCTTTAAAATCCACCACATGCACTGAACAACACCATAGCTAAAGATGGGGACAGCTTTTGCTACCTATGCCACTGTGGAAGCTAGGGGCAAAAAGCACATTAAAAGCACACTTACGCTTTAAGTATAGCATTGTACAAGAAAACATTGTAAATGTTTTTTTTTTTTCCTATTTCTCAAAATGCAATCCAGTTGATATTTTGTTTCAAGCTATAGAACTCTTCATTAATGCTGAAGAATTGAATGTAAGACTTAAGCTAATTAATTATGGTTTGATCGTTTTGACATCTCTAAATGACTCAGCCACATACCTTGAAGCCTTGTCAACTCAATTGCATCTTTTTGCTTTTTTTTTTGCCCTTAACCAACGATGAAGACAAATGCCACTCTCTCTAGTTTTCAATCACCTCTACAGAAGTGTTCCCCTGGCAATGAGCAGGGCCAGACCTAATTAATCGCTCATCTGCCCTCCGTTGTGTCTATACATCACAGTGGCACTTGGAACTGCTGCTTGTTTTAAGGCTATTTCTTGAAAGAAACACTCATCTGTTTTTCAATAATTTCACCGTGGGTGATTTGTAATTAGGGAAGGCGATGAATCCAACTTTAGATTTTTTTTTTACTTGTTTACAGAATGCAGTAAATAAATAAAAGGTTGAAGCATTTGTACCCGAATTTTGCATGCATATAAAAAAAATGAATGTCTTCATCGTGCTAGTAATTATTCACATTTTGCATCACTAGTTAAAGCATATCTATAGCCAAAACCTTTATTACTTTTAATTTTGCATAGAGTAAAGAAATAGTTTACATTTCTCAAAAAAAAAAAAAATCACATTGTAGAGATTTCCCTTTAGTCCTATCCCGAAGACACAACAGGAAGTGAGCTGACATTCCCTTCTGGCCAGTGGACATTTGTCCCCTTATATTTCCCCTGACCTCCTATTGTAGGGACATCTGCAAAATGTTGGGTTTCTCATCACTTTTTGCCTTGGGTAATCGTTTACAGGACATGCAAAAAAGGGTAAGTCTCCCCAGTGGAGTTACAGAGAGCAATAAATATCTTACAGGGGACTTAACATTTACCTAATCTATCTAGAACTTAACTTTTGGCTTTAGATACACTTTAAGGTCAAATCCATGTGCCAGTCCTGTTTTTGGTGACTCTGCCACATTTTTGGACTTTTTCTTTCCATGCATTGAAGCTATAATTTATGAAGCTTCAGTTGCTGTTTACCCCATAAACTGTTAACTGTTCAGCAAAAATAAACATACAATCAAGAAATGTCTCATTGCTGTGTTCGGCGACACAGGGTTTTTTGGCTTGGTGGTGGGGGTGTGTGGCGGGGGTAAGCTCACTTGCTGGTTGCTGCCTAACGTTGAACACTAAACTCACCTGTCTGACACACACTGACCTACTTGCCTGACACACACTGATCTAACTATCTGACACACACTGACCTACCTACCTGACATACACTGTACCTGACATACATACACTGCCATGCACTGACCTACCTGACAGGCACTGACCTACCTGACATACATACACTGACCTAGTTACCTGACATGCACTGACCTACCTGACATACACTGACCCACCTGACATACATACACTGACCTACCTACCTGACATACATACATTGACCTACCTAACATACACTGACCGTAGTGACACATGACACTGATCTTCCTGACCAAGAGACTTCATGGGTCCTGCAGCAGCAGCTCAGCCGTGGTGTGCGGTGTGCGCCCATCTTCACAGCAGGTGGCTGGAGGAGAGGAGAAGAGCCGAGCGCCGAGCGAGGATCTCACGTGGTGGCTACATTGTAATTCCCACCTTTTGGAGCCTGCAGTGCCTATGATGGACGTCACACGTCCCGTGGTCCCACCATTGGACCAGTGGGATGTCCATCAGCACTGCAGGCGGGACCTGCTATATGACTTGGCCGCACTCGGCTGCACTCAGCATAAGATCGGTCCCTGCTCTGCGGCGCTCTGGGCTATAAATAGAACGGTGCCCACTCGAGACTATGGGCTTTTTGGGGACCACTTGGGGGTTCAGCCACGGTGAGCCCCCCACCGCCGATGCCACTGGCTTCAGTTGTTGGATGAGATCCCCTACTGACTAAACCTGGGACCACTGGGAAATTGAGGCCTCATGAGCAGTGTCATTAGCGATTCCTGACTAGGCCTAGGGCTGAAAAAATACTAAGAACCTGAGGGTGTGTAGAGTTGACTGGGAAGAGTCTGAGCCTGAGTTCACTGCCCCTGCAAAGCTGAATTGTAAGTCTCTATCCAGGAACTGGTCTAACAACTTGGGTTCCAGAGAGCCCTCATACAAGCAGGTATGACACTTGACATCACCAAATCCTGGGTACAATTCCTATTAGGGACACTATGGGGGGATTTACTAAAACTGGATCACACAGAATCTGGGGCAGCTGTGCATAGTAACCAATCAGCTTCTAAATTCAGCTTGTTCAATTAAGCTTTGACAATAAAACCCGGAAGCTGATTGGTTACCAGATTCTTTGTGCACCCGTTTTAGTAAATCTTCCCCTATAGGACACATTACAATTGCTTTAATACCATCCAAAAATATTCTATTTTCAACCACGTGACTGTAATTTTCAGATTACATTGGACTCAAATGAAAATAACTATATTTTTCTTTAAATAAGGATACTTATCTTCTTGGTGTGATAGCTTTGTGAACTGAGACCTATGTTTATAAATGTTATATGTTTTCATTGTGCTGGTAGGATTTCCTCCAGTTGCCTTTAAAATCCAGGAACATATGGCACTTGGGTAGGTTAACCAGTTTATATACGTATACGGTACATGCATACATCAACTGTATACAGAACTTAAGTGCCATTGAAACTTGGGATGCAGGCACCCCCTCTGCTGGTTCTGGTGCTTGATCAAAGCTTGCAATGCTTGAAGCAAAAAATAATGGTCCACACCCAGAGAATTCCAGAAAATATAACTTTTATTATTGAACTGGCAAACAGCTCACAATCTAATAACCGGTAAAACTTTGGTGTGTTTCATACACTATGGTACTTGCGCATAAAACCCCCAAGACATACGATTTGAAGCTCTTTTTAGGAGATGGAACATTTGGTGCTTGTAAACTTCAGCTACCCCGTGGCTTTAGGTCATGGGTACCCCAAATTAACCCTTTCATGGAGAACCCTGAGCCCTGTACTAACGATCGGGACATGGAACTCCCAATTCTGGGTCACCTGATCTCTATGATAGCCTCTGATTTTATGGTGAAAAAATAGAAAAAAAAATTGCGTATACAATTGACACACAAGCCATATCGCAATTAAATGTTATTAGCATCTTCCTGCCCAACCTTTGGCAACATGGGGCTCTATTGTCCTGATTCGATGTCATATGACATCTTTCAGAATAAGCCATGGTGTGAGGGCCAGGGGGGTGCGCAGCTTGGCGATTGGTAGTGCGGTGTGTCGCCCAGACACACTGCATCTCTGATTATGGTAAACAGCTTATGACGTAGGCTCTTTATCACATGATCAGCTGTGTCCAATTACAGCAGATTACATTGTAACTAGGAAGTGACCGTTATTGGCATTTCTCTATTCCCTGTTGACAATGCGTGAGTAGAGGAGAGCCATTAAGCGGCTCTCCTGACAGGGGGATCTGTGCTGATAATCAGTACAGTGATTATCAGTGTAGCCCCCTCAGTGATGCCTGCTAGTGCCCCCCAGTGATGCCCACCTGTGCCCACCAGTGATGCCCACCTGTGCCCACCAGTGATGCCAATTAGTAACCATCAGTGCCCATAAGTGATGCTTGTCAGTGCCTCCTTATCAGTGGCGCCTATCAGTGCCATCTGTCAGTGCCCATCAGTGCCACCCATCAGTGCCCACCATGGCCAAAAAAGGCTGCCCATCAGTGCCCATCAGTCCCGCCTATCAGTACTCATTAGTGCTGCATATCAACGCTGCCTATCAGTGCCCATCAGTGTTTTATTTTAGTGCCACCTCATCAGTGCCAACCCATTAGTGCTCATTAGTGCAGCCTATCAGTGCCCGTCAGTGCAGCCTCATCAGTGCACATCAGTGAAGGAGAAAACTGACTTATTTGCAAACTTTTGTAAAGAAAAACCTTTTTATTTTTTTCAACATTTTGGGTCTTTTTTCATTTGTTTAGCAAAAAATAAAAACTCTAAAAATAAAAATTCTATCTGTCTCAAAAAAGTATATAAAAGTATATAACAATTTTGTTTGGGCACTGTCATTCAAAGTGTGACAATGCAGAAAGCTGGAAATTGGCCTGGGCAGGAAGGGGGTGAAAATGCCCGGTATTGATGTGGTTAAAATTACCATTCCTTTTCAATCTGCAACTCTGTAATTTTCATTTAAAATGCAATGCAATGTGGCTACCTGGTGGTGATCTGCACAGATGGTGTACAGAAACCCCCCCCCCCAAATAAATACATTTCCTGCTTTTGGGATTGGTTTACTGATTTTCCCAGTCTGCACTAAGATACAAGTCAGATTTCAGGCATCCCCTGCAACAAAAATGTAATTTTTGGTGAGATACCACCAATAGGCAAACAAAGACTTGATGGGCACACCCTAAAATTGCATTAAAAATGGTGCTGTCATAAGACCATACAAACAGAACAAAATAGATTACAACGCACACATACAAAATTGACATTTAAATCCTGCAAGGCTATTTAAAACACCCGAACATATTCAGCAAAAAATATGGGTCTTTGGTCACACCATATGGCCATATATACAGTGCCTTGCAAAAGTATTCACCCCCCTTGGTTTTTACCGATTTTGTTGCAATACAGCCTTTAGTTCAATGTCTTTTTGTAATCTGAAATATATGTGATGGATCAGAACACAATAGTCTAAGTTGGTGAAGTAAAATTTGAAAAATATATAAATAAAACTATTTTTCAGAAATAAAAAACTGATAATTGCCATGTGCGTATGTATTCACCCCCTTGGTAATGAAGCCCATAAAAAGCTCTGGTGCAACCAATTACCTTCAGAAGTCACATAATTAGTGAAATTATGTCCACCTGTGCGCAATCTAAGTGTCGCATGATCTGTTATTACATATGAACACCTTTTTGAAAGGCCCCAGAGGCTGCAACACCTAACCAAGAGGCACCACTAACCAAACACTGCCATGAAGACCAAAGAACTCTCCAAAAAAGTAAGGGACAATGTCGTTGAGAAGTACAAGTCATATATATAAAAAATATCCAAATCTTTGATGATCCCTAGCAGCACCATCATATCTATCATAACCAAATGGACAGAACATGGCAAAACAGCAAACCTGCCAAGAGATGGCCACACACCAAAACTTACAGACCGGGCAAGGAGAGCATTAATCAGAGAGGCACCACAGAGACCTTAAGGTAACCCTGGAGGAGCTGCAGAGTTCCACAGCAGAGACTGGAGTATCTGTACATAGGATGACAATAAGCCATACGCTCCATAGAGTTGGGCTTTATGGCAGAGTGGCCAGAAGAAAACCATTACTTTCAGCAAAAAACAAAATGGCACGTTTTGAGTTTGCGAAAAGGCATGTGGGAGACGCCCAAAATGTATGGAGGAAGGTGCTCTGGTCTGATGAGACTAAAATTAAACTTTTTGGTCATCAAAGAAAGCTCTATGTCTGGCGCATACACAACACTTCACATCACCCAAAGAACATCATCCCCACAGTAAAACATGGTGGTGGCAGCATCATGCTGTGGGGATGTTTTTCAGCAGTCGGGACTGGGAAACTGGTCAGAGTTGAGGGAAAGATGGATGGTGCTAATACAGGGATATTCTTGCGCAAAACCTTTACCACTCTGTGTGTGATGTGAGGCTAGGACGGATGTTCACCTTCCAGCAGGACAATGACCCCAAACACACTGCTAAAGCAACACTTGAGTGGTTTAAGGGGAAATATGTAAATGTGTTGGAATGGCCTAGTCAAAGCCCAGACCTCAATCTAATAGAAAATCTGTGGTCAGACTTAAAGCGGGAGTCCGCCGGGACTCCGCGTTTTTTTTTTTTTTTTAAAGCCAGCAGCTACAAATACTGCAGCTGCTGACTTTTAAAATAGTGACACTTACCTGTCCAGCGCGCCCGCGATGTCGGCACCCGAAGCCGATCTCTCGATCATCTCTCGGGTGCTGCCGCCGCCATCTTGGGTATGGGAATCAGGAAGTGGAGCCTTTCGGCTTCATTTCCCGGTTCCCTACTGTGCATGCGCAAGTCGCGCTGCGCAATAAGGATGGACCCGCTGCCTCTGGGATCTGTGTGTTTCCCAGCAGGCAGCGGGGGACTTTCGGAAAGGGGCGTAATCTACGCCCCTTTCCGCAGAGAGCTATCCCGGAAGTCGGTGCAGATACCTGTACTGTACAGGTATCTGCACCCCCCTCCCCCCTGAAAGGTGCCAATTGTGGCGCCGGAGGGGGGGAGGGTTCCGATGAGCGGAAGGTCCACTTTAGGGTGGACCTCCGCTTTAAAGATTGCTGTTCACAAGTGCAAACCATCCAACTTGAAGGAGCTGGAGCAGTTTTGCAAGGAGGAATGCCAGAAAATACCAGTGGTAAGATGTGGCAATCTCATAGAGACTTATCCAAAGCGACTTGGAGCTGTGATAGCCGCAAAAGGTGGCTCTACAAAGTATTGACTTTAGGGGGGTGAATAGTTATGCACATTCACTTATTCTGTTATTTTGTCCTATTTGTTGTTTGCTTTACAATAAAAAGATTAAAAAAACATCTTCAAAGTTGTGGGCATGTTCTGGAAATTAAATGATGCAAATCCTCAAACAATCCATGCAAATCCATCCATGGGGGGGGGGTTACTTTTGTAAGGCATTGTAATCTTAATAGGAACACATCTAAAGGCATGCAAACCCTGCAACTTTCCTCATATAAGCCCTGAAGGTGCAGCAGCTGGTTGACAATTATGAAACCACTCCCATTAGATTCACTTCTGCAGATTGGCACAGACAAACACACAGTGATTTCTTCAGAATGACAAAAGGTAGGAATCTGTAACAAAGTTTGTTAACATCCTTGTAATGTACACAGATCACCCAGAGGGGAATGTTTTTTCTCAACAAAAGTGGAGTTATTCTTTAAGTGTATGCCTGAAAGTGCACATAGCAAAGCATGTATAATGATTATGAATTCGTATGAGACAGGATTCACTACCCAACATTTTGTCACCGTAGGCTTTCCAAAAATCCACATCTAGTAACGATAACTAAAATGCTGAGAGTAATACTAGCTGTTTGGCCTATCATATCATATCCTGAGTTTTTTCTGTACCGAAATATAAAGGTACAAGGCACCAGGGCAGTCCCTTAAACAGATCTAATGAATAGTGCTGTTTATTCTGCATGTTGGTTGTAAAATATTACATTGTGCAGTCTTGTTACATTACTCAGAGTCTACTTTATTGTCCACTCCTCATGATGTGTTGTAACATATTTATGAGAATATTAACTTTTATATTTATACTTCCTACACAACCAATAGAAGAAATCACATCTCTGCTGATGCATGAATAATTGAGCAGGACTCCCACCAAGGGAACATTTGTCAAGTTCTAAGTGGAAGGGTCATTGGCGATGTCATAATGAATGGAAATGTCTATAATACATACTAGCCGATGGTGTTCCTATACATTTTTCTGTGAAAAAAAGCAATTACAGTTAAGACATTATTTACCAAGTTAACCTATTCAATGCGAAAGTAGTTAGTTCTTCAAAAAAAATGGTATCCCACTTTTAGGTGGAACTGCAATCTTTTTAAAGTAAGACAAAATGGAAGAAGTCTGCATCTGAGGCTCGATTCACATTTATTCATGTTGCTTTTGAGTGTTTCTGCAGTGCTTTTTGTGGTGCTTGCCGTGTTTTTGGACACGTGTTTTTACCATGATTTTGCTGTGATTTGCATTTTTTTTTACACTGTATATAGCTAGTTGCTAAGGAGGGGGCCCGGAAGCCGACAGCCGCGTCCTTTACAACCAATGAGTCATCAGCTGTCAGCGGGCTTACCCACTGACAGCTAAATGTAAAAAAAAAAGAATTCCCCCCCTCCCAGGTCCATACGAGGCCCTTGGGTCTAGTATGGATTCGGAGGGGACCCCATGCCAAAATTGAAAGAAAAAATGGCGTTGGGCCCCCACTCAAAATCCATAACAGGCCCTTATCCAAGCATTCAGCCCGGCAGGTCAGGAAAGGGAGGAGACAAGCGAGAACCCCCCCCCCCCCTTCCCCTGAACCATACCAGACTGCATGCCCTCAACATGGGGGTGGGTGCTCTGCACCCCCTACCCCAAAGCACCTTGCCCCATGTTGATGGGGACAAGGGCGACTTCCTGACAACCCTGGCCATTGGTTGTTGGGGTGTGTGGGCAGGGGGCTTATCAGAATCTGGAAGCCCCCTTTAACAAGGAGGCGCCCAGATCCCGGCCTACACCCCTATGTGAATGGGTATTGGGTACAATGTACCCCTAGCAATTTGCCAAATAAAAGTAGTGTAGTGTGACAAAAGACAATAGACAGTTTTTGACAAGTCATTTTATTACAAATGTCTTCTTCTTCATCCTCCGGGCTTCTCCCGCTTCTTCTTCCACAAAAACATAAAATGCAAATCTCGGTAAAAACACGGTCCATCGAAGACTTTTACACGCAAAACGCTGCATTTTGCGGGAAAAAAAAGTCCCCCAACCCTTTACAAAAATACAGAGGCACAAAAATGCATTGATATGAATGTGTTCCATAGGAACCCATGTTAAAAAAAATTCCCTGCATTTCTGCAAAATGCATCAAAAATGCATTAGTGTGAATCGAGCCTTAGGCGGGATTCACACCTATGCATTTTTAGTGCTTTTTGCATTTTGCAGCTTTGCGTACAGAACATGTTCCATAGGAAACCATGTTAAATGGAGTGTAGTACAAATCTGCAAGATGCAAAAAGCACTAAAACTGCATAGGTGTGAATCCGGCCTAAATTAGTCTCAGAACCTGTGTAATTCATATGGTTTAAAGGGATGATGTGGCAACCCTAACCTAAGGCCTGGTTCACACCTATGCAGGTTGCAGTTTGCATATTTCAAGCACATTTTGCATTTTTTCATGTTTATGATCCATTGAAGTCAATGGAACCAAAAACCAGAAAAAAGTCCCTGGCCCTTTCCATAAAATGCACAGATGTGAATAATGAATGACCCATAGGAAACCATGGTAAATGGACTATAGTGTGTTTATGTAAAACTGAAAATGCACAAAAAAATGCATAGGTGTGAACCAGGCCTTAAAGTGGTTGTAAACCTCTGAAATTAAAAATTAACAAACCATATCCCTCTATTGTTTGTTCTTGCCTCAATCCAAGGCAGCTAGTATGGTTTCTCGCTGATCACTCCTCTGTCTGCTGTCTTCATGACTCACTTCTGACAGTCCTACAAGACACCACAGAATCCCAGGACATGGCCCCGCCCCCTTCAGTTTCCCTCGTATTCTGTGTAGGGGGGGGGGGGGGGGTTGTCTTTTCCCTCCACTCAGATGTCAGGTTACATTGATCTCTCCTTTCTAGTCTGTACAATGTGGAACATCCTATTCCCACCTCCTGCCTGCTGGAGCTGAGAAAAATCCTTTAATCTGCGTGTTTTAGGAAGATGTACAAGAGAGATAGTAACAGATAAACAGGTACAACTTATGTGTAAGGATTTTTTTCATCTCGGTGTATCACCTGAGGCCAGTCACATTACTGGGTATATGTAGCATAGCACCCAACTGTCCCTGATTTGGAGCAATGTCCCTCTGTCCTTCATTCCTCCTCATTTGTCCCTCATTTTGGTCTGATCTATATAGATGTATATAAAATGCACTTTTTAGCGATCAAAAAGTGTTTTCCAGTGCTAAAACTTTCATCTGATTTCTAAATTGCTGCATTTGTAAATTCCAAAAGTCAATATAAAGGAATAGTGGTGGTAAAAAAAAGCACCTGTGGGTTTAACCAATCTTGTATTTTTGTACAATTCTCCTTTAAGGGGGTGTGGCAAGGGGTGTGTCCTATGCCTGCATGCTTTTGCTGATAGGTGTCCCTCTTTCCCATCTTAAAATGTCGGGAGGTATGATGTAAGGGTTTACAATTTAGGGGACAGGAAATTCATTTTTTGCAGGATTAACTGTTGAAAATAAAGGAAAAAAAATAATGCACATGGTAGACTGCAAAATGTTATTTATTTTGGGTTTAGATACCATTTAAAGGCTAAGTTCGCCTTTTACAAAAAGTACGGTAATAAATGCACATTATTTTTTGCAGCCTGTAGGGCATTGCACCCACGATTTGCAGAGGCAGGATCTGGAACATGTTACATGTTCTACTCTAAATACAATTGGAAAATGTAACGTGTTTCAAAGGTGAACTTATCCATTACTGGCTCTTAATTGCTTCAATAAGCAAATCAAACTTCAAATTGTTACTAGGCATTTCCTCTATTGGCCCTTTTTATTTGTGTTTTCATATAGTGGAAATATTTTGCTTTTGATGTATTTTCAACTTTCACATTGCAAAACTTTGCGGTTCTTCTGGACGCTCCCTTGCTCTACCAGACCGTCCTCAATTAACAAAAAGCTCTTCCTGGAAACATACCCCTTCAGGTTGGTCTATGATATTCACATTGGGAATGGTTATGGAGCGCCCCGACAAGGTCATCTAGCGCCCAGGGCAAAGATGCCAAACTGCACCCCCCCCCCCCCCCCCCTTCCAGGATGTATTCGAATTATTCTCTCTCTTACCACTACAAATGCCCCCCTGCTGAAATCCCCCTTCTCAGCATACATTTTTGACCCCCATTTCCCCGCCCAGTTCAAATTCTCTCCTTACCCAAATCTCACCTCCCAGCACAAATCCCACATGCTAAAATCACCCATGCTAGCACAAATCCTCTACCCCTCAAATTTCCACCCCGAACACAAATCTTCCCCAGCACAATTACCCCCAAACACCCCTCCTAGCATAAATCTCTCCAAATTTCCCCACCAGCACAAATCCTTCCTGCAGCACAACCCCCCCCCCCCCCAGCACACATCTCCCCAATCATCCCTACTAGCACAATCCACCCCCCATCCCACTTCCTAACACAAATACTCCCGCCCCCAAAAAATTATTTGTTTCCTAGCACAAATCCATCCCCCCAGCAAAAATACCCCCAGCACAAACCCCTCCTCAAATCACCTTTCCTAGCACCCCCCCCCCCCAATTACCACCCTGCACAAATCCTCTTCCTCCTCAATCCCTCCTCCTAGCACATAAAGCTCCCCTGCCTCAAACCTCTGTCCTAGCACTAATCCTCATTTCCTCCCCTTTCATAGAACACTCTCATCCCCAGAATTTTTTTCTTATTCTGACCCCCCCCCCCCCCATGACCTCTGGAGATGGGGGTGGGTAAGCAAGCCTCGCACAGTCCTGATCTACAGGAATGCTGCAGTGGCAAGAGGAGTTGCTGGAGGGGAGAGGGAGTGCAGCCTACTCCTCCTCCCAGCTCTGTTCTGCTGTCCCAAAATCAGTGTGTCACTTCCTGCTCTAAGATGACAGGAGTAGTGATACTGCTGTCACTACTTCTATCAGCTTATAGCGGCAGAACTCTCCACGTAGAACCCCCCCTCACATGATACCACCACAGTACCCAGGGCAGCTGCCCCTCTTGGCACCCCCCCCTTTTTGTTTAGGGTTTAATTTAATTAAATTTAAATTATTTTGTTTAATTACATTCTTTTTATTTTTCATGGTTTTATATCTTCTTGTTCATTATATACACATTTCCACTAAACCCACTTTTCATTCCCATACATATTTCCTGCTTTGAATACTGATTACTTGCCACATTCTTCTTAAGCCTGCCCCTCCTACCACCCCCTTTTGTTTCAGGTTTAAATTATTTTAAATTATTTTGTTTATTTACATTATTTTTACTTTTCATGGTTTTATATCATCTTGTTCATCATTTCCACTTTTCATTCCCATACTTATTTCCTGCTTTGAACTCCTACTTACCACATTCTTCTTATATATTGAGTTACTAATTCTTCAGGGGATTTTTGTGAAATTTTCTACTTTATGCAGGCTATACATGGGTCGAATTCCCAACTAATTTTCTTTCGAAAATTTTGTGCATTATGTGTTTTGATGGTGCTACAATTGATTTCAAAATTTGACCAACCAAGCCTTCAATGTTACCGCATGTTGCTACAGAAAAGTATTTTAATGGCTGGGAATCTTCTTTTATTTCGAGGTCACAGCTCATGTGCATTTTTTTTTGATTATATCTCGCACGTTTCTTCCATTATTGATTAGAAATTTGTTAATTTTTACAAAAATTTTGAACATGCCAGATTACTCAAATTCGATGGCTGCATGAAAATCGTCCATTGTTGCGGCTCACTAATGGTGTGAAATTCTAACAAAAATTCTTAGTTACGTTTCATTTAGTTACGAACATTTTTTGGCAATTCGACCCATGTATGGCCATCTTGAGGCTCTCCAAAAACCTTCAAAATTTCTTTTAAAGATGTATCAAATGTATAGTAAGTAGAATATCAGTGGATGTGGATTTCCTGTAATTGTATTGTGTATTAGGACACTTTCTCTTTTTCTTTAAAGCCCAACTGAACTTTCAGTCTACATTTACTAATTACCCTTTAGAAAGGAGCCACAGCCTGAATAAAAAAGCCTGTCCACTGCAGCATGCTTGTAGAGAAGGATTAAAGGGCTAGAGCTTTTTGGCCAACAGGGATTATAGCTTTACTAATTGCAAAACTATAAGCCTGACTCAGCAGGTTATGTCTTGCACTTTTGCAGAGAGACTACTGCTTTCCCAAAGCAAGGGTCCTCTTCTGCAGCATGATGACAGAGGATAGACTTTTATACTCAGATTGTGGCTGCTTTCTCTAGAAAACCTGTAATGCATTTAGCTGGTTTAAAGCTGAAGTTTAGGTATCTGTGTGCACTACATTGATTTCCAGCTTCCATAGGGATCGGGCAGGAATGGCACATAAATACTTAAATACATGGACCAATGGAACTCTCAAAAAATTGCCATACCTAAACGTTAGCATTTCAAAGATTTAAATGTCTCTAGTATATATTTTTTTCAAATGTTAGACTGTTAGTTCTAACAAATGGGGCTTTCCAATGTATGACAATAATAGGCGTTGGTATGATGATATCATGCCCCAGATATGTAGGATCCAGAAATATTCCAGAATGGCGAGTAGCTATTCACAAGCATCTAAGCTGGTGTATACATTACACAAAAGGATAATATAACACGGTATCCAGAGTATATATTCCCCAGCATTAAACATAAATAGGTCATTGCGGTGCATTTCAGTTATACATAGGGGTTGACTGAGTAGAGACGTCATTTTGCAAAGTGAATGTTCCCTGAGCTTATTATATAGGATGATACTGTGTGCAAGTGTAGCGCTACTCCCTCAGGAGCCACTGGATTTTGGGGTTCTCTCTCACATGCACTGGCTGTGCATGTGTAAATTACATTGAACCTAGAACAAAAGGGGTGGGGGGGTGATAGGAGGGGCGGGCATAAGAAGAATGTGGTAAATAATCAGTAGTTCAAAGCAGGAAATAAGTATGGAGATGAAAAGTGGGGTTCCGTGGAAATGTCTGCAGCTATGTAGCCCCATTGACAACAAACTGTAATGCCCAGTTTTACTTCTTTCAACACCACTTCATTAACAACATGTTTACTTGCTGCCTAATATAGCCCATGATTTTTGGGTGCCATTGAACCTAGTTAATAAATGTGTAGCACTGACCCCTGAAGGAGCGGCTGGTTTTATTGGGCTTACTGTTACCTTCTTGACCTCGTGTGCGTCTAGGGGTTTCCCGAGGTAAATGGATCCACTTTTGGGATTTTTATTTGACAACAAGTAGACAAAACAGTCTCTCAATGAAGGGTAGAAGGTTGGGTAGGAAGTTCAGGTACTCTTGGAACTGCAAAAGATAGGAAGCCTCTCACTATAGAAATCCAGAGAATTACCGCTCACAACTGGATTCTCACAGCTACCGGATAGAAAAAAAAGTAAAACAAAGTCTCTGCCACAGACTTGAATGTAGAACACTTGTGAATAAAGTCTCTGCCACAGACTTGAATATAACTGAGGGACGTAGATAAATTTAGAGAGCTATCATACGGTACCAGCATCTTGCAGCCGGTCCGGCGATACCGTATGAGTGTAGATTCACTTGGTGTCTTTCAACTGAGTCTCCCGGCTCCTTCTGAGAAGCCAGCCTTATGCGTGGCCTTCTCCCAAAGAGTCCTCCCCTGGTTGCTTCTCCAGTTGCTGGGCCTCTCCACAGATGAGATGGCACCGGTCCACCTTTGAATCCTACTCCCAGTTACTTTGCCTCGGGCTAGCCAGCCCCAAGACTTGAAATTGGATGGATCCGCACCCCAGGCCATGAGCGCCATGGGGGCTGGTCAGGAGGACCAAGACCAAGCAGACAGAAAGATCTTCTGGACCGGAACCCAGTAGCATGTGATGTCAGTACCTTAAGTACCCTCTCCCAGAATGCACAGCAAGATGACACTCCCACTGGGCTGGTTCTGAGAAAGAATGGCACTCAATGCGCCTAACTAAACTGCGTTCTCACACTTGCCAGTGGTGACAGCAACACCTGTGGCCAAGCAGAACCCAGTGCAATCCAGCTAGACTGGTACTGAAACCATAATTTAGTATAATTAACCCGAAAACCAAACTATGGCTTTAGGAACTCTAAATTGAAAAAAAACACAAAACACGTGCTCTTCAGGAGCCGGTGCTACAAATGTTATCCATTTTACCGTAAGTGTCATTATGTTATTTGTATATATATTCTTTGTGCCATTTTTTTGTGTTCCCTGTTTCTAGCACTGCCCTTTCTGAATCCAGAACAGCTTTGCCCCTACACATTGGATTTTGAGAGGAAGGAGACACATATCCATCTCACTAGTTAAATTCATGTTGTCTCCTGGTATCCTTTTTTTCGGAATGTCCTTCAATCAACAATCTGGAAAAACTGCTACTCTTTGTGTTCAATGGTTCTAGTACTGCCTTTTCTAAATCCAGAGCAGCCTCACCCACATATGTTGGATTTTGAAAGGAAGGTTGCACATCTCAGGAGCATGCGGCTGCAGAGCTCCAGTCCATCCCTGAAACACTGTGAAAACTCTGCTGAATCTGACTACAAAGGATTATAAAAAAAATGTAGATTCATTGTGGACTGAGCACACTTTCTGTAGCGCTACCTCCATAGGAGCCGCTAATAATTAGCCGAATGCACAGCAACAGTTCACTCAATCTGGGTTAATAATCAGTCTAGGGTTATGCCTTTTTTGTAATTTATTGTTGAAGAATAACAGGGAAGGGTGAAGGTGTGTGAGATACGCCAAAATGCTTAACAAATCTTGAAGAGGACACATTTCTTTCAACAGAAGCAGTATAAGGACAAATTGATTAGTACAGTCTAAGCCCTTGTACACACGGTCGGACATTTCGACAATAAAATCTGTCGGATCTTGTCCAACGGATTTTGGCAGAAACTTGTGTTGCATACACACGGTGGGACAAAGTTGTTGGAAAATACGATCATACGTAACGTGATGACGTTATTTCGTTACGACGGGACTACGTTCAGACTAGTAGCCAATAGCTTTGGTCTAGGAATTTGATCTGATCGGATCATGTTGTCGGAAAGTTTTATAGCCCAGCTCTAAAACTTTGTCTGTCGGATATTCCGACAGAAACAGTCCGATGGAGCCCACACACAGTCGGATTATCCGACAACACGGTCCAATCGGACATTTTCCGTCCGGATGTCCGACCGTGTGTACAAGGGCTTAAGGGGTACAGCTGAAGACCATGCAGCAGTAGGTAGGAAATTTGTTATAGACCTTGACAGTCTATGGGTGCACATCTGAAGACCATGCGGGTGTAGGAAGCATACAGATTCTACTCATGGGGTCCTGGCTTATAGTCAGTCCATTGATGCTGCCCCAGCACAAATCCAGCATCCATTCAAGAAGTGCTTCAGAGTCAAACAGCCCCCTAAAGCTCACAGATCTATTCCCCTACTGAAAAAAAAACAATCTACCCTGAACTTCAGCCATTTTCACAGGAACCTATCTACCATCTGAGCACACTTCCTCAGGGATTGGGCGGGTCCTACTAAATATTCAGGCCGGACGTTTGAATCCTCCCACCGTAATCTCTAGAAGCTTCTCCTAGAGTCAGGGAGAGTTAATAAAACTTCCAGCCTGTGGCCTCTTGAGCAGACCCAACCAAGTTCCAGGTTCTGTGGCTACAGCAAAAGCCCAAAATCTAAATTTACCTAGCAGCCTGACTAAGAGTGTGCTACATTTCTAACGCCATATTTCCAGGGTAAAGTTTGCAGTTCCCTAATTTATTTTACGTGTTACTTTTTAAACATGCACATGCTAATTGGTATGTGTAACCCTGTGTTGTAGCTGTTTATTGTTCTTTTCATAACAGTCTCTATTTTTTTTAGAGAAAATTAAAGAAAAAAATTCTGGTGCTGAAAGCACAGTTGTCAGACTTAAAAAGGTCCCCAGTGTATCCTAGTGGCACGAGGTGGGCCCGCCGTGGATGTCATAACAAACGCCAGTGCTGAAAGCAGTTTGGTGACCGCGGCTCCCTGACGGATGCTGTCAGGCAGTCACTAGGCCGGCTCGCAGGTGTAAGGTTGACCTATTACTCTGAATGGAAATTGACAGAAGGGATTTCTGCTCAGTGAAAAGGAGAGCTGGAGGGGAAACAGTGACGTCTGCGGGGCCGAATCGCCGAGCACAGACCTGTCACATGAGATAGCCAGGAACTGGATGATAAGGGCTATGTGGTGCCAATATAATTCTCATCCGCAATATGACAATTGTCACTGTTTTATCACTAAAATGTGTAACTTTATCCAAAATTATTTCAAAATTTGCTGATTTATACACACTGCTATCAGCAATTTTGTTTTTAGCAGAAATAATATATTCTACAACTATAATAAGATCAAAGATAAAAAGGTTCAACTGTATTTAATCATTGTTAGTTTAATCACAATGTTATTATAATGTTTAACAAATCTCAAAATGAGAAATAGATGTGTTAATAGATTTGAACAACATTATGAAAGATTTTCTGACTTTCTATGTGGTCAGCATTTAAAATAAAAATTTGTCATTATTATTAAATTATTATTAGTGTTGCTCCGATACTGCAGTGCCTTAAAAAAGTATTCATACCCCTTGAAATTTTCCACATTTTGTCATGTTACAACCAAAAACATAAATGTATTTTATTGGGATTCTATGTGATAGACCAACACAAAGTGGCAGGAAAAAAATGATAAATGGTTTTCAACATTTTCAATAAATAAATATCTGAAAAGTGTGGTTTGCATTTGTATTCAGCCCCCATTACTCTGATACCCCTAACTAAAATCTAGTGGAACCAATTGCCTAAGAAGTCACCTAATTAATAAATAGAATTCATCTGTTTGTAATTTAATTTAAACTGTTCTGTGAAGCCCTCATAAGTTTGTTAGAGAACCTTAGTGAACAAACAGCATCACAAAGGCCAAGGAACAAACCAGATAGGTCATGGATAAAGTTGTGTAGACTTTCAGACCAGACCATTTTGCTGGCCTAAGACCAGACCACTTTTTGCGATTCGGCACTGCGTTGCTTTAACTGACAATGGCGTGGTCCTGCTCCCAAACCAAATTGATGTCCTTTTTTTCCCACAAATAGAGATTTCTTTTGGTGGGGTTTGATCACCCCTGCGGTTTTTATTGTTTGCGCTATAAACAAAAATAGAGCGACAATTTTGAAAAAAACGCATAATTTTTTACTTTTTGTTATAATAAATATCCCCCAAAAATATATATAAAAAACATTTTTTTCCAGTTTAGGCCGATACGCATTCTTCTACATATTTTTGGTAAAAAAAAATGCAATAAGCAAATATTGATTGGTTTGCGCAAAAGTTATAGCGTTTACAAAATAGGGGATAGTTTTATGGCATTTTTATTAATACTTTTATTTTTACTAGTAATGGCGGCGATCAGCGATTTTTATTATGGCTGCGACATTGTGGCGGACACATCGGACATTTTTTATACATTTTTGGGACCATTGTCATTTATACAGCAATCAGTGCTATACAAATGCATTGATTGCTGTGTAAATGACACTGGCAGTGAAGGGGTTAACCAGGGTGTGGCAGTGTAGGGGTTAAGTGCTCATAGGGGCGTGTTACTAACTGTGGGGGGCTGGGCTTTGTCTTAGTGAACACTGATCTCTGCTCCAATCACATGGAGCAGTGATCAGCGTCACTTGTTGCTAGGCAGAATAGGGAGATGATGTTTACAACGGGATCGCCTCATTCAGCCGCCCCATGAGACGATCGCGGGTATCCCCGCGGCGATTGAGTCCGCGGGACCCGCGACCGGACTCACGGGGGTCCAAAATACTTTTTCAAGGCACTGAAAGGATTTGCACGAGTACTTGTACTCGTAGAAATACTCTGATACTAAAACTGATACCTTCAGACAAAGCCTGGGCCTTTGCGATTTCGTTCAGCGGTTCATGTGCGATTCCAATGCGAATTGTAGTATATGAGATTAGAAATCGTACTTGAAGCAGATTGAAATTGCACAGGCTGTAAAAACTCAATAAAACATACATGAAAACTGATGTGAAACTGATATCTCTGCAAGTGAAATCTGAGCAGTTTTCCCATCAGTTTTCATGCATGATGATGTGACAGAGCCCAAGAAAAAAACTGTCACATGACACTAAAAATAGGTATTGGTAATTGGTATCGGTGAGTACTTGAGAAAAAGTATCGGTACTCATACTCAGTCTTAAAAAACTGGTACAGGTGCATCCCTAATTATTATTACTAGCACTAGTAATGATAATTATAAAAAAAGAAGAACCATAATAAAAACTGGATATATTAAAAAACAAATACATACACTAAGAGATTTTGTTAACTGACTTTATAGCTTTGTTTTTTTGTTTTTTTTTAACTATGCTGCACATTATTTTAGCACTTATGGGGCGCCCCTTTAGGCCGACTGGCAGAACGTTTCTCCCCAGCTGCACAGTTTGTTGCTCCCTTCCTTGCTTTTATGAACAGCCAAGCAAGGAAAAAGAGCAAAGGAGATCATTCACTGGCAGCCAGAGACTAAGCCCACCCCACCTGCTGCCTCAGGGCGGTGATAAGCAAAAGAGTAGTTGAGACCCTTGGGGAGTCCATTAGTATTAGCTCATGAGTCTGGCTATAGGGCTCAAGGGCTGCTGTTGCAGTAGTGTGCTGGCTGAAAGCCCAGGGCTGCTTGTTTGACCGTGAGCCCAAGAAGAGGTGCTGAGGAGTGCCCAGACAGGGTATTCCAGGACCATTAAGCTGCTGTTGTCAAGCTGCAGGGGAGAAGGAATTTACTTTTCTGGTGAGAGTCACATTGTGGGTGAGCTGAGCTGCTCAAGGAAATAACTTTGCAGAGACTGACTGCTGTATGTACTGCATTATGGCATTAGAGCTGCTGTGCCGCAAGGAAGGAGCAGACTGTGGAGAGCCCAAGATGTGTTGAAAAGTAGGCCCAAAGCCTGGCAGGTTGCCTTTCACCCGGTTAAGCTTAGGAGCTGTGTCCTAGATCGCATTCATTCATTCATCCTGAGCATAGGAGCGACTATCTGAGAACAGACTGCATCTGGGCGCTAAGTACCATAGTGGTGAGAGGCCTATAGACCACCCTGGTGTGTTTGTTTCCTTATACTGCCAGTATTTCTTCCTGAAGATTAGTTCTGCCAGAGGGGATTGGACACTTGTCTTCATTGGTATTACAAATACTCTGAGTTAGGAGTGTGTGCTCCTTCATAAGTTGCTGGCCCCAATGCTGGCAGAATTGAGCTGTGTATCCCACTGGACACTGGTGCTAGATAGGTCAGTCTCCTATAGAGTCAATTATCTGATGTGATCTGACCTTGACAATGCCAATATCTGAAATTTTGATGACCTTGTGTTTCACATTTGCCTAGCCCAATCTTCCCTTACAGGGCTTTTCCTGTTAGTAAAGCCAATTTCGACAGTTCAAAATATGTCAGTATTTCTTGAGTCCGGGTACAGGGTGGGTCATCACTGGAACACGGCAAGCCCCCAAAAATCCAGTAGCTCCTCTAGGGGTGTTGGTGCATCATTTCTATACCTAATACAACTATTTCTTCTATCATCAGTCTTACTACATCTACTGCAACCACTACTTTTTTTTCTTTCCAAAAGTCTTTTATTGAAGAGTATAGAAAACAGAGTAAACAAAGAAAAGAAGTACAATTAAGCCAAAACACAGAGTAGAATGGTGTTTTAACATCAGTAAGGAATGTAAATGGCAAATAAACATAACTTGAAGTTCGACAGGATGCATATACATAGCTATTAAATATCAATGCAAGAGCTTAGTACACGTCCTCCCGAAACTTATCTTTCAAGAAAGCTTATCTGGAAATCAATTGTAAGGGGAGACTATGACTATTAACAAACAAACAGTAGGTAGCCGGATTTCACACAAGTTATAAGTAGCAGTACTAAAGGGGCTAAATGAATCAGGAAGGCTAAAGGTAGGGTCTAATTAGGGGGATTGGGTCCATTCAAGTGGGAAGAGAGTATATCATGGTCCTAAGGTGGGGGGACTCTGGTTAATAGTTGGTTGCATTCAGCTGAGGTTCTGAAGTGGTGCCAGCAAGCCCAAGTAGCCCAATATTTAGATGGGGTGTCCTTAGCTTGGCAGATCAAATTTTCCATTTCTGCTATATTGGATGCTCTCTTAATCCAATCCGAGACAGAAGGAGGTGTAGTGGATTTCCATAGTGGTGGAATGCACATCTTTGTGGCATTTAGCAGGTGTTGTGCTAAGGAGCGGTGGTATGTTTTCAGCGGGAAAGCTGAGTGGTGTAGAAGCATTGATGCTGGTGAAAATTAGATGGAGAACGTGGTGATTTGGCATATGAGGCGGTGAATCTCCTTCCAAAATGGTTGGAGCCGGGAGCATGACCACCAAACGTGTATGAATGAGCCTATACTGTCTGAACATCTCCAGCAAGAAGGGGTAACATTGGAGTCACGTTTGTGGAGTTTAACGGGTGTGAGGTACCATTTGGTGAATATTTTAAAATTATTTTCTTGGACAGAGACATTGGAAGAGCCTTTATGAATATGAGTAAAAATGTTAGTCCAGTCAGTATCCATCAATGACTGAGATAGATCAGTTTCCCAGCTGTGAACGGCTAAGTTGGCTTTTGGGCTACACGTAGAGAAGAACATCCCGTAAATGCTGGATATGACATGGCGTTGAGGTTCCGTTTGGTTACATAATGTTTCAAATGGCATGAGTTGCCTAGAGAAATCAAGTTTAAATTGTCGGCCCATCAAAAAGTGTCTGATTTGGAAATACACCTACAACGGGAAGGGACGCCCTGAGGGATGTGTGGGGAGTTCTGGTATAGATCGAATCGGGCATTAGAAAAAAAGTGTAGAGCTCTAATGGCAGATGAATGCCACAATTCAGAAAGGAATGTGTCTGATTGGCCTGCAGGAAATGTGGGGTTATGTTTTAGTGGAGTCATCGGACTATGATTGGAAGAAATGTGATGGGTGTGGCAGGCTGAACGATAAGCCTGCAATGTACTTGCAATTAGGGGGTGTTGTTTGCATGGTTGTGGGACATGTTCAGGATTCAGTCATGGTAGGAGTTTAATCGGAGATATAGAAAAAGCATTTTCAATCAGTACCCAAGCTTTGGTATGTGAGTGGACATTCCAGTCTATAATTCTGACTAAGAGACTAGCCCAATAATATTTCTTAAAATCAGGTAAGTTGATACCTCCTTTGTTTTTCGGTAATGTCAATCTAGCAAAGCTGAGCCTGGCTCATTGCCCATTCCAAATAAAATCTGCACAGCTAGTCTGGAGTGATTTAAAGAAGGCCGGGGGAGCTTGATTGGGATTGTTTGAAAGACATATAACAAACGGGGAAGAACATTCATTTTAATAATTGCTGCTCTACCGAACCAGGAGAATAGGCTGGTAGACCAGGCTTTAAGATCTTTCTGGATGGTTTGGAGAATGGGGACAAAGTTAGCCGAGTATAAGTTTCCCAGTCTGGAGGGTAATTTAATGCCTAAATAAGTGATGGCTGTAGTATTCCAGCGAAAGGGAAATTTTTTTGGGCATAACTCTATAGTTTCAGTATGCAGAGATATATTCAGGGCTTCTGATTTAGAAAAATTGATTTGTAGATTGGACAGCGCTTTAAAGGCTTCAAGGTCTGTAAGGAGATTAGGAATGGAAACAAGGGGTTCGGTAAGGAAAAGTAATGTGTCGTCAGCGAAGGCGGCTATTTTATGAGTCTTGGAATCAATCTGTATCCCCCTAATGTCTGGATTTGAATTTAATCTACGGAGGAGAGGTTCCAAAGTAAGAATAAATAATAGGGGCGAGAGCGGGCAACCCTGACGGGTCCCATTGGATATGGAGAAGGCGTCCGACAGTTGGCCATTAATCCTGACCTGAGCAGTTGGAGAAGCATACAAAGCCATAATAAGAGATACCAGTTTATCGGGGAGACCGATTTTCTGCAAAACTTCTTCCATGTAGTCCCAGACCACTCTGTCGAACGCCTTCTCCACATCCAACGAGAGGAAAAATCCTTTCTGAGTCGATGAGGACAACCAATGATGTATGGAGAGCGCTTTTATCGTATTATCTCTCCCCTCCCTCCCAGGCACGAATCCCACCTGATCTAGAGACACAAGCCGGGGAAGGAGGGGGAGAAGACGATTGGCTAGTATCTTGGCGTAAATCTTCAAGTCCACATTAGGCAATGAAATGGGTCTATAGTTTGTTACTAGTTTGTTACTTATCGTCTTTATTAGGTTTCGGGATTACTGTGATATGAGCCCTTAGTAAATCTCGGGGGGGGGGGGGGTTTGTCTACAGTTAGTGAATTAAAGGCTGCTAGAAAATGTTGTTTCAATGTGGCTATATAGGCTTTATAATAGCAAGTGGTAAGGCCGTCCGGGCCGGGGCTTTTCCCAGGTTTCATGTGTTTAAGAGCTACCTCAAGTTCCGTGGTCGAGAAGGGAGCTTCTAAAGAAAGTGCCATTTCTGATGAGATAGGAGTGGGGGCATAATTTTGTAGAAAGTGCTCAATTACAAGCCTTCTTTGTATCTGATCTTCCTGTGACAAATGTTCCCTAATGTTATAGAGTTTGGAGTAGTATTGAACAAATTGTTCAGCAATCATGTGGTTGGAAACTACTTTGTTGCCCTTGGGGTCCGTGCAACCACTACTTTTACCACCACTACGCCTACTCATAATGCAACCAGTTCTGTATAGTACTACTGCCATCACCATTAGAGTAATAACTATTTATACTATCATAACTACTAGTGCAGCCACCACTAATACTGCTATTGCTACTTCTACTACTATAGCTGCTGCTAGTTAAGCTACCACTACTACAAATACTACTTGTAATGCTATTATCAATATTACTAATACAACTACTAATACTTTCATCACTACGACTGCACCTCCCACTACTACTGCCATTGCTACTCCTGCTAATATAACTTCTATTACTTATGCTACCACTACTACTATCATTGCTACTACTAGTACCACTTGTACCACTAATGCAATTCCTACCATCATTTCTTCTATTGCAACTACCAATACCATTTCCATTGATACTCCTACTACTATAGCAATTACTGCTGATAACGCTACTACCGCTATCACCACCACTACTAATACATCTACTCTTACTAATACAGCTACTCTTCGCTACTACTGCAGCTACTCCTATTACTACTATAACTGTGACTACTGTCATTATGATCACTACTACTAACATCATTATTATTACTACTAACTGCATTTACCATCATCACTACTACTTCTGTTACCACTAGTACTACTACTACCTCTAATAATACAACTACTTATACTAGCCTAACTGCAACTACTGAAGCAACCATCACATTACTACAAAATATTAGACTGCTGTTATGTCTAATACTATTCCAATTACTATATCATGATTAATATTAGTGCTGCTATCAGTATTGTCCTGAAACCCCTTGCCATTACTACTACAACTACTCCTACTAGTGACTTGACTACATCTCCTAATACTACCACAGCTACTTCCACAGATAAGTCTCAAGTATTATTTTGAGTCACTGGTCCCCGAACAAGTATACAGGAGCTCTAACTCATGGTGCAAGGCCAGTGACTCGATAAATACTGAAAATAGAATATTGGAATGATAGGTCTCAATTGTAGTCTCAATATTTCTATCATTATAGATCCCTTCAAAGTAAAATTTGACCCTTACAATTTTAGTCAGGTTACATATAGACACAGTTGGTAAAATAACTGGTGAACACATCATCATTTTTCTAGGTAAATATATTTCTAAAAGTGCCATTGACATGAAATTGTCACCACATGTCAGTAACAACCCATGCAATCCATACATACAAAGAAACCAAAACAAGCAAGTTCAGAAGTTAAGTTATGTGTAATACAATGGAATCACACAGGAAAAAAGTATTGAAAAAGCTAGCTGAAATGTAATTAATACTTCATACAAAATCCTCTGTTGGTAATGACAGCTTCAAGACACCTCCTATATTGAGAAACTAGTCTCATGCATTGCTCAGGTGTGATTTTGGCCCATTTTTCCACACAGTCTTCAAATCTTGGCCCTCTTGGGCCTCATCTATGGACTCTGATCTTCAGTTCTTTCCACAGATTTTCTATTGGACTCAAGTCAGGTGATTGCCGGGGCCATTCTAGCAGCTTTATTTTCTTTCTTTGAAACCAATTGAGAGTTTCCTTGGCTTTGTGTCTGGGATCTATGTCTTGCTGAAATGTCCACCCTCAATTCATCTTCATCATTCTGGTAGATGGCAGCGGATTTTAATCAATGATATGAAGTTTGCCAGTACCGTACACTGAAAAACAGCCCCACTCCATGATGTTCCCATCCAGGGCCGCTGTTAGAAGTCATGGGGCCCCATACAGCCTACCTGATGGGGCCCCCTTTGACCCCGCCCCCCCTCCCCAAAAGTTGATGGGGGATATGATACAACAGTTGTGGAAGTGAAAGGTGACTTCAGAACTGCTTGCATCACTTCAACGTGAAACCCGACAGTTGCTTTTACAAATATACACACACTCCTGGCTGCTGACCACAGCTGGAAATGCGTGTATGTGTTTGAAAAAGACGTGCTTGCAACAAGGCCCCAGCTCTGATATAAAATGCCATGGTTAAAGGGAAATGGTTGGAGGCTGTAAAAATGTAGCTTAGCTGTGCATTTTTACTGCTCCAAAAACACAAGTGTACAGTAGCATCTCACAGTGCCTTGTGATCTTTAGGCCTCATGCACACATTTTTTTACTGCTTCCAAGCACCCCTTCCTGTTATCCTATGTGTCTATGCACACATAGAATTTTTGAATTTTTTGTGGCAGGGGTGTTTACAAGCAGGAAAAAAAAAACATGGCCAGTGCATCCAGGAGCAGCAGTTTTTTTGACCAAAAAAATGCTTGACAAATGCAAATGCTCCTAAACGCATGTTACCATTAGGCACGTTTACTGCTTGAGCGATAATTCATTTCATTGACCAGAATAACTTATTATTTTGGCCAATCAAATGAATGCCCAAGTGTTTTATGCCTGTAAACGCTTAGACACTTTTACAAGCGTCAGGCATTTTTTCTGGCAAAAGACTGCTGCCAAGAGGAGGATCGTTTTTAAAGCATCCTGTGTGCATGAGGCCTTATAGCATTAGGATAATCATTCATACAGCACAGTAGGTGCTCTATGGCACTTTCAAAGTGTGCCACATGCTGTTCGGTGCTGACTTTGCTATGGCTGTACAGACAGTGGTACAATCTGTAACACACAGTACAGCCATAAAGTAACAAAGTCAGCACACAACAGCAGATGACACACTCTGAAAGAGCCATAGAGCACCCCCTGTGCCAATGATTATCCTATGCTGAGAATCATAAGGCACTGTGAGGATGTGGATGATTCTATTACAATGGGTGTTGTAACACCTCAACTTACCATGTGCAGATGGTGATGCTGATATCCTCTGCTGCCGCTGCTCGCCTGAGTCGCCTTACTGCTACTTCTCACGCGAAGAGACAGGAAGGAATCACTCCACGGCGCCAGGGGGAAGGCACTACAGAGGATGCACTGGCCGGGACTTAAGCCAGCACGAGGAGGGGGCACGAAAGAGGCACTCTTCCGCACCCGAAATACAAGAAATTTTTCCTCCCCTCCTGCCTCGGTGTTTCGCTGGAGGATTTTTTTTTTTAAATGACATATCTGTTCAGGTTGCGGGCCCCTCTGCTGGCCGGGCCCGGTATAGCAGGGCCAGTTGTACTGGCCTATCAGCAGCCCTGTTCCCATGTCCAAACTTCACTGTTGATATAGTACTTTTGGGGTGATGTGCAGTGCCATTTGACCTCCAAACGTGGTGTGTATTATGGAATCCAAAGAGTTCAATTTGGTCTCATCTGACCTGACTATATTCTCTCAGTATTTCACAGGCTCATCTAAATGTTGTGCAGCAAACTTTAAACGAGCGTCAACATTTTTTCTTCAGCAATGCAGTCTTGCATGGGGAGCATGCATACAGGCCATAGCGGTTGAGTGCATTACTTATTGTTTTCTTTGCAACAATTGTACCTGCTAATTCCAGGACTTTCTGAAGCTCTCCATAAGTGGTCCTTAGCTCTTGGAAAACTCTTCTGATAAGTCTTTTTACTCCTCTATCAGAAATCTTGAGAGGAGCACCTGGTCATGGCCGTTTATGGTGAAATTATGTTCTTTCCGCTTCTGGGTTATGGCCCCAACAGTACTCACTGGAACATTCAGAAGTTTAGAAATCCTTCTGTAACCAATGCCATCAGTATGCGTTGCAACAATAAGGTTGCAAAGGTCTTGAGAGAGCTCTTTGCTTTTACCCATCATGAGACGTTTCTTGTGGGACACCTTGGTAATGAGACACCTTTTTATAGGCCATCAGTTGAGACTGATATTAATTTGCACTGTCAAGGTGCAGGATTGCTTTCTAATTACTGGAAGACTTAATTTGGTGTCTTGGCTTTCCATGCCTTTTTGCACCTCCCTTTTTTCATGTGTTCAATTCTTTTTCCCTGTGTCATACCATTTTCTTACACATAACTCAATTTCTGAACTTATTTGTTTGGGTTTCTTTGTATGTATGGATTGCATGGGTTGTTGCCGACATTTGGTGAAAAATTCATGTTAATAACAGCTTTAGAAATATATTTACCTAGAAAAATGGTGACGTGTTCAATACTTATTTTACCCGTTGTATGCACCTAAAGATAAAAGTGTACAATCTCAGTGAATGAACTAACTTTCATGGTGCTTAGCCACTCTTTGTATCCTCCCCACATTCTAATTCTGGTATCATTTTTGTAAAAACATTATCCTGAGTCAACATCTATTTGAAGATTTTGATGTTAGCCCACAGATGACACAATTTTTCCAGTTCCACAAGTTATAAGTATGCCATGCCTGGATGAAGTAAAGTGTGACCAGCAGATCAGAGGTATCCCAAGGTCCCCGATCAGTGATCGTATACATCTTTATGAATAAAGTATAACACCGGGCATTAACTTTATTCACTTTAGATACATTTTCCTCACTTAATCCATGCTCTCGTACCTTCTTGGGTCCTGAGTATTCTATCTTTCTTCTTCACTGCAGAGTGTAAAAGTCAATCTTTGGGTTTCCATATTGATATCTAGGTAATGTGAACATTTACTATTGGCTATGCAGTAGCTCCTACCAGACTTTAGAAGAATGTACAATGCTATGACATCACAAAGAGATGACCAGTTGGCGTGGGCACACACTGTGGTGTTGGATCACCAATCTTCATTTGTGGACAGGGACATAGATTTAGGTTAGTATAAAAAGGCTTCCAAAGGTAGTTATTTTTTTAAAATAAACTTCTGAATGGGTGGCAGGGAGCTGGGAAGGAAGGATGTAAGGTAGAACACATATGCCTAGAGATGGACCTTAAGGATTTCACATCCCTAGAGCATGAAATATGAGATGGCTTATATTCCACATTCCTTATTCCTTAGAGATTATTAATATTTACTCAGTGTTCTACAATATTATCAATATTATCCAATTTGATTGCTAAACAGCACATTTCTTCCTACAGATCTGTACATCAGACCTAAAAGAAGGATGCTTGTAGAAGGGGAGACAGTTGGGAACTAAGCTAATAACCTGCTGTCCTAGACAAAAGTGACCAAGTGTCTTGAAATAACGATACCTCTAGGAAGAGGGAACAAGGAGTAGGTTGACTGAAAGACATTAGGTATTTTAAGGTTCTGCAGAAGTTTCAAAGTTTCTCGACACTCAGTGACTTGTAAGGAAGATTGTGTCCTTCCCCAGCTGTCTTATCTCGTTGCATCACAGCTCTTCCTGAACATATAATAAGTAAAGTCAGCTGTCAATCATAATTAGCCTTACAGTCTCAGGATACATCGCGTTACGGCTATGTCCAACTTTTGCCCATAAAATGAGAAGTTGATGAACCTCAAGAAAGTCACCAACGTATTAGGGACTTCATTAAACTGATTCATTTAGACACAGGGTAAAAAAAAAATCCGCTAATCGGCCTATGGTGATATAGACAATCTGATCTCTCTAGAAAGGACCACTTTATGAATTGCAAAATGTGGACGTTTTCTCAACTGAATATTAAAGGAAAGCCATATTGTGTTTCTGGTTTCTCTGTATATAAGAAAAGGCATACTGATATTAAATAAGACACCATTCAGAGGGAATAAGTCATCATACATATACAAAAATTCAAAAAAAAAATGTGCCTTAACGGCCATGTATTAGACTTTTTTGCAATCTTTATTTAAAAAAAAAAAAAAATTACAACTGTTTAAAATTCTATCAACATCTCTATATGTAGGTGCATACAGTATAAACCCAAAACAGGTATACTGTAGATTCCCTGCATAGGTTTTTAACCTGTTGCCATCCCCATAACACACACCAATAAAATTCTTGTTTTCAGCTTTGATGCCGTCCGAAAGTATTTATATGGTCGCTCGGGGGGGTTGGGGTTGTGGACCGTAATGCCAAGCAGCTGCATATATGCGGCCCTATTAAGGCAACTTATCGCGCACACTCCCAGCACGGTAGCAAGGGGGGTGGATCAGTAAGCTCCCGATGCATATTTGTAAACGGGAGCTTTCTGATCATGTGACAGCCAGTCACAACGGTTACATGACCCAAATGCCGCATCCACCTCTCGGCTTTTAGAACTCCTAAAGGGCTGGGAGGCCTGTGAGCACAGAGAGGTTAAAAAGCTTAAAGGGAGGAAGGAGGGACTGCCCCCATACAGATGAACATTAGAACATACAATAATTGCATACAGCAGGTGCAACTACGTACCATTATACATGGTTAACATTTAACTGATTATGATAATGCTTTTAAAACATCGTCTACAAACAATTTGGGGTACCAAAGTTTTTCAAAAAAATGGGAAACAAGGGGAACAAGGGGGACATTGGGACTTTACATGAAGTACGTGGTAGCAAGAGAGCAAAAGGTGAACTAATAGGAATTTTATTAATCGTTGCAGTTGGATTTACAAGAGATAAGTACAATGATAAACAAAGTAATAAACAATACATGATAATGGTAATAGTGATAATAATAGTACAACATGATAATAACATGAATATCACAAAGTATCATAATAAAACTCCAAAGTTCACCGCAGCAGGATTGAATATAAACATATGTAGCATAATGCCTGCAGGACCAAGGTCTTTGTGCACCAATTAGGGTAATGTATAGTAACGTCAGAATCTGAATGTATTCAAAAGAAGCACGGCATATGATAGCTCTACGCACGTTTTGTGGCCTTTGTACCACTCATCAGGAGCAGAGCACGTGTTCAATCTATAATAAAGAGTAATATGATATTCAGAAGTAAGGTAAAGTTAATGAAAAATAAAAATAGTAATAAAAACGCATGATAAAGGGTGGGGTAAACAAGTCACCCACACCTAATACATGCTTACTCACTTAGGTAAGTGCACTGATGGTCTAGTAGGTGGGTGCTGCAAGCCGTCCATTATACACCCCCAACCGGGAGCCGTGGTGGGTAACTTAATGGAGATAGCCACAAAAGGCCGCAGCACAAGCAGGCATGGAGTCACTATGAGGCACTTCTATAGAGAGAGTGAAAAATTAGAACCATTAGGAGATTTGCGAGATGTGGAGAGAGTGAAGGAATAAGAAACATAATTAAGGGAGCTGAATGTTAAGAAGAAAAGGAAAATACAAAGGTGAGGGCTCATCGAGCAAAAAAGTGAGGGGACCAAACATAGCTGTGAATATAGGGGTGGAATAATAAGTGAACCACCTTGAACATACACTAGGTGAAAGTAAAAAACCAATGACGCCGGTAAATGGAAGAGCGGTGGTGCCTATTAGGGATAGGAATGCAGTGAAGAAGTGAGAGATTAAATTAAAAGACTGCATGTGATCTGGTGTATAAAAAGCCTCGAGTAACCACACCTCCTGGAGAGCCGCCCCCATGAGTACCACCACAAGTCATCCCACCACCGTCATGCCGCATGGCGGGGTGGGGGAAGAAGGGCTTCCGCCAGCCGGACAGTATGTATCTCTGGTCTGGCGGCTCCAAACTACTCCAAAAATGTTGCCATTTTATGAGCACAGACAATTCTAGGTCTTGACATGTTTGGTGTCTATTTACTCGACATAAGTTAATTTTTTTTATATCTTATAAAAATGTGGGTAATATATTGCAATTGTGTACACTAACATTAAATGTAGTATATTTCTTACTGAACATATTTGATAAACATATGTGCTAAAAACATGTGAAATCACGTAATTAGCTAAAATCAGGTGAAAATTGCAACAACCCCCATTTTAATCTCCAGGGTCTCTGCTTTCAAAAAATACATAATGGTTGTTGGTTTTTAGGCTCAATATGTACTTTTTTACATGTGTGAAAACTGAAAATGGCTCTGGCAGAAAAGTTATTAAAAAGTTATCCTTGAGCTCCAGGCCAGTGACTTTGCCTAGGATCAGATGATGTCATCAGTTTCCTGCATGCAGGAGGAAACATTCCCTAATTTTTCTCTCTTGCAGCAATTAGACTGCAATAACTGTAACTTTATAGATAGTCGCAAGCTGAGAGGCTGTAGTAGGGGATTTATATGACTGTATCATCACTGAGCCACCATTTGAGTCTAGGAAGTAGATGATGACCCTGGATAGTGTCTAAACAAAGATGGTGTTGTCTTTTGTGAAAGGAGAAGCAGCTGAAGACATAGTCAGGTAGAGAACTGTGGTCTCTATGTTTGAGTTCTTGCACACAGTACTGATTGACCCTTTGGTCTACAGATCCCAATGGACACTGTGTAGTAACAGGAGTGAAGAGAGGATATTTATTAAACTGCCCAGGAAAGTTCTTCCTCTTGGCACTGAATAGAGAGGGAGAGCAGAGCACCTCTACCTGAGTATTCACCTGCCAGCGGGAATCTGAGCCTGAGACTGGGGACACACAGGGCAGCGCAGCACCACCCACATCACAGATCCAGCACCACTGCCACAGAGAACCTGAAGCGTCCACCCACCCTTTGCTTCTCACTGCTGATAATCGGAGGTTTCTTCAGCGAGTATCCACAGCAGAATCCCGGGAACTAGTGAACTGCTAGTAGAGACTGAGCCACTGAGAGCAGGATATCAACCCATATAGTATCCATACCAGGCCTATACCGCACTTCTACTAAACCTATACTGCACCCATACAAACCCTGTACTGCCATCATACCAAACTGTCACTGTATCTTAACCTTATTTACCTTGAACCTGTTCTGAGACTACACCGTACCTACCTGCATACAGGTTAACTGGGACTATCATTAAGTGCACCTACTCTGTTAAAGGGGCCCCAACGACAACCGGCAGAAGCACCTCTCAAAGGACTGCCCCTCCTGTAATAATTATTCTACAAAACCCCCTTTGTTTTCCTGCCCCCTCCTCTACCATCCTCCTTTTATTTTGGACAGTGCATACCCAGTTGGTCTAGGGCTAGTATCACCACCATAAATGTGCTCTGGCAGTAAAGTTCCAGCACTCTGTAGATTTAAATTTACTACCGCACACTGCCTATATTTAGGTGGCCTTGCTACTGTTTATGGTGATCTGGATGCTAAATGTCATCTCATGCCTAGTCTTTACCGTTAATCACTTTGTATGCTAAATTACTGTAAAGCCGCGTACACACGGGGTCTGTCCAACTTAGTCCGCTGAAACACATTTCAGCGGACAGTCCGCTCGTGTGTGGGCTTCAGCGGACTTTTTCAGCGGACAGTCTGGCGGACTAAGTATTTCGGAATGTTGGAAATACTGTCCGCTGGACTCGCATTTCGGCGGACAATCCGCCCGCGTGTGTGCCAGTCCGCCCTACTTTTGAAATGAGCGGACTTTTCCCGCCTGGAGAAAAGTCCGCTCATTTCGAGCGGGTATCCAGGTAGTCGGGGCCCGCGACGGAGACGTCGCTGGCCCCGCCGCCTGGTATGGACTTAAAGGGGAACCCCAACGCCGAAAAAAATCGGCGTGGGGGTCCCCCCCAAGTCCGCAACAGACCCTTGTCTGAGCACGCTACCTGGCCGGCCAGGAAAGGGGGGCGAGCGAGCGCTCCCCCTCCTGAGCCATACCAGGCCGCGTGCCCTCAACATGGAGGGGTGCCTTGGGGAAGGGGGGGCCGCGCGGCCCCTCCACCCCAAAACACCTTGTCCCCATGTTGATGAGGACAAGGGCCTCTTCCCGACAACCCTGGCCGTTGGTTGTCGGGGTCTGCGGGCGGGGGGCTTATCGGAATCCGGGAGCCCCCTTTAATAAGGGGCCCCCCGGATACCGGCCCCCCACCCTATGTGAATGAGTATGGGGTACAATGTACCCCTACCCATTCACCTGTGAAAAAAAGTACAAAAAAAACGCAACACAGGGTTAAAATATTTTATTGCACAGCTCCGGGGGTCTTCCGTCTTCGGGGGTCTTCTCGCCGGACTCCTCCACTATCTTCTTGTAGCTCTTTTGCTAGCGGAGGAGTCCGGCTTTCTTCCTCGCCGCCGGCCTCTTCTCCTGACTTCGGGGGTCTTGTCCCCCTCTTCGGTTCTTCTGCCGGGCCACCACGCCTTCTTATAGCTCTTTTGCAGGCGGTGGCCCGGTCTTCTGTCGCCGCCGCCTTCCGTTCTTCTTCTTCTTCTTCTTCTTCTCCAGAAGATGTTGCCTCGACGATCTCTCCGGCCACAATGCCAGGGCCGCGCTGCGCGGCCACTTATATAGGGACAATGGGGCGGTGTCACATGGCTTTATGTCACATGGGTTGGTCACATGGTGACCCCGCCCCCTTACGATGTCATAGTCCCCATGTGACATCAACCCATGTGACCAACCCATGTGACATAAAGCCATGTGACACCGCCCCATTGTCCCTATATAAGTGGCAGCGGAGCGCGTCCCTGGCATTGTGGCCGGAGAGAGCGTCGAGGCAACATCTCCTGGAGAAGAAGAAGAAGAAGAAGAAGGACGGAAGGCGGCAGCGACGGCGGCGACAGAAGACCGGGCCACCGCCTGCAAAAGAGCTATAAGAAGGCGCGGTGGCCCGGCAGAAGAACCGAAGAGGGGGACAAGACCCCCGAAGTCGGGAGAAGAGGCCGGCGGCGAGGAAGAAAGCCGGATTCCTCCGCTAGCAAAAGAGCTACAAGAAGATAGCGGAGGAGTCCGGCGAGAAGACCCCTGAAGACGGAAGACCCCCGGAGCTGTGCAATAAAATATTTTAACCCTGTGTTGTGTTTTTTTTTTACTTTTTTTCACAGGTGAATGGGTAGGGGTACATTGTACCCCATACTCATTCACATAGGGTGGGGGGCCGGTATCCGGGGGCCCCCTTATTAAAGGCGGCTCCCGGATTCCGATAAGTCCCCCCCCCCGCCCGCAGACCCCGACAACCAACGGCCAGGGTTGTCGGGAAGAGGCCCTTGTCCTCATCAACATGGGGACAAGGTGCTTTGGGGTGGAGGGGCCGAGCGGCCCCCCCTTCCCCAAGGCACCCCCCCATGTTGAGGGCACGCGGCCTGGTACGGCTCAGGAGGGGGGGCGCTCGCTCGCCCCCCTTTCCTGGCCGGCCGGGTAGCATGCTCGGACAAGTCTGTTGTGGACTTGGGGGGGACCCCCATGCCGATTTTTTTCGGCGTTGGGGTTCCCCTTTAAGTCCATACCAGGCGGCGGGGTCAGCGACGTCTCCGTCGCGGTCCCCACCTACCTGGATACGCGTTTCAAATGAGCGGACTTTCCTCCGCGTGTGTGGGCGAGTCCGTTCATTTCAAAAGTAGGGCGGATATATGGCGGACTTAGTCCGCCGTATTAGTCCGCTCAAAAAGTGCCGTGTGTGGGCAAGTCCGTTCATTCGAAAGTATGACGGACTGTCCGTCGGATTGTCTGACGGACTAAGTTGGCCAGACAGTCCGCCCGTGTGTACGCGGCTTATGTTGTTACCAGTATTAATCCATTTTATGCTTGCCGAGTTACCAACCATATTGGGTGACAATATATAAAGTTTTCCTTTACTACCTTGTTTGGTGCCTGTTATCTTTGATATAGAACTACTACTATAGCGCTACAGTGGTGTGAAAAAGTGTTTGCCCCCTTCCTCATTTCCTGTTCCTTTGCATGTTTGTCACACTTAAGTGTTTCGGAACATCAAACCAATTTAAACAATAGTCAAGGACAACACAAGTAAACACAAAATGCAATTTGTAAATGAAGGTGTTTATTATTAAAGGTGAAAAAAAATCCAAACCATCATGGCCCTGTGTGAAAAAGTGATTGCCCCCCTTGTTAAAACATACTATATGTCAGGAAGATCCTCCTCACGGACGTCCGAGCGGCGAAAGTCGCAGAAGATCTCTTGCCCAGTTCCAGGAGCGTTACCGCGATCGCGGGTGCGCGCGCGGCCGTTTGGCGCAAATTGGCGCCAATAGCGCTATTTAAACTGGATCCATGCCTCACTGCCTTGCTGCCTGATCAACAGCGTTCCTGTGCGTCCTGGTGATCCGTATCTGAATCTGAACCTGAACCTGTACCTGTATCTGTACCTGTACCCTGATCCGTATCGAACCCGGCTTGTTCCCGACTCTGCTGTTTGCTGCCTGCCCCCCGACTTTGGCTTGTACCCGACTACTCTTCTGGATTCCGTTTCTGTACCTGATCTGCCCGCCTGTGCCTGACCTGGACTGTTACACCATCCGTCAACTGTAAGTTGCTTGCTGTTGTACTACAGGACACCTCCCAGTCCTCCGCAATATCTGGCTGTACTCCTTCTGCGTTTGTAGCCTTCTATCTCTGGCCGCAGACTACTGGACTCTTCCGCTTCCGCATATCCATTGCACCTGCATCCATTGTTGGACTACAATACCCCTCCGTTGTTTGTCACTTCCTGCAATCACTTGTATACCGTTGCTGGACTACAGGAACCCTTCTGCTGTCTGCTGGAACTTATCTCACCTTTGCCTGCATTCAGACACCGGACTACAATACACCTCCTCCTTCAACAGTCTTCTGCCTCTACCACCTGCTATCCGGTCAGGCACTTGTGCCCCTCTGTGCTCCTGAGCCCCTGTCACCACTACCAGGGTCTCTCGAGTCAGAGGTCTACGAGAGGCCACTCCCTGCACTCCGGGCTCTGCTTAAAGGTACGTGACAGTATCAGGCAGCCATGTCTGAGCCCACGCAGGGAGATTCGGCCATGGATGATTTATGCCGTCATCTTGCTGGACTTACCCAGGCTGTTAAATCTCTACAAGAAGGCTATTCTCGATTGGAAGAGCGTGTCCAGGTCTTATCTACCACAGGCCCTACCGTGTCGGGAACTTCTTCTGCGCCATCAGTGGTTATGTTGCCCCCAGAACCCAAGGTCCCAACTCCGGAGAGGTTTTCGGGAAATCGCAGCAAGTATAGAGCTTTTCGCAATGCCTGTGAATTGTTTTTTGCACTTCAACCCAGAACTTTCTCTCTAGAATCCACTAAGGTGGGTTTTGTTATCTCCCTTCTACTGGGTGAGCCCCAGGCTTGGGCCCACCGCCTTTTGGAGCAAAACGAAGCCTGCCTTAATAACCTGGATACATTTTTTCAAGCCATGGGTTTGCTCTATGAGGATCCTCAACAGGCGGCCACAGCGGAAGCAGCTTTATATTCTCTTCAGCAAAGCCGCAGAGCGGCAGAGGACTACGCGTCTGAATTTCGGCGCTGGAGTTCCGATACTACCTGGAACGATGCTGCTCTGCGCTACCAGTTTCGCATGGGACTCTCTGAACCTCTAAAAGATGAATTGGCCCGGGTGGGTGTTCCAGCAACTCTTGAAGCCCTTATCAACCTCTCCATCCAGATAGACAGACGCTTGAGAGAACGGAGAACAGAACGCACTGCCGGGCCGTCCCGACCAGTCTGGATATTACCCCGTGTACCTAATCCCCCTGCACATCCTGCTGCTGACACGCCTGAACCCATGCAACTGGGCTTACTTAGACCAACGCTCACCACCGAGGAACGACAACGCCGGCAGCTCAACAATCTGTGTCTTTACTGTGGAGAATCCGGACATTACGTGAGATCCTGTCCTGCCAAATTCCGTAAGCACTCTTATGTATCTTCTCCTGTTTTACCTGCTGTGCCTAGTAATGCTACTCACCTGGCTGTTCCCGTCTCTCTTCAGCTACCCGGAGGGAACATTCAAGTCCCCGCAATAGTTGATTCTGGAGCGTGCAGTGGATTTATGGACTTATCGTTTGCCCAAAAGTTTCAAGTGCCCTTACGGCCCAGGGCGAAAGGGTTGTCTGTACACCTTGCCGACGGGTCAGCTATCAAATCAGGACCAGTGACACAAGAGACATGTCCTTTGACTTCTACTATTTCCGGTAACCATCAGGAACAACTCTGCCTGGACATTATTGAATCTCCCCTTTTCCCTATCATACTGGGTATGCCCTGGCTTCGGGCACACAACCCGCAAATAGACTGGTCCACCGGAAACATTTTCTTTTTCTCCCCCTACTGTCGTCAACACTGCTTCCAAGAATCAACTAAGGTTTCACCCCATTTAATGTGTATGGAGACCGATGTTGAGACTCGCCAGCACGTTCCTGAGACCTACCATGACTTCCTGGACGTGTTCAGCAAGAAAGGGGCAGAAACACTTCCCCCTCATAGACCCTACGATTGCCCAATTGAGATCCTTCCCGGAGCCGAAATCCCTTTCGGGAGAATATTTCCCTTAACAGAAGTGGAATTGGAGACTCTCAGGACTTACATTGATGACAATCTAAAAAAGGGGTTCATACGTCCTTCTACGTCCCCAGCTGGGGCAGGAATCTTTTTTGTAGAAAAGAAGGACCATTCTCTCCGCCCTTGTGTTGACTACCGGGACTTAAATAAAGTTACAGTCAAGAACCGGTACCCACTGCCTTTGGTACCCGAATTATTCCAGCGCCTTGGATCAGCTCGTATCTTCACAAAATTGGATCTTCGCGGAGCCTATAATTTGGTCCGTATCCGAAGCGGGGACGAATGGAAGACTGCCTTCCGCACCCGCTTCGGACATTTTGAATATCTCGTAATGCCCTTTGGGCTATGCAACGCTCCTGCGACTTTCCAGCATTTTGTGAATGATATCTTTAGAGATTTTCTCGACCTGTTTGTTTTAGTATATCTGGACGACATCTTAATTTTCTCCCCCTCTCTGCCAGCTCACAGGGAACACGTTAAGAGGGTTCTCACTCGGCTTCGCCAACACGGCTTGTACGCAAAACCTGAGAAGTGCGAATTTGAACGTCGCAGCATTCAGTTTTTGGGGCTGATTATTTCGGTAGATGGAATTAAGATGGATCCGCAAAAAGTTTCGGCCATCCTGGACTGGCCAGCCCCTACTGATAAAAGAGGAATTCAACGCTTTGTGGGGTTTGCGAATTTTTATCGAAAATTCATCAAGGGATTTTCTACAATCATCGCTCCAATCACCAGATTAACGAGACAAGGTATCAAGTTCCAGTGGACTCCGGAGGCACAAGCCGCATTTTCTTCCCTTAAAGAACAATTTGTGTCAGCATCTGTCCTGAAGCATCCTAATTCTGCGCTACCCTACATTCTTGAGGTGGATGCATCCGAAGTTGCAGTGGGAGCAGTCCTTTCTCAGAGACAGGGCCCAAAGGCTTTATTACACCCAGTGGCGTTTTTCTCACGTAAATTGTCTGAAGCGGAAAAGAATTATGATGTCGGGGACAGGGAGTTACTCGCTATCAAAGCCGCACTTGAGGAATGGCGCTATCTCCTGGAGGGAGCAGCCCATCCCATTCTGGTATACACTGACCACAAGAACTTAGAGTATTTAAAGACTGCTAAGAGGCTGAAGCCGCGTCAGGCCAGATGGGCACTGTTCTTTACAAGATTTTCCTTCCACATAACCTATAGGCCCTGATCAAAGAACACCAAACCCGACGCGCTATCCCGGATGTTCAGTGAACCCGAAGTTCTTCAACCCACAGACACCATCCTTGCGCCCGGAAATTTCCTTATGCTCCAGGAAGATCTTCTATCCCAACTTAAGCAGGCTTCATCGTCAGCTCCACATCCCTCAAACACCACCTTACTCTCTAGCAATAACTTGTTATGGCATGAAAACAAGATCTACGTGCCCCAACAACTACGGGTTGCTGTTCTCAAGTCTTGCCACGACCACAAATTGGCCGGTCATTTTGGGGTACACAAGACCGCCGAACTTCTCCAACGCACCTTCTGGTGGCCTCAGCTGCTAAGAGACTGTAAACTTTATGTTGAATCTTGCATTACCTGTACCCAGAACAAGAGTAGCAAGACCAAAGCCTGGGGGTTGCTGAAACCACTCCCCATCCCGGAAAGGCCTTGGAAAATGATTTCCATAGACTTTATTGTTGAATTACCTCCGTCAGAAGGCTTCACCACTATCTTTGTGGTGGTCGACAGATTATCCAAAATGGCTCATTTTCTGCCCATGAAGGGTACACCTTCTGCCCCTGAGACCGCAAGGATCTTCATTAAGGAGATTGTAAGACTCCACGGTATACCTGCGAACATTGTTTCCGACCGAGGGGTACAATGTACATCAAAATTTTGGAGAGCTTTATGTAAGTCCTTGAAAATTGATCTTTCATTTTCGTCTGCCTATCATCCCCAGACCAACGGCCAGACCGAACGAACAAACCAGACCCTTGAGCAATATTTGCGGTGTTATTCTTCTTTTTCGCAAGACGATTGGGTATCCCTTTTACCACTTGCCGAGTTTTCCTACAATAACTCTGTTCATTCTGCAACTAATCAAACTCCCTTCTTTGCGAACTATGGTTTTCACCCTCAGTTCCTATCAGCCAATATCCCAGAATGCACGGTTCCAGCAGTTCAAGAAACTTTGGACTTTTTCTGCACCAATAACAAGTTGCTTCAAGAAACGATGGCAAGAACTCAAGAACGCAACAAAGCAGTTTTTGACAGAAAGAGGAGAGGGGAGCTCGACCTAAAACCCGGAGATTTGGTTTGGTTATCTACTCTGAATCTAAAATTAACATGCCCATCTAGAAAACTGGGCCCAAAATTTGTGGGTCCTTTCCCAATTTCCAGGAAAATTAACAATGTGGCTTATGAGCTGAAATTACCAGAATCGCTGCGTATTCACCCAGTGTTTCATGTGTCCCTCTTAAGACCTTCAATCCAGGATCCCTTCACCGATCGGAACGTGGGCCCTCCTGAACCTGTGCTTATTAATGGTGAAGAGGAGTTTGAAGTAGAAGCAATTTTGGATTGCAGAAAGAGACGCAACCAGGTACAGTATCTGGTGAAGTGGAAGGGGCATGGTCCAGAAGAGAACTCCTGGGAACCAGAGACTGGCATCCACGCCAAGAGGTTGGTTCTGGCATTTAAAAGATCTCACCCAGGTAAGATGTCCCAGTTGGGCATCCGGAGGCTGCCCATTGGGGGGGGGCAATGTCAGGAAGATCCTCCTCACGGACGTCCGAGCGGCGAAAGTCGCAGAAGATCTCTTGCCCAGTTCCAGGAGCGTTACCGCGATCGGCGGTGCGCGCGTGCGCGTGCACGTGCGCGCGGGAGCACGCACGCGGGTGCGCGCGCGGCCGTTTGACGCAAATTGGCGCCAATAGCGCTATTTAAACTGGATCCATGCCTCACTGCCTTGCTGCCTGATCAACAGCGTTCCTGTGCGTCCTGGTGATCCGTATCTGAATCTGAACCTGAACCTGTACCTGTATCTGTACCTGTACCCTGATCCGTATCGAACCCGGCTTGTTCCCGACTCTGCTGTTTGCTGCCTGCCCCCCGACTTTGGCTTGTACCCGACTACTCTTCTGGATTCCGTTTCTGTACCTGATCTGCCCGCCTGTGCCTGACCTGGACTGTTACACCATCCGTCAACTGTAAGTTGCTTGCTGTTGTACTACAGGACACCTCCCAGTCCTCCGCAATATCTGGCTGTACTCCTTCTGCGTTTGTAGCCTTCTATCTCTGGCCGCAGACTACTGGACTCTTCCGCTTCCGCATATCCATTGCACCTGCATCCATTGTTGGACTACAATACCCCTCCGTTGTTTGTCACTTCCTGCAATCACTTGTATACCGTTGCTGGACTACAGGAACCCTTCTGCTGTCTGCTGGAACTTATCTCACCTTTGCCTGCATTCAGACACCGGACTACAATACACCTCCTCCTTCAACAGTCTTCTGCCTCTACCACCTGCTATCCGGTCAGGCACTTGTGCCCCTCTGTGCTCCTGAGCCCCTGTCACCACTACCAGGGTCTCTCGAGTCAGAGGTCTACGAGAGGCCACTCCCTGCACTCCGGGCTCTGCTTAAAGGTACGTGACACTATAACTGTGGTTGTCCACACCTGAGTTCAATTTCTCTAGCCACACCCAGGCCTGATTATTGCCACACCTGTTCACAATCAAGGCATCACTTAAATAGGAGCTGCTTGACACAGTAAGGTCCACCAGAAGATCCTTAAAAGCTACACATCATGCCGAGACCCAAAGAAATTCAGGAACAATTGAGAAAGAAAGTAATTGAGATCTATCAGTCTGGAAAGGGTTATAAAGCCATTTCCAAAGCTTTGGGAATACAGCGAACCACAGTGAGAGCCATTATCCACAAATGGCGAAGACATGGAAGAGTGGTGAACCTTCCCAGGAGTGGCCGGCCGCCCAAAATTACCCCAAGAGCGCAGCGACGACTCATCCAAGAGGTCACAAAAGACCCCACAACAACGTCCAAGGAACTGCAGACTTCACTTGCCTCAGTTAAGGTCAGCGTTCATGCCTCCACCATCAGAAAAAGACTGGGCAAAAATGGCCTGCATGGCAGAGTTCCAAGGAGAAAACCACTGCTGAGCAAAAAGAACATCAAAGCTCGTCTCAATTTCTCCACAACACATCTTGATGATCCCCAAGACTTTTGGGACAACATTCTGTGGACCGATGAGACAAAAGTGGAACTCTTTGGAAGGTGTGTGCCCAAGTATATCTGGCGTAGAAGGAACACTGCATTTCATAAAAAGAACATTATACCAACAGTAAAATATGGTGGTGGTAGTGTGATGGTCTGGGGCTGTTTTGCTGCTTCAGGACCTGGAAGACTTGCCGTGATAAAAGGAACTATGAATTCTGCTGTCTACCAAGAGATCCTGAAGGAGAATGTCCGACCATCTGTTCGTGTACTCAAGCTGAAACGAACTTGGGTTCTGCAGCAGGACAATGATCCTAAACACACCAGCAAGTCCACCACCGAATGGCTGAATAAAAACAAAATGAAGACTTTGGAGTGGCCTAGCCAAAGTCCTGACCTGAATCCTATTGAGATGTTGTGGTATGACCTTAAAAAGGCCGTTCATGCTCGAAAACCCTCTAATGTAACTGAATTAGGACAATTCTGCAAAGATGAGTGGGCCAAAATTCCTCCAGGACGCTGTAAAAGCCTCATTGCACGTTATCGCAAACGCTTGGTTGCAGTTGTTGCTGCTAAGGGTGGCCCAACCAGTTATTAGGTTTAGGAGGCAATCACTTTTTCACACAGGGCCATGATGGTTTGGATTTTTTTTCACCTTTAATAATAAACACCTTCATTTACAAATTGCATTTTGTGTTTACTTGTGTTGTCCTTGACTATTGTTTAAATTGGTTTGATGTTCCGAAACACTTAAGTGTGTCAAACATGCAAAGGAACAGGAAATGAGGAAGGGGCAAACACTTTTTCACACCACTGTACATATGACCCATCCTATCCAGTGGCTCCTATGGGGGTTGTGCTACACACACATGTATCTAAATGCGCATATTCACGTATACAGTGGTGTGAAAAAGTGTTTGCCCCCTTCCTCATTTCCTGTTCCTTTGCATGTTTGTCACACTTAAGTGTTTCGGAACATCAAACCAATTTAAACAATAGTCAAGGACAACACAAGTAAACACAAAATGCAATCTGTAAATGAAGGTGTTTATTATTAAAGGTGAAAAAAAATCCAAACCATCATGGCCCTGTGTGAAAAAGTGATTGCCCCCTAAACCTAATAACTGGTTGGGCCACCCTTAGCAGCAACAACTGCAACCAAGCGTTTGCGATAACGTGCAATGAGGCTTTTACAGCGTCCTGGAGGAATTTTGGCCCACTCATCTTTGCAGAATTGTCCTAATTTAGTTACATTAGAGGGTTTTCGAGCATGAACGGCCTTTTTAAGGTCATACCACAACATCTCAATAGGATTCAGGTCAGGACTTTGGCTAGGCCACTCCAAAGTCTTCATTTTGTTTTTCTTCAGCCATTCGGTGGTGGACTTGCTGGTGTGTTTAGGATCATTGTCCTGCTGCAGAACCCAAGTTCGTTTCAGCTTGAGTACACGAACAGATGGTCGGACATTCTCCTTCAGGATCTCTTGGTAGACACCAGAATTCATAGTTCCTTTTATCACGGCAAGTCTTCCAGGTCCTGAAGCAGCAAAACAGCCCCAGACCATCACACTACCACCACCATATTTTACTGTTGGTATAATGTTCTTTTTATGAAATGCAGTGTTCCTTCTACGCCAGATATACTTGGACACACACCTTCCAAAGAGTTCCACTTTTGTCTCATCGGTCCACAGAATGTTGTCCCAAAAGTCTTGGGGATCATCAAGATGTGTTGTGGAGAAATTGAGACGAGCTTTGATGTTCTTTTTGCTCAGCAGTGGTTTTCTCCTTGGAACTCTGCCATGCAGGCCATTTTTGCCCAGTCTTTTCCTGATGGTGGAGGCATGAACGCTGACCTTAACTGAGGCAAGTGAGGCCTGCAGTTCCTTGGACGTTGTTGTGGGGTCTTTTGTGACCTCTTGGATGAGTCGTCGCTGCGCTCTTGGGGTAATTTTGGGCGGCCGGCCACTCCTGGGAAGGTTCACCACTGTTCCATGTCTTCGCCATTTGTGGATAATGGATCTCACTGTGGTTCGCTGGATTCCCAAAGCTTTGGAAATGGCTTTATAACCCTTTCCAGACTGATAGATCTCAATTACTTTCTTTCTCAATTGTTCCTGAATTTCTTTGGGTCTCGGCATGATGTGTAGCTTTTAAGGATCTTCTGGTGGACCTTACTGTGTCAAGCAGCTCCTATTTAAGTGATGCCTTGATTGTGAACAGGTGTGGCAATAATCAGGCCTGGGTGTGGCTAGAGAAATTGAACTCAGGTGTGGACAACCACAGTTATAGTATGTTTTAACAAGGGGGGCAATCACTTTTTCACACAGGGCCATGATGGTTTGGATTTTTTTTCACCTTTAATAATAAACACCTTCATTTACAAATTGCATTTTGTGTTTACTTGTGTTGTCCTTGACTATTGTTTAAATTGGTTTGATGTTCCGAAACACTTAAGTGTGACAAACATGCAAAGGAACAGGAAATGAGGAAGGGGGCAAACACTTTTTCACACCACTGTATGCATACACATGGGTACATTTTTTTTAGCTGTTTCTTTGGCAAGGAGTGTGATGTACATGCGTATACGCATGTAAAATACATACCAGCAACAAAGATTTTTGTATTTTTTTTACTGATCTATACGCAGCAGTAGATAATGTGCCTATGTGTAAGGGCCCAATTAAAAAAAAAGTGGCTGCATTTAGACCAGTAAAAAAAAAGTCAGAATGCCTAAAAATGTGGCATTTTGGTGTCTGTTTGCAAAAGCGCTTAGGGTCCTTGCACATGGTACTGATGTATAAACATCAGATATCTCTGGCAGGATTGGCTGTATAGCACATACACATACACATGTATAAATTCTTCTAGATTTTTTTGGGGTGTGGTGTATGTATGCATGCATTTATATGAGCATTAAAGTGGTTGTAAAACCTTACAACCAACTTTGACCTACAGGTAAGCCTAGATTAACCACTTGCCGACCGCCTCACGCCGATGTACGTCGGCAGAATGGCACGGGCAGGCATAAGCACGTACATGTACGTGATTTGCCTCCCGCGGGTCGGGGGCCCGATCGGGCCCCCGCCCGGTGCCTGCGGCGGTCGGTTTTCGTTCGGGAGCGATCCCGGACGAGGGGACGGCCATTCATTCATGGCCACCCCCTCGCGATCGCTCCCGACGAATGGAAATCCCCGGTGACATCACTTCCTCTCCTGTAATGTAAACACAGGAGAGGAAGTGATGTATTCTCTCCTCCGTGTCGGTATTTTTCGTTCCGACACGGAGGAGAGCGGATCAGTGAGTTGCACCAACACATCCCACACACAGTAGAACATGCCAGGCACACTCACACCCCCCCTTTACCCCCCGATCACCCCCCCAATTACCCCTGCCCCCCCAGTCACAGTGACACCAATGTCATTTTTTTTTTTTTTTTTTTTTTTTTTGCATTGGTGTCATTTGTGACTGTAATAACTGTTAGGGCAGTTAGGGTTAGCCCCCTTTAGTTCTAATGTACCCCCCTAACCCCCCCAATAAAGGTTTAACCCCGTGATCACCCCCCGTCGCCAGTGTCACTAAGGCTGGGTTCACATTGCAGCGGTTTATGAGAACGAATGTGATTCGCACCGCACTGCAGTGCAAATCACATCCGATCTCTGTGCGATTCGAGTTCAGCCATTCGCCGCACCCGCCGCACCCGCCACACCCGCCGCACCCGCCGCAAATTCGCACGGGACCCTTTTTTTGGCCCGCAGCAGAATCGGATCGCATGGGTGTTCACACCATGCGATCCGAGTTTGCAGATCGCACTGCGATATGCGAACTGATCTGGGGGTGTCAGTAACATTTCACTGACACTCCCAGCAGTTCGCATAGGGCAGTGTGAACTGCCGCCGGGAGGCATGCGATGCGGGAACCCGCCGCGGATTCGCGGCGTTTCCGCATCGCTCCAGTGTGAACCCAGCCTAATAAGCGATCATTTTTCTGATCGCCGTATTAGTGTCACAGGTGACGCTAGTTAGGCAGGTAGGTATTTAGGTTCGCCGCAGCTTTTTATAGCGCTAGGGACCCCCATATACTACCGCATAAAGCCCCCTGATTGCCCCCTAGTTAACCCTTTCACCAGTGATCACCATATAACTGTTACAGGTGACGCTGGTTGGTTAGTTATTTTTTTATAGTTTCAGGGCACCCGCCATTTATTACCTAATAAAGGTTTAACCCCCTGATCACCCGGCAGGTGTCATTTGTGACTAATAACTGTTAGGGCAGTTAGGGTTAGCCCCCTTTAGTTCTAAGGTACCCCCCTAACCCCCCCAATAAAGGTTTAACCCCGTGATCACCCCCCGTCGCCAGTGTCACTAAGGCTGGGTTCACATTGCAGCGGTTTATGAGAACGGATGTGATTCGCACCGCACTGCAGTGCAAATCACATCCGATCTCTGTGCGATTCGAGTTCAGCTATACAGATAGTATGGCTGAATTCGTGTCGCACCCGCCGCACCCGCCGCAAACTCGCACGGGACCCTTTTTTTGGTCCGCAGCAGAATCGGATCGCATGGGTGTTCACACCATGCGATCCAAGTTTGCAGATCGCACTGCGATATGCGAACTGATCTGGGGGTGTCATTAACATTTCACTGACACTCCCAGCAGTTCGCATAGGGCAGTGTGAACTGCCGCCGGGAGGCATGCGATGCGGGAACCCGCCGCGCATTCGTGGCGTTCCCGCATCGCTCCAGTGTGAACCCAGCCTAATAAGCGATCGTTTTTCTGATCGCTGTATTAGTGTCACAGGTGACGCTAGTTAGGCAGGTAGGTATTTAGGTTCGCCGCAGCTTTTTATAGCGCCAGGGACCCCCATATACTACCGCATAAAGCCCCCTGATTGCCCCCTAGTTAACCCTTTCACCAGTGATCACCATATAACTGTTACAGGTGACGCTGGTTGGTTAGTTATTTTTTTATAGTTTCAGGGCACCCGCCATTTATTACCTAGTCTCACTAGTGTACCCCTAAATTTAGGGGTGTCTACTTTCTAAAATGGGGTCATTTGGGGGGGGGGGTTTGTGCCATCTTGGCATTTTATGGCCTTCAAAACTGTAACGCCCTTAGAAAGCCTGAAGGCGGTGCTTGGTTTTTGGGGCCCCGTACGCGGCTAGGCTCCCAAAAAGTCCCACATATGTGGTATCCCCGTACTCAGGAGAAGCAGCAGAATTTATTTTGGGGTGTCATTTCACATATGCCCATGGCATGCGTGAGCAATATATCATTTAGTGACAACTTTGTGAAAAAAAAAAAAAGTTTGTAATTTTCCCGCAACTTGTGGCAAAATATAAAATATTCCATGGACTCAACATGCCTCTCAGCAAATAGCTTGGGGTGTCTACTTTCTAAAATGGGGTCATTTGTGGGGGTTTTGTGCCATCTTGGCATTTTATGGCCTTCAAAACTGTAATAGGTAGTGAGAAGTGAACTCAAAAAATTACGCCCTTAGAAAGCCTGAAGGCGGTGCTTGGTTTTCGGGGCCCCGTACGCGGCTAGGCTCCCAAAAAGTCCCACATATGTGGTATCCCCGTACTCAGGAGAAGCAGCAGAATTTATTTTGGGGTGTCATTTCACATATGCCCATGGCATGCATGAGCAATATATCATTTAGTGACAACTTTGTGAAAAAAAAAAAAAAAAAAAAAAGTTTGTAATTTTCCCGCAACTTGTGGCAAAATATAAAATATTCCATGGACTCAACATGCCTCTCAGCAAATAGCTTGGGGTGTCTACTTTCTAAAATGGGGTCATTTGTGGGGGTTTTGTGCCATCTTGGCATTTTATGGCCTTCAAAACTGTAATAGGTAGTGAGGCGTGAAATCAAAAATTTACGCCCTTAGAAAGCCTGAAGGCGGTGCTTGGTTTTCGGGGCCCTGTACGCGGCTAGGCTCCCAAAAAGTCCCACATATGTGGTATCCCCGTACTCAGGAGAAGCAGCAGAATTTATTTTGGGGTGTCATTTCACATACGCCCATAGCATGTGTGAGCAATATATCATTTAGTGACAACTTTGTGTAAAAAAAAAAAAAAAATTTTTTTTTTGTCATTATTCAATCGCTTGAGGCAAAAAAATAAAATATTCAATGGGCTCAACATGCCTCTTATCAATTTCCTTAGGGGGTCTACTTTCCAAAATGGGGTCATTTGGGGGGGTTTTGTACTGCCCTGTCATTTTAGCACCTCAAGAAATGAGATAGGCAGTCGTAAACTAAAAGCTGCGTAAATTCCAGAAAACGTACCTTAGTTTGTAGATGTGACAACTTTTGCGCAAACCAATAAATATACAATTATTGACTTTTTTTTTACCAAAGACATGTGGCTGAATACATTTTGGCCTAAATGTATGACTAAAATTGAGTTTATTGGATTTTTCTAATAACAAAAAGTAGAAAATATCATTTTTTTTCAAAATTTGCGGTCTTTTTACGTTTATATCGCAAAAAATAAAAATCGCAGAGGCAATCAAATACCATCAAAAGAAAGCTCTATTTGTGGGAAGAAAAGGACGCAAATTTTGTTTGGGTACAACATTGCATGACCGCGCAATTACCAGTTAAAGCAGCGCAGTGCCAAAGTGTAAAAAGACCTCTGGTCATTTACCAGCAAAATGGTCCGGTCTGAAAGTGGTTAAGGCTTACCTGTAGGTCCAAGAAATATCTCCTAAACCTACACGTTTAGGAGATATTTGCCGAGAGACAGGCACCGCTGTCTACGGCGCATGCGCCGTAGACAGAAGCGCGCAGGCGCACTGATCTATATGCAGTGCATGTTTTTGCTCCTGTGTGTACAGGCCCATTAAAAACAATAAGCTGCATTTAGATGAGTAAAATAAATGTGGCATTTTTAGGCATCCGTGTGCAAGAACCCTTAAATGTATACAATTCTTAACATGCATGTAACATGACAAATACTGTATATCTTATGCTAGATCCCCTTTAAGTGTGCTGATCCCTTAAATGGTTATTCAAATAATAGAAGCTCTGTCAGTAAAATTATTGGGCTCATGCATAACCTACACACCTGGCCTTCTCGTTCCCTATATACTATTATATTATATATTTCTTTTGGTGAAATGTCATTGTTAGCTTCGCCGCGACATGATCCATCCATATCCAGTAAAACAATTTCGGTGACATAAAAATTGGTACCATTAAGCAGCCACTTAGTAAAAAGGCCGCGCTTAGTAGGAAGTATTTGATATTTATAGCAGGAAACTCCAAGTCAATTACCAGGCATTCAACTTTGTGAAAAGTCTCCTTTTTCCACTGTATTAATAGCGGAATGAGGAACAGTAACGTTGTGTGCTATCTGAAAGCTCAAACCAAATAATTTATTGAGCCTGAATAATTTCAATGTCGCTCTTCCAGCCAACAGACGGTTGGCGCTGCCTTTCAGTCTTCTAGACTATATAGCGTGTACTGTTTTTTTCTATCTCTGTCTCTTGTTATCGGTCTGCCGAAAATGACCAGGTCAAACAAGTTTACAAGCCAATTACAAATGGCTCAAAGTCATCTATGATTCTGTTATTTTCTCAAAATCATGCCCTCTGATAAAAGAGAACTTTAAGAGAATTATTCGTTTTTCGTTTTTTTTTTTTCTGAATTAAATTATAATGTTCAAGACTGAAAAATGTTCCTAAAAATGACATCTGTTTAATTAGGTAGCAATCAACCATTGCATATGGGTACATTATAGTGCCTCTAGGGCCAGTGGGCTCAATTCACGGAAGAATATTACATGCAGTATTTGGGTTACAGGACACATTTTCCCCAAATATCTTATGTTACATAAGACTGTTAAAGACGGACACCATGTAAGAGGAGATGGTCAAAGACTGCACAAAAAATTCAGTATATGTTATGCTTCAGAAGACTGTTAGAGAGTGACAATATGCTACAGGAAATGGTCAAAGACTGCACAGAATATTCAATATCTGTATAATTAGAAAATACTGTTATGCTCCGTAAACACGATCAGAAATTCCGCCAGCAAAAGTCGGATGTGAGCTTTTGGTCGGAAATTCCGTCTGTGTGTATGCTCCATCTGACTTTTGCTGGCAGAATTCCCGCCAGCAAAAGATTGAGAGCAGGTTCTCAATTTTTCGGTCGGAAAAAGTTCCCATCGTCTGTACCAATTCTGACGCGCAAAATTCATGCATGCTCGGAAACAATTCAACGCATGCTCTGAAGCATTGAACTTTATTTTCTCGGCCTGTCGTAGTGTTGTACGTCACCATGTTCTTGGCGGTCGAAAGTTCAGAGAACTTTGTGTGACCGTTTGAGCTTGAGCAGAATTCCGTTGGAAAAACCATCCAAGTTTCTTTCGACGGAAAATCCGCTCGTGTGTATGGGGCATAAGAGACTGATATTAAGTTATAGTAGATGGTCAGAGACTGAAGACAAGCTACAGGAGTGGTTGAAGAAAGCGGATATGCTACAAGAAAATGAGGACATGTTACTTCAGACTGGTGCACTCTCATCACAGCTCTTTTATAAAGCATTGCTCCCAATACTGACTGCTAGAGTGCATGTGCATGCAACCCACATTCTACAGGTTGGGCACCAGGGTTCTAGAGCTCTTGGGATGAAATATTTGGAGAGACACACCTCATCCCATGATCACAAAATAGCTAGCATATTCTGATAACCCCCTCCCCTGTCAGTTGGTCACCAGCCCCACACTTACCCCATCTAGGTCATGGGCAGCACACTTCCTCTGGGCGGCGGCTTCACCCTGTGTCTCCTTCCCCTCAGCTTAGGCGGCTTCCCCTGCGTCTCCTCCCTCCTCCTCAGTCGCTTCTCCTCTCGGCCAATCAGTTGACGGGTCTCAGGACCCATGAATTAGAGTGGAGACTGCGAGCCAAGCCTTCTCATCCACATCAGTGCCTGACCTCACAAATGCACTTCTTGAAGTATGATCAAACATTCCCATAGACACACTCCTAAACCTTGCGGACACCCTTCCCCGAAGAGTTGAAGCTGTTATAGCTGAAAGAGTGGAAGTGTAAAAGCAGGTGCCCCAATATTTTTGGTAATATTTTGTGTGTGTGTGTGTGTGTGTGTGTGTGTGTGTGTGTGTGTGTGTGTGTGTGTGTGTGTGTGTGTGTGTGTGTGTGTGTGTGTGTGTGTGTGTGTGTGTGTGTGTGTGTGTGTGTGTGTGTGTGTGTGTGTGTATAAGAGGGCCAGTATGGTGGCCCGTAATTATGGGAGGAGCCCGGAGGGTATATAATCAGACCACCCACAACGGTCTGTGTCGGTTCCAGTGCAAGGTACTGCACATCAAGTGGCCGACTCTTCTCAGCTCCCTCTCGGTCGACTATCTATGCGTCCAATCGCAGGTGCACTTCGGCTTCTTCATTCGTGGTCTTCGTCGGCGGTTCCCGCTTATGGTCGCAGATAAGTAGTATCCGAATCTTTTCATATCATGTGCAAACTTGCGGCTTATCATGCTTACTATCCTGCACCCCTTTCGCAAAACCTACCTCTGAGTTGTTGACACTCATGTCCCGACATCTTTCGGCACAGGCATAGTACATTCGTAAATTCCTTCTACCAAACATACGATTCATTCATAGATCCAAGCCTCCGAGTCACTGTCGGTCGTTATCACTCGCCATAGGCTTCACTGGTTATAAGATTCACTGTTCTCATCCTTTTTTGAGATAAACAGGTATTGTTTGTATGGGTTTCTGTGGCTGATTGAGGTGTAATTAAACCCACCTGATGTTTTTCCTGCACTTGACTAGCCTGGGGGGATGGGTGGTTGATAGGTGTTTGGTTTCACAGTAAGGAATGGCATACACTCTACAACCAATTCGTATCAGATACTCCTTACTGCCAATTTATATCAGATTCATCTCATACATTTTTTAAGCTGATTCGTGTCAAATGCATTGCACAGGCTGACTCTGCCAACTCACTGCGTGTCCACGTAGTTGTACTTTCGAGATCGGTCGTATATCTTCATCGATTGTCCCACGCTCGGACGGCTACACACTCGCTGTCACAGGTAGGACTTTGTTGTTACCGCTCTTCTAAACTCTAGTAGTTACGTTATCATGTTCGTTTTGCAAAAGTCGCACTTACGCCACCGTAAGTCTTTCTGTCATCTTTCATGTATTTCATGCTTTCTACCCAACGCGGGTTTACTCGAGCCGTTCACTTCACGGCGATGCGGTCAAATCCGACATTCAAGCCCCTTACTCACCTCGCATCTACGGCCAATTCGAATCTAGTCGCAACTTCGCTTCTATGTTTCGGATCCTCGGCAATCACAAAGCCCCTTCAACCGCCCCCACCATTTAGTTGATTCGAACCCAGCCATATCATCGGCAATACGGTCAGATCTGTCATACGAGCCCCGTAGTCACCTCACACCTATGGCCGATTCGAAATCTAGTCGCAACTTCGCTTCTATGTTTCGAATCCTTGGCAATCACAAGCCCCTTCAAACCACCATCACCATTTAATCGATTCAAACCCAGCCATATCATCGGCAATACGGGCAGATCTGTCATACGAGCCCTGTAGTCACCTCGCATCTACGGCCGATTCGAATCTAGTCGCAACTTCGCTTCTATGTTTCGGATCATTGGCAATCACCAGCCCCTTCAACCACCATCACAATTCAATCAATCCGAACCCAGCCATGTCCTCAGCTATACGGTCGGATCCCATATACGAGTCTCTCAGTCGCATCTACGGAGGATTTGAGTCTAAGTCGCAGCATCGGCGCAACGATTCCAGTCCTTGCCAAACGCAACTCTAACAACCAAGCCGAATCCTGTTGCATCACCGACTCAAATAAGTCAAATCTTTGCAGACTATTCCATAGCTATAACCCAGTTCAAACTAGTCACATCAACAGTACGAATTCAGCAGTACTTACGTTTGACTTTCTCAGTCTATCCATACATGATCATACACAATTTTCTCCACCAATTTGCTCAGTGTCGTGCACGGTCATTCCTACATAATCACATTTCCTCTATAACCTTTTCTTTCGACTTTCAACAAAGCCTCCTCATTCCTACACTCTTATAATTTAATTTATAGATTCAAATAAAGCTGCTTTCTTGCAAATCGCTGCAAGCATCTCTGCAATAGCTTAATACGGCCACTCATCTCCAGTAGCAACACAGCTGCTCACCTCATTCATCCATTCATTCTCACCTCATAATTCAAATAAGGCCGCTTCCTTGCAATCGCTGCAAGCATTTCAGCAAGTGGCTCAAACTGCCACTCATCGTCTCCAGTAGCAACACGGCTGCTCATCATTTTCTCTGTCGCTTTCCCCTTTTTAGGCCAGTTAGAACACCAGTTAGTCCACCCTGCACCAGGTTTGGACAGTATCTCCCAAAAAAAAAAAAAAAAAAAATAACCCATTGTCGAGGGCTTGCATCTTCACCAGGGGGCCAGCTTTGCCCCAAAGAGCTCTTTGCAATCCCCCTTGTCAAAACAAATTCTCATGTCACCTTACTACAGGCTCCCAGTCAACTCAGTTCTCGACCCCAACCAGTCGACTTCACAACTAGTGCATAAAGTCAGGTGTTTAGTTCAATGGGATTCCCCCTTTCTCTTAAACACTCTTTCACTACATATGTATACTTCACATACAGAATTTGACCTGCTCCTGAGGCGTTAGCAACTGTCACATACTTCTGTGCACTTCACTCTGTTTTCAAAGCACAAGCCTTCAATACGCAGACAAGGTCGCCTAATCTCCATACTTGCTGGCAGTGCAAGCATTAGTAGACTGAACCCACGTCAATTAACTACAGATCGCAACATTCCTACTTAGTATACCAGACTTCAGCTACCCACCCCAGTCCGCCCTGGGGCGCTCTGGTTCATTAGTCTGTGCCGAGCACAGACTGACACCCGAGCTATCGGTTACCTAGCCAGTCACCTCCTGGCTCACCTCAGTTGTCACGCATTCTTTTGAGTTTTCTAAAGTCACACTCAACAGCGCTCGAACGCAAACCAACTGTCACTATGGCTGTCGTTCCTTGTCCTATTCTTCTTGTTTTCTTCCGCCTTTCATCTTATCTACCCAAATGCAACTATCCCCTCCTACCTTTGCAACTTACCTCAAACATACGCACCCCCCCTTGCTTTTAGTTGACGCCATGTCGCAGGCAGACAGTGAGGACTTTGCCTCAGCCCTGCCATCACCCTTTACGGGCTCAGCAAGCGGTGGTTTACAGTCTCACAAGAGCTTGGACCAATAAAAAAAAAAAACGGTGTCGCAGGAGTAAATCCTACCCTGCCGCAGCCAGGAAACCAAGCCTTTAGGCTACTGTTTCCACCGCCAGTGGCAGCCCTTCCAGGCACCACTTCAGTCTATCTTCTTTGCGACTACTCAGCTGCACTCCTGGGTAATCACACTGTCAACAGCAGTCGCCGAAGTCCAAGCAGAGTGACAGCCCTGGAGGTACGCCCAGCCGTGCCCCTACCAGCTCCAGTCACCACCGTCATTCCCGTACCTTCACTTACAGATACACCCAACTTCTGCACCATCGTCTTCCCTGCATACCTTGCCCTAGCAGGGCATCTAGGAGGACATCTTGGATAACAACGACGTTAACTTAGCATCCCTCCTCATAGCAGTACACAACTTGGCCTAGAACAAATCATATTCGCGTGGAGATGTCTCTGTCATCCTGAAGGCCAGAGACCCTTTACTTAATCGCAAGCTCACTGTCACAGAGTTTGTGCTGGCCATGGGGACAGTCAGAGACATGCTAGGCAGAGCAACCCCAACAGGAGGGTAGAATTGGACCCGTATCTGCATGCAGCAGGTCACAAGTACGCAGGGTGCCCATCCTTTGACTATCACCGCTCATTTTCAGCCAAGGCAGCAGCCAGACTCAAGGGGATCCTTTACCTCCCATCTTTTAGTGTTTCTCTTCCAGGTAAAGACCCTGACTAAATCCTTAAATTAAGATGTGCCAGCTATAGCAGATCTGCCCATGGGAGTCGAATTTCTCACAAATTGGAATGGCATGCCAATGTGTATTCCCTCAGCATCTCTCTTCATCTCAGGTAGTCATGGTCACCACAGTCTCCACAGGTCCTCGCCTCAATTTTGGCCAAATTGGGTTGATAGGGCCATGGCCGTCAGAAATCCTCTTGATTCCTGGGTTCAGTTAGTCCTCCTCTTTGTTCGACCTCTACCCCATTGTCGTAGCAGCTCAAGTCTGGTGCAACAACTGGGCAGGACAAACAGTGACGTTCGCCACAGACAACCAAGCCACAGCCAGTATTATGAATAAAGGAGGTCCTAGTAGCCTGCCATCTTGGCCTTCCTGCGCAGGCTGGTGCCACTATGCCCACAGCACCAATCTAACGTCCTATGTGTCCACATCCCAGACAAACGCAATAATCTGGCCGACGCACTACCCGTTAACTTTGCTTCGTTATTTTGCAGGAACCTGGAACCGACCCGACCATGTCTCTTATCCCACACTGGTCGTAGCTAACCTCGGATTCAAACAACACTTTCACGACGCTACCTGCCTTATTAATCTTTCACCATCTCACAACACCCTGAAGGCCTACCGTGCAGCCTAGAGGTTCTATGTCAGGTTACTAGCCTCAAACCCCAGAGCAATACCAAGAGTTCTCCATCACATCCTGGTCTTCATATTATGCCACCACACACAGTTGGCATTGTCACACAATACCTTAGACCCCACTCAGCTGACATCCAGTATTTCATCCCCTTATGAGATCCTAACAAACCGTCTTGTTTGCCGCCCATACGGTCAAGACCATGTTGTGTGGTATTCACAGGCAATGACCCCAAATCAGTATCAATCGGCTACCCGTCACCAGCGCCATATTCCGAGACGTGTCTTTCATCCTGTCACATTCCCCTTTGGCTAAATTCAGCCTGGTCGTTCAAGCAGCCATCTACCTGGCTTTCTACAGCTTCTTATGCCCCAGTGAATACTGTCACCATCCCAGTTGTAAAGTGTTACGTAGACGCCACCTCACACGCCATCAGACTTACTTCATCTTGCTCCCCAGGGTGTCCAAAACACAATAGTCCGGTCCAGGGGTTGACATCAAACCTTTCCAAACTCTCAAAGCCTGGTGCCCCGTGTCCATCCTAGATCAATTTTTGGCCCATATGTTTGATCCCTCGCAGGACGGCCCATTACTACCGTTCCCGATTAGTACCCCAGGCAGCAACCAGTTCATTAGTCACGTCAGGTTCCTTTTAAGCAAATTAGGCCAGGACCTTGGTCATTTTCTTGGACATTCTTTCGCATTGGAGCAGCATCAGCAGCCTCACGAAACGGGGTCCCAGTCCACGCGATCAAAGATGGGCAGGCGGGAATCCACCTGCTTTACTCGATACATCTCCAATCCACAAGTGGAAATGTCCTGAGCCTTCAGCAACTTTGCCCCGTAGTGTCTTGTTGTACATAAATTAATAATTACCTCCCTAAACCAAATATTTTGCGGCCTTCTCTTGGCATATCGCCCAGCAGACCAGGGCTCACCGCCCAGCTCACCAGGGCTTACCTTACAGCAGACCAAGGGCACAATTCAGGTCTATTTTATGTTGTTAGTCTTGTGACGTGTTTATGTGTTCTTTCATATCTCTTACAGCGGAGGGCTCCGACCATAAATAAGAGGGCCAGTATGGTGGCCCGTAATTATGGGAGGAGCCCGGAGGGTATATAATCAGACCACCCACAACGGTCTGTGTCGGTTCCAGTGCAAGGTACCCACCCACCCATTTCCCTTCTCAGAGTACTTCACTTAAAACACGTTTCTCTACAGAAACATCCATTTACTTTGTTAAGGTATGCGGCCTTCTCTTGGCATATCGCCCAGCAGACCAGGGCTCACCGCCCAGCTCACCAGGGCTTACCTTACAGCAGACCAAGGGCACAATTCAGGTCTATTTTATGTTGTTAGTCTTGTGACGTGTTTATGTGTTCTTTCATATCTCTTACAGCGGAGGGCTCCGACCATAAATATAGATAGATAGATAGATAGATATCTCTATATACCGGTATATCATTTTTTTTTTTCAGTTTGTAGCCAGCTGTAGTTTCACATGGACAAGGCTTTTCAGAACAATATATAACACAATATGTGTTGTAGCAAAGGGCAAACATGTAGAGAGCAAAACCATCAAAACAAAATTATATCACATACAATTCAAAATTTGACATTAGTAACCACATCCATATGTTGTACCCAGGTTTAGTTGACATCTATAATACAGAGAATATTCCTGTTTTTACAAAGCTGGTCCACATAAGAAGGTTGACGTGTTTTGAAAACACTCTTTCTTCTTTAGAATCTAAAAATACATAACACATTATTATAAAGAACCATATCAATAGAGAAATTGGCTAACACACCAGACAATTAAATGAGTTATGTACGTACATGATGTCCAAAACAGGGTCAATATATAAAAACAGTGTTAAAGTGATTGTAAACATCAGACATTAAATATGAACAAAGCATATTCCTCTATAGTGTGTACTTGTCTCAATCCAGAGCACTAAGTGTCATTTCTCTCTGTTGCTTTGTTTCTCTGCTATCAGTATGAGTCACTTCTGACAAGTTTTCCTGACACTAAGAGAACAAAAAGAGACAAGGGAGTGTTACATACCTGGTCTTGAAGCCGAAATGCTGAGAGGGCTCTCCTTGCGGCTGAGTGCTCGATGCCCCTGAAGGTGGTAACAAGGGACACGAAGCCCAAAGAATCAGGGGTTGCCAGCTGTGACACAGATGAGAGAAGGTGATGTGGAAGTCTCTCTGCAGGTGAATCCCAGATAAGGTGGGCAGTAGGACCCAGGAGAGCTGTAGGTGGTGCAGACTGCACACAGCCGAAAGCAGGTTGCAATGGCAAGTGAAGCAGGCTGGATACAATAGGTAAGTGATGCAAGCTGGAGCAACAAGTGAGTACTGTAGATAGTTACTGCAGGCTTGGTACAGCAGGTAGGCAACGAGGCAGATCACAGCAGACAAGGCACAGCAGAAGGCATAGTCAGGGATGGTAGCAGAGGTCAGGAAGCCAGTGGTCAGCAGACCAGGTATTAGAATCCTGGTTAGGCAAGCTGGGGTCTTACAAAGGACGGGAGACAAGAGAAGATCTGTGGGCAATCCAAGGTCAGAGCTGGCAGGGAGACAAGAGGCGTCCAAGGGCAAGCCGGGTTGGTAACAGGTGATCAGAAGATCAGTCAACAATGTCCATGTACAACAGTCATCCTTTTAAAGGCCTGAGGGCGCCAGGGTCTGACATGCATTGCGTGTGCTTACGTGTATTTATGCGGGTGCGGCCATATTGGGAGTTGGCTAATCTGCCAGGTCTGTGGATAACTGTCCTCTGGCTTGTTCCCTGACAGTGCCCCCCCCCCCCCCCCCTTACAGGCAGCCTCTGGATGCCCAAATGGGACACTTTCTCATGGTTCCTAATGAAGAATTCTCTGAGTCACCTGCGGCCATTAATATTTTCCTCTGGCTCCCACAAATTCTCTTCACGTTGGTATCCTTTCCACTTAGCAAGGTACTGAATATATCTCCCTCATTTTCTAAAGTCCAGAATTGCTTCCACCTCAAATTCGGGCTTCCTCGCCAACAGTAACTGGAGGTGACGGTGGGTCTTCCCTTCCCGGAAAACAATCTGGAACAGCAGGTTTAAGAAGAGACACATGAAAGACATGCTGGTAGGTTAAATGGCTTCTTTCCAAAATTGGCTCTAGTATATGAATGTGAGTTGGGGACATTGGATTGTGGGCTCCTTGAGGGTAAGGACCGGTGTGAGTGTGTGATGTATGTGTGGAGCGCTGCGTAAAATTGATGGCACTATATGGGTACCTTAAATAATATAATAGATGAGCATCTTAATGAGACACAATGTACAGGGATAGGGACAATTGTAGACATGCACCCACACTCACTCAGGTTGAACTGGATGGACTGGTGTCTTTATTCAACCTTACTAACCATATATGAAAGACCGGGTGGATCTTGTCAGCTTGAGGAAGAGTAATTTCAAAAGCCATGGGGATTGATCCTTTTTCTAATTACAAATAGTCCGATGAACCTCAGCCCCAACTTATGGGAAGGACAGGGGAGTTTTAAGTTGGCTGTAGAGAGCCAGACTTTGTCACCAAGCTTGAAGGCCAGGTTCTCCTTCTTCTTCTTATAATAGTATTTTTTGTAGTCATCCTGGGCCTTTTGTATTGACTCTTGCAGGATCTGGTAGTTTGAAGAGATAGAGGTTAATCTGACTTGCACCGCGGGTACAGTGGTTTCTGGCAGTGGATTCGGGAAAAAGTATGGGTGAAAGCCATAATTAGCCCAGAATGGGGATTGGTTAGTGGCTGCATGCACTGAGTTGTAGGCAAATTCAGCACAGGGGAGAAGAGATACCCAATTGTCCTCTGAGAAGGTGGAGAAACAACAACGATACTGCTCTAAGGTCTGGTTGGCCCTCTCCGTCTGACCATTGCTTTGTGGGTGGCAGGCCTAGGACAAGCAGACATCAATATTAAAGCCCTTGTACACACGGTCGGAGATTCTGACAACCAAATCCGTCTGAGTAATTCCAGAAGAGGTCAGGAAGTGATGTTGCATACACGCGGTTGGACTAAGTTGTCGGAAAATCCGATTGTACATAGCGTGATGACGTTATTTCGTTACAACGGGACTATGTTCAGGCTAATAGCCAATAGCTTTGGTCTAGGAATTTGATCTGAGCATGCGTGGCACTTTGTCCGTCGGAGTAGGCTACACATGATCGGAGTATGTCTGATAGGAGCATTTTGTCGGAAAATTTTACCGGTAAGTTGGAAAACTTGGTCCGTCGGATATTCCGACGGAAATAGTCCGATGCAGACCACACACAGTTGGAATATCCAACAAAACGGTCCGATAGGAAACATTCCGTCGGAATCTCCGACTGTGTGTACAAGGGCTAAGGCTTTGCAAGGAGTTCTCCAAAATTTGAGGTGAACTGTACACATCTGTCTGACACAATGTTTCTGGGCAGGCCATGAAGTCTCACTATTTCTTTAATAAAAGCGTGAACCGTGTCTGCGGCAGAAGGCGTTCCCACCATAGACACAAATTGTGACATCTTAGAAAATTGATCCGGGACTACAAAGATAGATGTGAATCCTTCGGTGGGAGGCAGGTCAACTATAAAGTCCATGGACAATATTTTCGAGGGCAAATCAGGAATTGGTAAGGGCCTTAGCAGACCCCAGGCTCTAGGGTTCATTCCCTTGTTGTGAAGGCACGTTGTACAGGAGCCAACATAATCTTTACAGTCCTGACTCAGGCCCGGCCACCAAAAAGATAGTTGGATAAGTTTGATGGTCTTGTGCACCCCAAAATGACCTGCCAATTGGTGGTCATGACATGCATTTAGGACTAGGGTCCTTGCTTCCTGTTGTTCGAAAATGTTGTCATTTTGCCCAACAAAAAAAATCTTGTTTCCTTAGGGAATGAACTTTAGACTCCAGAAACTGAGCAGAAGCTTGCTGGATAGCTCATTTTAAATCTGGTTGCAATAGCAAACAATTTTGTGGTGATAAGATGGTACTGGGGCAGGCCACTTCAGGGGTCTCTAGGAACATTCGTGAAAGTTCATCTGCTTTCCTGTTTTTAGACCCCGGTCGTTAAGTGATGTGAAAGTTAATTCGGGAGAAAAACAAAGCCCATCATGCTTGCCGAGGCCTAAGGCACTTAGCAGTCCTGAGATATTCAACATTTGTGTGATACGTGAATATCATCACAGGATGGGCCGCGCCTTCCAAATGATATCGCCATTCTTCTAAGGTGGGCATGTCCAAAGCCCGGCCCGCGGACCAATCACGGCCCGAGGCCCGGTTTTGAACGGCCCGAGGCCCGGTTTTGAACGGCCCGCCTGGTTATTTGGACATACATATCTTTTGTGGCCCCCGACGATCTCCCAGCCCCCGGGGCCAAAAAAAGATGTATATGCTTCAGAAGGGACAGGGAGGAGGTGGGGCCAAGCGCCGTACACAGAAGAATTTCCTGTTTACGGGCGACCTCTGTAATAGGAAGTCCCCGATTGGACGACTGTTCTGTCCATCAAAGGAGGCGGGACTTTCTATTAAAGAGGCTGCAGGAGATTCTCCTTTGGCGCTCGTCAGTGCATTCTTGACAATGGTGCTACGTTCCTGACAATGGTGCTGCGTTCCTGGCAATGGTGCTGCGTTCCTGGCAATAGTGAGGAATTCGTGGCTATTGTGGTACATTCCTGGCTATGGTTGTGCATTCCTGGCTATGATGATTCATTCCAGGGCTATGGCGGGGCATTCCTGGCTAAGGTGGGGGCATTACTGGCTATGGTGGGGGCATTCCTGGCTATGGTGGGGGCATTCCTTGCTATGGTAGGGGCATTCCTGGCTATGGTGAGTGCATTCCTGACAATGGTGGGGGCATTCCTGGCTATGGTGAGTGCATTCCTGGCAATGGTGGGGGCATTCCTGGCTGTGGTGAGTGCATTCCTGGCTATGGTGAGTGCGTTCCTGGCTATGGTGCTGCGTTCCTGGCAATGGTGAGGCTACATTCATGGCAATGGTGGGTCTGCAGATGGGCACTGATTAGGCTGCATTGATGGGCACTGACCATTATTTTGCTTCACAGTTCCTTATTTAAAATTCAATTTTTTTTCCTGAAACTTCTCTCTTAAAGTGAAGGTGTGTGTTATACGCCAATTAATACAGCATATCCAAATAATACGCCCAAGCTCATCTCTTTCCCACACACAGCCACAAAGGCAAGAGAATTCTTGTTGGGAAGTGTATTAGAGCTCGAACGAACACACTTAGACCGAATTTTAACGGTTCAAAGAATGTCAAGCAAAATGGTCGGCCCTCACGCATGTTCACTTCATCAAATCCGGCCCTTTTTAAAAAAGTTTGGACACCCCTGTTCTAAGGCTACTTTGATAGCCATAAGCTCCTGATCACCGACATCAAAGTTTTTCTCTGCTTGACTCAGCTTCCGAGAAGAAAAAGTAATTGAATGAAGCAAGGCTTTAGGTCTCATACGATGCGACAAGATTGCTCCAATGGTAACTTAGGAGGCGTCTACTTCCAAGACATAAGGCAAATGGGGTCTGGGTGCCGAAGTATTGGAGCAGAGGTAAAAGGGGCCCTCACTCTGTCAAAGGCCGCCTGAGCTTCCTGGGACCACTGGAATTGGGCGTGTTGACGTGTGATCTGGGTAATGGGAGCAATGATGGATGAGAACACAATCTTTGGGTCCTTTCTTATCCACTGGAGCAGGCCATTCGAGGATAGAAGACACTTTTTGGGAGCCCATAGCGATACCATCAGTGGATATAATAAACCATAGGAACTGGATGGTTTGTTTTTCAAATTCGCATTTCTCCGCCTTTGCATAGAGTCCATGCTTCCTGAGGGTAGACAAGACCTTCTTTACATGGACAGGGTGCAAATCGAGAGATGCTGAGAAAATTAGGATGTCATCATGATAGACAATAAGGAAGTGCTTCAGGAATTCTCTAAAGATGTAATTTACTAGGTGTTGGAAAGTGGCTGGGGCATTGCATATTCCGAAAGGCATTACAAGGTATTCAAAATGTCCAAAACGGGTTCGGAAAGCCGTTTTCCACTCGTCTTCCTCTCTAATTCAGACTAAGTTGTAGGCACCCCGGAGATCTAGTTTAGTGAAGACTTGAGCCGCTCAAAATCTTTGAAAGAGTTCAGGTATGAGAGGAAACGGGTAGCCTTTTTTAATGGTAATCTTGTTTAATTCCCTGTAATCTACACAGGGTCTGAGAGTACGGTCCTTCTTTTCAACAAAGAAGATTCCAGCTCCTGTAGGGGAAGAGGATAAATCCTTTTCCCAAATTTTCATCTATATAAAGTCGTAAAGCCTCCAGCTCTTTTTCAGATAATGGAAAAATCTGACCAAATGGAATTTCTGTCCCTGAAAGCAGTTCTGTAGAGCAATCATAGGTTCAATGGGGTGGCAACACATCGGCTTTCTTCTTATCAAACACATCCAGGAAGTCATAATAGCTGGTAGGTACATACTGACTGCTATCTGAAACTGGCTGCGCAGTCAGGCAACAGCATTACCGGCAGTAGACTGAAGAGAACATGATCTCCTCTTTAGACCAGTCAATCTTGGGATTATGGGCCCACAACCAGGGAATTTCCAGTATCACCGGAAACATAGGGGAGTAGAGTACATCAAAACACAAGAACTCTTGATGTCCAGAGTCAGTAATTGTTAGAATTGGTTCAGTCTCTTGAGTGATTGACCCCAAACTGGGAATGGTGCCATCTGCCAGGTGAATGGTAAGACTCAGTCTCTTAGGTCTCAGAGGAATCTGTAATTTCTTGGCTAATGTGAGATCCAGAAAACAACTGAATCAACTATGGCTTGGAACTTGACTTCCCCTCCGCCACCTACAACGAGATAGGCAGAATGATATGAGCAGGAGAGGATCCAGCGACAGAGACTTATGTGGGATGACAGGACAGGAACTTACTGGGTCTCACAGGGCAGTTTCGAAGTAAATGTCCATTACTGCCACAGTACAGGCAAAGGTTGGCTTGCCAGTGGCGCTTTCTTTCTTTGGTGGTCGCAGTAGACCACATCAGGCCGATCTGAGCGTGGCCATATTGGGAATTGGCTATTGTGCCAGGTTTGCAGATAACTATCCTCTGGTTTGTTCCCTAACAGGGAGGGACCTCCAGCTGATTGACAACCTCAACTATCTTCCTGTGTGCTGTGTGAAGGGGGGTGTGTATCTTCCCTCCAATCAGCTCTCAGAGCTCTCCTCACTGAACTCTGCAGAGTGTAGCTTCAGCTCTCCGCTCCCTGTTTTCTAACAGCTCAGACAAGCTTTATAGATTCGGGACTTTGAACGGAACGAAACATGTATAACTTATGTAGGAAGATTTGTTTCATCTTTGTGTATCACCTGAGACCAGTCACTTTACTGGGTATATATAAGGGTTTACAACCACATTAAACACCTCCCGCCCACGCTATAGCCAAATGATGGCTACAGTGCCAGATCACATTGCTGGGAGGTCATCTATGGATGTCCTCCTATAATCATGCTTCCTGTGTGCCCCTTGCGAAACACATAATCAGGGATCTGTGATCGCTGTGTCCTTCAGACACAGCTGATCACAGATCAGGGTAAAGAGCCAATCACAGTGGCTAATTATTTGCTGGTTATCGGCACTCCTCTCCTCACACTGACAGTGTGTGAGGAGAGGAGAGCCGATAAACAACAAATCCACACAGGGGACATCTACACAGATAATCATGGCACTGATCATCAGTGTCCTGATGATCAGTGCAGCCCCAACAGTGCTGCCAAACTGTGCTCATCAGTGCTGCCAATCAGTGCCCGTCAGTGCTGCCTGTCAGTGCCCATCTGTGTTGCCTGCCAGTGCCCATCAATGCCACCTATCAGTGTCCATCAGTGCCACCTATCAGTGCCCATTATTGAAACCTATCAGTGCCCATCAGTGCCACTTATCAGTGCAGCCTCATCAGTGCCTCCTCATTAGCGCCTTGAGGCAATTCAGTTCGCGTTGTGCGCTATACAAATATTTCATTCATTCATTCATCAGTGTCGGTCAGTTCCAACTCATCAGTTCCCATCAGTGTCGCCTAATCAGTGCCCATCAGTGCAACCTATCAGTGCCCATCAGTGCAGCCTCGTCAGTGCACATCAGTGAAGGAATATAAATAATTATTTAGAGAAAGTTTACAACAGAAACTAAGAAAAAATAATTTTTTAACATCTTTTGTTTGTTTAGCAGAAAATAAAAAAACACAGTGGTGATTATATACCACCAAAAAAAGCTCTATCTGTCTCAAAAATATGATACAAATTTCATATGAGTACAGTGATGCATGGCTGCGCAATTGTCATACAAAGCGTGACATCACTGAAATCTGTAAACTGGCCTGGGCAGAAAGAGAGTGAATGTGCCCGGTAGGCAAGTGGTTAAAAGACCTTGTCTTGTACAATTGAGTTGCAGTGAGTCAGCAGCATAATAGAACAACAATAAGCATGTAGTGGATCACAGGTGTATGCTTGTGGTAGCAGCAGCTACCAACAACTTTCACTGCAATAACAAAAACACACGTGAATGAAAACATGCCTAATTCACATATTTGGCAGGTAGTATCTCTGCCGCGGTGGATACTTTTCAAAGGGAGGTTAACAGGCATCTGGGAGTCAGTATGGGACCTCCTCACTGCTTGTCTTAACCCTGAAAAGGCCACACCATCACACCACAACCAAGTGCATTGAGCCCATTTGCAGTGCAGTTGTGACATGGCCCAATTAGGGTTGCCCCCTTATCCCTTTAAACCTGAACACCTATTAATTACGCAGGTTCTGTGCATAATTAAGGTGGTAATTAATCTCACTTAGTGCTTTACCTGCACTAAATTTGCCTCAGAACCTGTGTAATTCATATGTGTTGGGGTTTAAAGGGGTGAGATGGCATCCCTAGGCCCAATACACTTGAGTAGGTCGCGTTTGGCGAGCAGTACCACTCTTGAACACGATCTGGTTAGGTGAATTGTAAAATTGCATTGCACGCTGTTGCAGATAGTTGTGGTGTGGCCCCATTTACTTGAATGCGACAGGGGGCCACAGCATGTGACCAGGCTGGAGTGGTTGAATTTCCTTGTTCAGGTAGGCTTTTATCACCCCCCCCGGGCTGCCCATGTGAACAAGCTATTATGATTTTGGCCATTCCTTCTGAATCAGTCAAAATTCTAACAGCGGGTGGCCCATGCTGCCTCTAAAAAAAGCAACCTACTCAATCGACTGTTATCAAAAGAGCTTAAAGGGAAATTGTATTGCCTGTAGCCAATGAGCCTGCAGGGTAGATTTGTCCATCCTCCCTAATTGTGTAGATGGAGGAATCTCTTGGATATTTGGTAAGCCAGCTGGTTGAAGAAAATAAAGTGCCTTGAAAAAAATTATTCATACTTCATCGAAATTTTTCACATTTTGTCATGTTACAACCAAAAACGTAACTGTATTTTATTAGGATTTTATGTAATAGACCAACACAAAGTGGCATATACCGTATTTATCGGCGTATAACACGTCCCGGCGTATAACCCGCACCCCAAGTTTAGGAGGGAATTTTAAGGAAAAAAACTTTTAGGAGGGAACTTTAAGGGAAAAAAAAAACTTACATTTATATGCCCATCAGTGTCATCTGCAGCCTTGTCCACCATTGCAGTCTTATGTAGCCTTGTCCACCATTGCAGTCTTATGCAGCCTTGTCCACCATTGCAGCCTTATGCAGCCTTGTCCACCATTGCAGCCTTATGCAGCCTTGTCCACCATTGCAGCCTTATGCAGCCTTGTCCACCATTGCAGCCTTATGCGGCCTTGTCCACCATTGCAGCCTTATGCAGCCTTGTCCACCAGTGCAGTCTTGTCCCCCATTGCAGCCTTATGCAGTCTTGTCCCCCATTGCAGCCTTATGCAGTTTTGTCCCCCATTGCAGTCTTGTCCCCCATTGCAGCCGTGTCTATTTTATTTTTTAAAAATGCCGCCGCCGAGATACAGAGCCGGATGTGTATCTCGGCGGCGTGCGGTAGTTCTCGGCGGGCCTCCGGCCGCCTTCGGCTCTTCTCGGGCAGCTTTCGGCCGTTCTCGGAAGCTTTCAGCCGCCGAGAAGAGCCGAAAGCGGCCGAAAGCTTCCGAGAACGGCCGAAGCAGGCCGAAAGCTGCCGAGAACGGCTGAAGGCAGCCGAAAGCTGCCAAGAAGAGCCGAAGGCGGGCGAAAGTCGCCTTGAAGAGCCGAAGGAGGCTGAAAGCCGCCCAGAGGCTCAGAATTTCGGGGGATCGGCGTATAACACGCACCCACGATTTTCCCCTGCTTTTAAGGGGAAAAAAGTGCGTGTTATACGCCGATAAATACGGTAATTGTGAAGTCAAAGGTAAATGATAAATGGTTTTCAGTAATTGACCCCCTTACCCCGAATCAATACTTTGTAGAACCACCTTTCGCTGCATCTACAGCTGCATGTCTTTTTGGGGATGTCTCTACAAACTTTGAACATCTAGAGTGACATTTTGCTCATTCTTCTTTGCAAAATATCTCAATCTCTGTCAGATTGGATGGAGAGCGTCTGTGAACAGCAATTTTCAAGTCTTGCCACAGATTCTTAATTGGATTTAGATCAATTGGACTTTGACTGGGCAATTCTAACACATGAATAAGCTTTGATCTAAACCATTCCATTGTAGCTCTGACTGTATGTTTAGGGTTGTTGTCCTGCTGGAAGGTGAACCTCCGCCTCAGTCTCAAGTCTTATGCAGACTCTAACAGGTTCTCTTCTAAGATTGCCTTGTATTTGGCTCCATCCATCTTTCCATCAACTCTGACCAGCTTCCCTGTCCCTGTGGAAAAAAAAGCATCCCTACCACATCATGCTGCCACCACCATGTTTCACGGTGGGAATGGTGTGTTCAGGGTGATGAGCAGTGTTAGTTGTCTGCCACACATAGTGTTTTGCTTTTAGGCCACAAAGTTGAATTTTGGTCTCATCTGACCAAAGCATCTTCTTCCACATGTTTGCTGGGTCCCGCACACATCACATAGTTACACAGTTAGTCAGGTTGAAAAAAGACCATCTAGTTCAACCATAAAAAAAAAAAAAAAAATAAAAAAAAAAATACATAAAAAATATCATACAATCCCATATACCCAATTCTATACCCACATGGCTTCTCACAAACTGCAAATGGGACTTCTTATAGCTTTGTTTCAACAATGGCTTTCTTCTTGCCACTCTTCCATGAAGGCCAGATTTGTGGCGTGCACGACTGAACAGTGTTCTGGGATATTTTTTTGCAATCTAACTCTGCTTTAAACTTCTCCACAACTTTATCACTGACTTGTCTGGTGTGTTCCTTGGCCTTCGTGATGCTGTTTGTTCCCCAAGGTTCTCTAATACCTCTGAGGGCTTCACAGAACAGGTGTATTTATACTGAGATTAAATTACACACAGGTAGACTCTATTAACTAATTAGGTGACTTCTGGAGGCAATTGGTTCCTCTAGATTTTAGTTAGGGGTATCAGAGTAAAGGGGGGCTGAATACAAATGTACACCACACTTTTCAGATATTTATTTGTAAAAAATGTTGAAAACCAAAAACTTAAATGTATTTTATTTGGGATTTTTTTTTGTGATAGATCAACACAAAGTGGCACGTAATTGTGAAGTGGAAGGAAAATGATAATCCTTCCACTTCACAATTATGTGCCACTTTGTGTTGCTCTATCACAAAAAAAAAAAAAAAATCCCAAAAAATACATTTACGCTTTTTGGTTGTAACATGACAAAATGTAGAAAATTTCATGGTGTATGAATACTTTTTCAAGGCACTGTAAATGTCTTAGCCCTTGTACACATGGTCAGACATTCTGACAACAAAAATTTTGTCCGAAACTGGTGTTGCATACACACGGTCGGACAAAGTTGTCGGAAAATCCGATCGTTCGTAACGTGATGACGTTATTTAGTTACGACAGGACTACGTTCAGGCTAGTAGCCAATAGCTTTGGTATAGGAATTTGATCCGAGCATGTGTGGCCCTTTGTCCGATCGGAATTCTCTACAAACGATCGGACAAAGTCTGATTGGATCATGTTGTCGGAAAATTTTCTAGCCCAGCTCTAAAACTTTGTCGGTCGGATATTCCGATGGAAACAGTCCGATGGAGCCCACACACGGTCAGACTATCCGACAACACGGTCCGATCGGACATTTTCCGTTGGAATGTCCGACCGTGTGTACAAGGGCTTAGTGTATGGCCAGCTATAGTTACTTTCTATGATATAATTGTAGATCTCTGTATTTTTTTATTATACTTTTAGGTTTATTTTGTTTATAAGCGCTGCGCAAACTGATGGCTCTATATAAATCGTGTATAATAATAATAATAATAATAATAAGTTATAATGTGTGCAACAAACCACCAGATTATTAAATTTTACACATTATTAAAATCAAGAGAACAATACTTTGGTCAATGCATTCATTTTATCACAGCTCATTTTTTGTTTTTTTTCCTTACGCCGCTGTTTATGCCTTTGCAGGCGCGTTGTCACAATGCTTGGAAAAGAACGGCATCTAAACGGCCAAAGCACAGACTCTAGTCAAGACCATCGGGGATCAAAGTCAGACAAAGGCAGCAGGGGTTTCATTAATATGTTCAGCTCGCTGCCCGAGGACAGATCAGCCAGAACAGGGTGAAACAATCATCTGGCCCCCAAACAACTTTTACTTAAAAAAAAAAAAAAAAAATCCGATGACTGAACCACCTGTGGTCTCCTTGGAAACCAGCATCCACCCCCTCCAGCCACCTTTTAATGAAACCCAAGAGCCCCCTTTATTAATTTATAAAAGGTTCTATTTTCCGAAGATTCATAAAATGCACCATAATGCGCCTTCCTAACATGGCCGGCCTATGCAAATAGCACACATGCCGATGAATAATTAATTATTTAATTAGCAATTGTTTCTCGGGGTGGGTGTTGGGGATGGGGAGGTGGGGGGGGGGATGTTTGTGGTGGTTTAAGCGGTGGAGGTCAATTCGATGGATTAACGTTGCTCTTAACTAGTCTATACATGATATGTACTGTAGCCCAAAAAATTCAGGGAGGCGTACGCAAAGTATTAACCCATAGGAAAATGTCACAGCATCGATATGGCTCTCCTGTATACCGTAGCGCTATGCAGAGTTTATTTGAACATTTGCATTGGTTTCAGACCCAGTTAGGGGTCATTTACTCTAGCAGTTAGGGGGGGGGGTAGTAAAAACCCTGTGGTTCAACCACGCTTTTATTGCCAACCAACCACCACCCCCTTTTATCTGGTAGCAGCCAGGAGCGTACATTTGATGCAGCCGCAAGAAGAATTATACCACCTGATGCTTTCAGCTGAGTGCCAACCTATTAAAGCGGTAGTAAACCCGCAATTTATTATTATTTTTTTTTTAAACCTGCAAAGCAAAATGCATAATGAGCTAGTATGCACCGCATACTAGCTCATTATGAAATACTTACCTTAGAACGAGGCCCCGACATCTGGCCCGATCCACGCCAAGGGAGCTGACATGCTCCCTCGGCGTTTCTTCCGGGTATCGCGGCTCCGGCGCTGTGAGTGGCCGGAGCCGCGATATCGTCACTCCCGCGCATGCGCAAGGGAGATTTCATTCCGGCCGGCCACTGCCGGATTTTCAGGCCGAGAATACCCTTGTGCGCATGCGCCGCTGCAGTCAGCGGCGCATACCGAGGGGAATATCTCCTAAACCGTACAGGTTTAGGAGATATTTTTTTTACCTACAGGTAAGCCTTATTATAGGCTTTCCTGTAGGTAAAAGTTAAAAATTTGGGTATACAACCACTTTAAAGAGAATGGGGCCGTTCTGCAAGTGCTCCAAAACTGTGGCACGGCAGTGTGGGGGTTGAAGGGTTCAAGAAAGCAATAAAACGCCTCCTCAGCACCTATCAAATGCTGTCTAAAGAGCTATCCAAACACAGATTGCGCTTCGTAGTGCAACGCCAGTGTGAACAAACCCTTAACCCAGGGGTAGGCATCCTGGGGCCCTCCAGCTGTTGCAGAACTACAAGTTCCATCATGCCTCTGGGAGTAATTGTAACTGACAGCCTTGCAAGGCCTCATGGGAAATGTAGTTCCACAACAGCTGGAGGGCAACTGGTTGCCTACCCCTGGCTTAAAGTGGTTGTAAAGACCTTTTTTTTTTTTTTAATAACAAACATGTCATATTAAATATTGTAAAATATATTAGTGCGCTAAATTCAATCCTAAGTATTCAGATCAAATCATATATTATTGTATTTATACTCAATATAAATACTCAATGATCCGAGTCTTCACAATGAAATATTATATCCCTGTGTAACATATTATAGTTACATCCACCGTGCAGCTCGTTTTGCACAGAGTGGCCCCGAAACTCGTCTTCTGGGGTTCCCCAGGTGGCTCTCGCGGCTCCTTCCCACATCAGATAACCTCCTAGGAGAAGCGCTCTCCGGGGGGATTACCTTGCGGGCGCGCTCCCGAGTCCATCATTCAGCATCCATAGCCAACGCATGCAGGACTTGGCCCCGGAGCTTGCATCATTAGATTTTATTGACAGCAGTGGGAGCCAATGGCTGCGCTGCTATCAATCTATCCAATCAAGAGCCGAGAACCCTGGGCAGAGAGACAGCATGTCCCTCTGAGTGAAGTTCGAGGGCTCAGGTGAGTAAAACGGTGGGGGGGGGGGCTGGGGGGCCGGTGACTGCCAGGTGTTTTTTCACCTCAATGCATAGGATGCATTAAGGTGAAAAAACACATAGGCTTACAACCGCTTTAAAGGGGTTGTAAACCTTCATGTTTTTTCACCTTAAAAATGGCCCCATGCATTATGCATTAAGGTGAAAAAACACCTAGCAGTGACCGGCTTCCCAGTCCCCCCTTACCTGAGCCCCTTCATCTCCTCGGCGGGGACGTGCTGTCCCTCTCTCCACAGGGTCCCAGCTCTTGATTGAATAGATTGATAGCAGCACAGCCATTAACTCTCACTGCTGTCAATCAAATCCAATAACGTGGGCGCCGGGGGGCGGGACCGAGTACGGCATTCGTATCTGTGCACGCAAATGCTGGAATCGGGAGCACACCCGCAAGGTAACCCCCTTGGGAGAGCATGTCTCCTAGGGGTAGTCTGATGCGAGGAGGAGCTGCGAGAGCCGGCGGGGGACCCCAGAAGAGGATGTTCGGGGCCACTCTGTGCAAAACGAGCTACACAGTGGAGGTAACTAGGATATGTTTGGTATTAAAAACAAAACAAAAAAAGATCCTTTACAATCACTTTAACCGCTTGCCAACTGTATAACATAGATATAAAGTGGCAAGTGCAGCCCTGCTACACCAGATCATGTACCTAGTACGTGATCTAGCAATTCCGTGTAGGAGGCACATGTGTGAACCACCGGCGACCCCCCTCTGCTGTGATTTTACTCAGCAGATGTTGATCAGTAGGTGTCAGTCAATAGATTACCACCGGCACCCACCAATCGTCCAGAACACTCACAAGACAGGGATCTGCCTATGTAAACAAGGCAGAGCCCTGTCCTGTCAGCGGGGAAGTAATATATTTCTTTAATTGCAAAACAGGGAATTAAATCAATTCCTTCCCCTAGTAAAAGCACAACATGCAGTACACATAAACACTGGCTAGGCACACGGTTAACCCTTTGATCACCTTAGATGTTTACCCCTTCCCAGCCAGTGTCATTACTACCGTGACAGAGAATATTTTTATCACTGATCATTGTTTTAGTGTCACTGGTCCCCAAAAAGTGTCAGTTAGTGTCAGAATATCTGCAGCAATATCACAGTTCTGCTATAAGTCTTTGATCGCTTCCATTACTAGTAAAAAAATAAATAAAAAGATTTATAGCTTTTGTGCAAACCAATCTATATACGCTTATTGGGATTTTTTTTACCAAAAATATGTAGCAGAATACATATTGGCCTAAATTTATGAGGAGGTGATCAAATACCAAGAAAAGAAAGCTCTATTTGTGGGAAAAAAGGACATCAATTTTATTTGGATACAACATCGCACTAATTGTCAGTTAAAGTTACACAGTGATGTAACGCAAAAAAAATGTCCTGGACACGAAGGGGGGGTAAACCTTCCGGAGGGCAAGTGGTTAAAGTTAACCTGCCACTACATAAGGTAGACATACTGTACAGTAGGTAGATTTTCCAGTGATCAGTCAACAGACTCAACAAAAGGAAATGTATTGATCCCCCAACCATGCTTAACAGTGTGGATGGAGGAATCTGAATATAAAAATATATATATACAGTGCCTTTTCTTCAGCAGAGACAGGGAAGCTGGTCAGAGTTGATGGGAAGATGGATGGAGCCAAATACAGGTCAATCTTAGAAGAAAACCTGTTAGAGTCTGCAAAAGACTGGGGCGGAGGTTCACCTTCCAGCAGGACAACGACCCTAAACATACATCCAGAGCTACAATGGAATGGTTTAGATCAGGGGTTTCCAAACTTTCTAAACAAAGGGTCAGTTTACTCTCCTCCAGACTTTACGGGGCTGGACTGTGGCCAATGGGAGTAGAAATTGTCCTGGTGTCAGTGAACGTTAACAATGCATCTTTGATATGGGGGGGGATAGTGCCCCATCATTGGTGTCAATGGGGGGAATGGTGCCCCATCGTTGTTGCACGGTTTTGCCGCGATTTCACAGCCACGATTTCAGGGAATGCCTGTGTAAAGTTGAGGTCTATGGACCTCAACTCGCATCAAAGTCAAGACCAAAGTAGTACAGGGACTTGAAGTTGCACAAATATGAATGGTATTTATTAAAAACCATAGGACACAAGTCGCACAAGTGTGAAAGGGGCCTTAGTGGAGATGGCGGTGGCAGCACTCAACAGCCGATCCGAAGATTGGCTGTGGTGCCAACATCGCTGGATTCCATGACAGGTAAGTGTCCATATATTAAAAGTCAGCAGCTACAGTATTTGTAGCAGCTGACTTAATTTTTTTCCCCCAGGCTGGAACACTTCTTTAAGTCAAAGAAACACTTAGGCTATCAATATTCCACGATACAATGTTTTGTAATGTCAAAATAATGTTATAATGTCTATGTTGTATTTTGGTGTTTTATGCTACATTGTATAACAAAATGGAAAACGTTTTTATAAGTATTGACTTTAACCGCTTGCTGACCAACCGCTGCAGGTCTACTGCAGCAAAATGCCATGGCTGGGCGAAACTACGTTATGTTACGTTGCTTCGCCTTTTGGCCACTAGGGGCATGACCCCAATGCGGGTGCCTGGCGGGTGCGATGACCCTGCGATCGCTCATGACAGAGCGAGAACCAGGATCTCTGTGTGTAAACACAGAGATCCCGGTTCTTTCAGGGGAGAGGAGGGAAGAGGAGACAGATTGTGTGTTCATACTAAGTATGAACAATGATCTCTCTCTCCTCCTAGACAGTCCCACCCCCCCACAGTTAGAAACACACACAGGAAACACATTTAACCCCTTGATTGCCCCCTAGTGTTAACCCCTTCCCTGCCAGTGACATTTACACAGCAATCAGTGCATTTTTATACCACTGATCACTGTATAATTGTCAATGGTTTCAAAAATGTGTCAAAAGTGTCTGATGTGTCCTCCATAAGGCCGCAGTCCCGATAAAAATCGCAGATCGCAGCCATTACTACTAATAAAAAATAATAATAATAAAAATGCCATAAATGTACCCCCTAATTTGTAGACCCTATATCTTTTGCGCAAACCAATCAATAAAAGCTTATTGCGATTTTTTTTTTTACCAAAAATATGTAGAAGAATACATATCGGCATAAACTGAGGAACATTTTTTTTTATTATTATAAATGTGGGATATTTATTATAGCAAAAAGAAAAAAAATTGAGTTTTTTTTTTTAATTGACGCTCTTTTTTTTATTTATAGCGCAAAAAATAAAAATCACAGAGGTGCTCAAATACCACCAAAAGAAAGCTCTATTTGTGGGAAAAAAAGCATATAAATCTGGGTATAATCGCAAAAAATGGCCTGGTCATTGAGCAGCCAAATCTTCCAGGGCTGAAGTGGTTAAATAAGGATTTTTTTTTTAAATCATAATGTTGTGCCTCAAAAAGTCCCATTCCACTATATATATATATATATATATATATATATATATATATATATATATATATATATATATATATTTATTCTTTTATTCTTGATACTATTACTATTGCATGTGAGGTCACATGGTCACATGGTGTGTAGGAGAAAGCTCTGAGTGATTATGAAGTCTCCTGGGATTTCAGTGTTGTGTGCTGTAGGAAGTCCTGATAATAGATAGACAAGTACACAGAGTGTGCCGTAAATCAGGGGAGATCTGGGCATGGTCAGTGACGTCATTCTAAAGAACAAAAAGGATTACAACAATACTAAGCAAGTAAGGAGATATCTACAAACAGTGTTCATTAGGGTTTTTTTATGCTAATTTACATGGGACAAAGTTGTGGGGGAGGGTTTACAGCCACTTTAAAGTGGACCTTTAGTCATTTTTTCAAATTTCCATCTATTAAATCTTCTGCACTTGTTGTTTTAACCTTGGATAGTAAAACATTTTTTTTCTGTCACTAAATACCTTATACAGCCAACTTCCTGTTTCTTGTCCGGTCGTTGGCATAGACTCGTTAGAGTTTGCCAGGAAGGGATGGGGGATGAGTCATAAGAGGGCCAATGAGAGCTGGAGGTGTGCCGCTGTGTGTCTGTGTAAATCCAGGAAGTGAACAGACAGCAGCTTCAGCTACCCACAGTTAAAATGGTTTCAGCCAGACTCAGTGGATGAAGATTTCTGTAGCATATTTGGCAAGTACAGAATCACAGTATATATAAAATAATATGCAAGGGAAGCTTAAGACTGGCAAAGATGTTTTATTACAAATTACGTGAGCAGACTGCAGTTCCTTTTAAGTTCATCTAAAGTCATATTTTTTTCTGGGATAGAGTGAAAGAGGGTTAGGACTAGGGTTTCATCGATACCGAGTATTTTCACAAGTAGTAATGTAATGCAGTGGTTCTCAACCCTGTCCTTAAGTATCCCCAACAGGCCATGTTTGCAGGTTTTCCTTTATCTTGCACAGTTGCTTTAAATCTGAGTAAATGGCTTGGTATTTTGGACAGCTATTTTATCTAGGAGCAATTCCCAAAATGTGGCCTGTTGGAGGTACTTGAGGACAGGGTTGAGAACCACTGGTGTATTAGTGTAAGTAAGGCTGCGTACACACGGGCGGACTGTATGGCCTACTTAGTCTGTCATACAATCCGACGGACAGTCCGTCCTACTTTCGAATGAACGGACTTGACCACACACGGATGCACAAACAGTCCGTTGAAAGTTTGCGCGATGACGTGTACAGCACGTACGGCGGGACTAGAAATAGGAAGTCCAATACACAGCAATGCAACCTTCCGCCGTGTAAATCCTTTCTGAGCATGCGACATTCTTAGTCCGTCGAACTAGCCTACTGACGAGCGGATTGTCCGCTGAAACCAAAGTATGAAGGACAGAATTACGGAAATTCCGAAATTCTTAGTACGCCAGACTGCACGCTAAAAAAGTCCGCTGAAGCCCACACACGAGCAGACTGTCCGCTGAAATGTGTTTCGACGGACTAAGTACGCCATACAGTCCGCCCGTGTGTACGCGGCCTTAGAGTACTAGTGCGCACAACCTCGAACTAATATCCCTAACAAATCTAATATTTAAAAAATACCACGGGAAGCTGCCAACATATATAATGATCTCCACACCATCTAATAAATATTAAAGAAAGAATATGTACTGCTACCTGCTAATAATAAATAAATTAATAATCACACTATCTTACCCAGTGAATAAATACATAAATAAAAATATATACATATATAATAAATATAGAAATGCAAATATATGTGCAAAGTCAGCAAAATCCAACCATGTGCAAAATATTGATAATAAAGTGACTAATAGTGCAAAGTCACACCTATAGTGTGGTAATAAATCCACACTCACATATAAATGTGCAAAAGTTTGCAAATTCACAACCAGAGTGCAAATAGCAATAGAAAAAGTTCATCCAGTAAAGGTCAAGTGATCCAAAATGACAAGTGCTGTTCAGTAAACAAATAGCCAATAGTGACTTGGTTGGATTTTGCTGACTTTGCACATATATTTGCATTTTTATATTTATTATATATGTGCATATTTAAACAAAATAAAAAATATAATACAGCGCTATCTAAAGTTCAAATAATTGACAAAGTATAAAAATATTTGTGAAAGTGAAGCTGCAACCTAAATGTGAGATACCCACAATATCAATACCAATTTTACAAAAAAAGGCTGCACTATAATGATCCAATTCAATATCAATGAATATATAATAATATGAAAAATATCAATTGATGTGTAAGATAATTCATACAAAAAATCATACAAAAAAAAAAAAAAAATATATATATATATATATATATATATATATATATTTATATATATATAAATATATATATATAAATATATATATATATATATATATATATATATATATATATATATATATATATATATATATATATATATATATATATATATATATATATATATATATATATATATATATATATATATAAATTAAATAGATTGTGCAAAAATCATTTTCGCTTGTGATTTCCACCGTGATGAACCACACCGCACCAACGGAAAAGTGTCACCAAGAAGGCAGGAAAAGACTTTCCACCACCAGAAATACTGACGCTTACCAGCTACATAGATCCCATCTCAGAGATCTAATGTCACCACTGTCATATCACTCCTTCTGGACCTGAGCTGCATGGAGGATGTATCCCTTTGGGCACTCTGTTCCAATGCTGGTATATTCCTACGGCCATACCGCTCATTGCCAATCACATAGATAAAAAAGGGGAATCGCCATAGTATAATATTGCCAAGATATTTTAATAAAAATAAGGAATCACACTTACATATGTCATAAGAAATTTGCATCAAATAGTAAAAAGAATTCAGCCGGCCGGCTAATGTAGATCGTGGTGACGTCAGCACGCCGCTCCTCCCTACGCCGTTTCGTTAGAGATAACGTCTGCCAGGTGCCCTGTATTTTACACATCAATTGATATTTTTACATGTTATTATATATTCATTGATATTGAATTGGATCATTATAGCGCAGCCTTTTTTTGTAAAAAAATGTGTATATTTATTTATGTATTTATTCACTGGGAAAGATAGTGTGATTATTAATTGATTTATTATTAGCAGGTAGCGCTACATATTCTCACTGGTGTACTAGTACTCATGAAACTGCTCTGATACCCGAAAAACCAATACCTTTGCGTGTGATTTGAGAGTATACAAAATGTTTGAGTCCTGACCTCAACCAGATAGAAAACCTTTGGGATGAATTAGAGTGGAGACTGCGGTACCAGGCCTTCTCATCAAACATCAGTGCCTGACCTCACAAATGTGCTTCTGGAAGATTGGTCAAACATTCCCATAGACACACTCCTAAACCTTGTGAACAGCCTTCACAGAAGAGTTGAAGCTGTTATAGTTGCAAAGGGTGGGCCAACTCAATACTGACTGAGACTGGGATGCCATTAACCACTTGGCATCCGCACTATAGCCAAATGACGGCCACAGCATAGACCTGAACTTCGAGGAGGCCGTCATAGGACATCCTCCCCTTTGCACGCTCCCCCCGCATGCCCTGATCACCGAGTCACAGAGACTCGGGTGATCACAGATCCCGGCCCCTTACCACATGATCAGCTGACAGCGTGAGGAGAAAAAAAAGCCGATCACCATCTTATGTACAAGGGACATCGGTCCCAAAGAGGAAGGCGGCACATCTGTCTCATCTGTGCCCACAATTACCGCCTGCCAGTGTGCCATCTGCTAGTGTCCACAGTGCCCACCTGTGCCACCTATAAATGCCCAGAAGTGCAACCTATCAATGCCCACCAGTGGTGCCAATCAGTGCCTCATCGGTGCCACCTAGCAGTGCTGCCTATCAGTGTAACCTACCAGTCCCGATCAGTGCCCATTATTGCCACCCATCAGTGCCCATCACTGCCACCTATCAGTGCCCATCACTGCCACCTATTAGTGCGGCCTATCAATGCCACCTATTAGTGCCACTTCTCAGTGCCCACCAGTGCCACCTATCAGTGCCCTTCAGTGCCACCTCTCAGTGCACACCAGTGCCGCCTATCAGTACCCACCAGTGCTGCCTTATCGGTGCCCATCAATGCAGCCCATCAGTGCCCATCAGTGCAGCCCATTGGTGCCCATCAGTGCAGCCTGTTGGTTCCCATCACTATAGCCTCATCAGCATACATCAATGAAGGAGAAAAAATGCCTGTTTGCCAAATTGTATAACAAAATATAAAAAAAATATATAACAAATTTTATTAAAAAAATATAAAAACCACAGAGGTGATCAAGAAAGCTCTATTTGTGGGAAAGAAAATTATAAAAATGTTGTTTGGGTACAATGCAGCATGACCGCGCAATTGTCATTCAAAGTGTTACAGTGCTGAAAACAGAAAATTGGCCTGGGCAGGAAGGGGGTGAAAATGCCCTGTATTGAAGTGGTTACAAATAAAGAGACTTACTTTTTGAACTGTCATTACAATGATATAGCTTCTATGGAACTTTAGCCATTGGGTTTGTATTTGGGTTCAAAACCATCAGCATTTTGAATAGGGGAGCGTATGCTAGGAGTGGCTGGTTGTGGGCATGAGTTTGCACGTCCCTACGCATAGGGGTGTATGCACCTCTCAAGGGGGATATTTCACCCCTTCCCTTAAAGGGGTTGTAAAGTCATTATATTTTTTATATATAATAAGGCTTATAATAAAGCTTTCCTGTAGGTAAAATTAATATCTCCTAAACTTGTATGGTTTAGGAGATATTCACTTTGCATGCAGCCACTGACGTCAGTGGCGCATGCGCTGTGAATGCCCGGCTGAAGGACCGGCAGACGCTGCAGCACCTTGCTTGGGAGTGACATCATCACGACTCCAGCCACGCCGGAGCCGCGAACCCGGAAGAAACACAGAGGGCAAAATGTCAGCTCCCTCTGCATGGACCAGGCTGCGATAGGGGGACCTCGTTCTAAGGTAAGTATTTCATTATGACCTTGCCTTACAGGGTTTTTTTTTTTTTTACATGTGCGGGTATACAACTGCTTTAATTGCTCTTTGAATACAGAGTGCAGATTATGGAAATGCTGTTTACAGACAAACCCCTTAATTGTAGATGCTACAAAGCGACACAAACACTGTTATCTGTTTCCTTTTATCTCTGCTTCAAAGTTGGGCTCATTAGCTGTGCTGATCTCAAAGGCGTATGGAAAATTTATCATCACTGAGATTCAGCAATTAGGAGCTGTCACTAATACGTTATTGTTGTGAATCATTTACAAATAAATTAGGTGTGAATGCATCCATGCAACTTGTGTGATTTGTAAGTCATACATTATAGAGCTTAAGTCCTGTCCGTAGAATCAGTTTAACTACTAATACCGTATATCTTTACAGTTCTAGTAGTTGACTACTTTTTTTTACTATTCAGTAACTGATGGTAAAGTACTCCCGGGGGTCATGTCCATCCTGTTCAGGTGCGCTGTGTCTTGATGGTCTGAGGGTTTGGGTTATTGATGCGATGTCTAGAGACAGGGCAGGACTCAGGGTGGTGGGGGCCCCTGGACTTGAGTCACTTTGGGGCCCTACCTTCCATACATTACTGTATTTATAGGGGTATAACACGTGCCGGCGTATAACACGCACCCTAAGTTTAGGAGGGAAATTTTAACGAAACATTTTTTAGGAGGGAAGTTTAAGGAAAAAACTTTAATTTAAATGCCCATCAATGCAGCCTTAACAGTGTCCATCTGCAGCCTTGTCAGTGTCATTGCAGCCTTGTCAGTGTAGCCTTGTCATTGCAGTCTTGAAGTTTAAAAATGGCGCCGCCGAGATACAGAGTTCCGTGTAACTCGGCGGCTCTTGGGTCCCCTCACAGTCCCGAGCGGAGCCGACTCAGCTCACAGTCACACCCATCCATCATAGGACAAGACTGGGTGTGACTGTGAGCTGAGCCGAGCCGAGTACACTCGGCTATATATGTCAGCGGGGCCAACGGCCCCCTATTGGCGGGGCCCATGGGCTTGAGCCCAGTGAATTGCAGCCTTGTCATTGCAGTCTTGAGGTTTAAAAATGGCGCCGCCAAGATACAGAGTTCTGTGTAACTCGGCGGCTCTCGGGTCCTCTCGGCAGCTCTCGGGTCCTCTCTGCGGCTCTCAGGTCATCTCGGCGGCTCTTGGGTACTCTCGCAGTCCCGAGCGGAGCCGACTCAGCTCACAGTCATGCCCAGTCCCTGTGCTATGTCCATCATAGGGCTGGAATGGGCATGACTGTGAGCGGAGCCGAGCACACTCGGCTATATATCTCGGCGGGGCCCGCGGGGCCCCCTATTGGGTGGGGCCCATGGGCTTGAGCCCAGTCAAGCCCAATGGTAAGACCTCCCCCGGGCATAGCTTTGCCAAAAGAGAAATGTATTGGATTTTCTCTTTGGATGTACTGGCACCTGGAGGGTTAAATGAAGATTTTGAGATTAGTGTGATACTCTAGTTCCCTTTATCCCTCCTTATTCTAACGACTATGGAACACACTCATATCATATACTGTAGCATTGTTTCTATCCATTAGTGCCTATCACCTGACTCATTCACATGTCCCATAGTGGACAATAATACTTCATGCGTTGTCTTTTTGAGATGTGTATACATGTATATGTACACGACTTTGCCCATGTGCGTATGTACAGTATATAACAAAAGTGAGTACACCCCTCACATTTTTGTAAATATTTTATTATATCTTTTCATGTGACAACACTGAAGAAATTACACTTTATTACAATGTAAAGTAGTGAGTGTACAGCTTATATAACAGTGTAGACATGTGCGATTAGTTTCGTATGAATTAAAAATTCGTACATTCGTATGAATTCGAAATACTAATTTTTATGCATACGAATTCTATACGAAATACAAAATTTTGTTTACGAATTTCGGATCCAAATTCATAATGAAGATTTGTAATTGTTCCGAAAAGTTAACAAACCTAAAATTTAAAACCCCAGGAAGTCAGCACAGCACAGGGGTGGTGGGAGCCCCTCATAATGATAAATTCATCATGACGAAAATTCGTAATTGTTACGAAAAGTTAACGAACCTAAAAGTTAAAACCCCATGAACTCAGCACAGGGATGATGGGAACCCCTCATAATGGACACAGCGGGTGTAAAGACCTGGGAACTCAGCACAGGGATGGTGGGAACCGTATGGGAATTTCTATGCTTACGAATTTTATACGAAATATGAAATTTTGTTAACGAATTTTGGATCCAAATAATAACAGAAACGTGACTGGTGTTTTGTTCACCAATCGGAGGAACTCAGCACAGCACAGGGATGGTGGGAAACCCTCATAATGATAAATTCATCATAACGAACATTTGTTATTTTTATGAAAAGTTAACAAACCTAAAGGTTAAAAACCCAGGAACTCAGCACAGCACAGGGATGGTGGGAGCCCCTCATAATGATAAATTCATCATAACGAACTTTCGTTATTTTACGAAAAGTCTACGAATCTAATGAAAATTCGTATTTCATACAAATCTGAATTACATTTCAGACACGAATAACGAAATACGAATTAATTTTCATACTAAATGAAACGGAACAAAACTAAACAAATTTATTAACTGCGCCCATGTCTGTAACAGTGTACATTTGCTGTCTCCTCAAAATAACTCAACAGACTCACACAGCCATTAATGTCTAAACCCCTAAGTGAAAATGTCCAAATTTGAGCCCAAAGTGTCAATATTTTGTGTGGCCACCATTATTTTCCAGCAATGCCTTAACCGTCTTGGGTATGGAGTTCACCAGAGTTTTACAGGTTGCCACTGGAGTCCTCTTCCACTCCTCCATGACGACATCACGTAGCTGGTGGATGTTAGAGACCTTGCGCTCCTCCACCTTTCATTCGAGGATGCCCCACAGATGCTCAATAGGATTTAAGTCTGGAGACATGATTGGCCATCACCTTTACCCTCAGCTTCTTTAGCAAGGCAGTGGTCGTTTTGGAGGTGTGTTTGGGGTCAATATCATGTTGGAATACTGCCCTGCGGCCCAGTCCTCAAAGGGAGGGGATCATGCTCTGCTTCAGTATGTCACAGTACATGTTGGCATTCATGGTTCCCTCAATGAACTGTAGCTTCCCAGTGCGGTACCACTCATGCAGTCCCAGACCATGACACTCCGACCACCATGCTTGACTGTAGGCAAGACACACTTGTCTTTGTACCCCTCACCTGGTTGCCACCACACAAGCTTGATACCATCTGAACACTAACGAGTCACATGACACCAGGGAGGGAAAATGGCTAATTGGGCCCAATTTGGACATTTTCACCTAGGGGTGTACTCACTTTTGTTGCCAGCAGTTTAGATATTAAAAGCTGTGTGTTGAGTTATTTTGACGGGGACAACAAATTTACACTGTTATACAAGCTGTACACTCACTACTTTACATTGTAACAAAGTGTAATTTCTTCAGTGTTCTCACATGCAAAGATATAATAAAATATTTACAAAAATGTGAGGGGTGTACTCACTTTTGTGAGATACTGTATGTGTGTATATGGTTGTGCATGCACAGATGCACGACATATACATCCTTCCACAATGACCTCTGTTTTTACAGATTTTTTTTTTTATATATATCCCCTTTTCATATACACTTGATATATATTTTAAATATACTCCTTTCATTTTTTTTTAATGATCCCTCTTCTATCCTATACATTTAATATAGTATACCATAGATCCACCGATGTGTATTGTTTATTATTGTATTATATTTTGTTATTATTTGATTATATTATATATTATTACTTTATTGTTTACTGTTGATGTATATACACACATGCTTGCCTGCCATCTGCCTTGACCTCAGCCTGAAAATGACTATCCTTGCCCCCCAGCTGCCGCAACCTCAGCCCTTAAAAATGGCTGTCCTTGCATGGTGTCTGATTGCCTGTTGCCTGCCTCAACCGCAGCCTGAAAACTGTCTATCCAGTGTGTCTGTTTCAGAATTTTGAAAATTAAGATGAATTTATACACAATTCTTATAGATACAGAGATAACTGTGGTTGATCCTGTAAATTCTAGAGAAGCACTAGATTACCTAAAGCAGCTACTAATCCTGTTATGCCAAACTAGGAATGAGCTGGGTTTGCATCTAAACTCAGTTGGAACCCAGTTCACCTGAATCCACGTGTTTGTAAAGTAAAAAGCTGTTTACCTATGCTTTATTTTTTGAATGCATACTTGTGAAAAAGGTATTTACTTTAAGTGATTGTAAACGATCACCTTGTAAAACAACCCATTCAGTTTAAAATAGAAATGAAAGGCAAAACATTTTTGTATAGATTTATAAAAAATATATATATAAATACCTTTTTTCCCTTTTTTTAGAAGTGATCATATTTCCTTTGTTCTCAGCTGCACAAGAGCTGGGGGAGGAGAAGCAGCAGCACACTGAGCTTCCTAGTGAATGGCTGTGCAGCGGGGGCATGTCAGAACAAGTCTGATCATTGGAGGAGAGTACACTGATTTCCCAACATAGCTATAGAACTGACCACAGTGTGCTCTCCTGCTTACTGTGGTCAGCTTTTAATAGAAAGCAAGGGGACTAACAGGAACACCAGGGATTTCACATAAAGTAAACAATACAAAGAGAACAGGTTATTTTCTAATGCAAGAATATTGTACAGCAAGCACATATCAGGAATGTGAATTGTTGGGGTAATAGACGCTTTAAAGCGGAGCTCCACACGTTTTATATATAAAAGCTGTGTGTGATCAGATAGATGTAATATGTCTAAAACTGACCTTTTTTTTTTTAGTTTAAAATGTACCTTTTTTTTCTTTCTTCTCTCTCTGCTTCCGGAATGTATGTCTTGCGGATATGGGCGTGGCTTCTGCGGCTAATTCGTCATTTCCGCAACTCTCATTGTCTCCTGGGATCTTTTCTCATTGATCCCAGGAGTTATCGAGGGATTATGAAACCATTTTTATCTTAGTTGCCATCACAACGAGGCAGGGACTTTCAACGACGCCGCCCGTTGTGATGGCAACTGAAGCTGTTGACGGCGCTCGATATTCCCTTACTGTGCATGCGCGAGATCGGAGCTAGAGCGGCCATTGCATGCTGGGAGATTTACGTCATAGAAGCCTGGAAGAGAATGCCTGTGGGCTTCACATGCCCACAGGCAAGATGGAAACGGTGTAGATCTTTTTTTAAAAATCAATCTTTTATTGGCAAATAGCAATGGGCAAAGAACAAAAACGGAACAAGTGAGTAAACTATTTAAACGCTAATTCCTTTTTAAATGTCCCAAAAAAAAAAAAAACCTCGGAAGCAATGGAAGCCCGCTTTAAGGGATATAGCTATAATTCTAACACTTTAGAAAACTCTGATTTGGCTACACTGTTCAGTTCCGGTCACCAGTTTTCAAGGAGGATGTCCTAGAACTGAAGAGTCCAGAAAAGGGCAACAAAGCTATTAAGGGGTTGGAGAACCTCAGTTATGAGGAACATCTACTAACATTAAACTTATTCTCCCTGGAGAAGAAACACGTAGGAGGGGATATGATCACAACATACAAATCTTAAGATAGGGACTGTATCATTAGGAGAAAACTATTCAATCTAAGGTCTCTAAAGAAGACACACAGCCATGCAATGAAGTCAGACGAGAATCCCGAACTGCTTAAGGGTTTCTTCGGTTTATCTATGTATCTACAGTGCCTTGCAAAAGTATTCACCCCCCCCCCCCCCCCCCCCACTGGCTTTTTACCTATTTTGTTACATTACAGCCTTTAGTTCAATGTTTTTTAATATGAGTTATATGTGATGGATCAGAACACAATAGTCTAAGTTGGTGAAGTAATATTAGAAAAGTATATACATAAAACTATTTTTCAGAAATAAAAAAATGATAATTGTCATGTGCGTATGTATTCACCCCCTTTGTTATGATGCCCATAAACATCTGGTGCAACCAATTACTTTCAGAAGTCACATAATTAGTGAAAGGATGTCAACCTGTGTGCAATCTAAGTGTCACATGATCTGTCATTACATATACACACCTTTTTGAAAGGCCCCAAAGGCTGCAACAGCTAACCAAGAGGCACCACTAACCAAACACTGCCATGAAGATCAAGGAAGTCTCCAAACAAGTAAGGGACAATGTTGTTGAGAAGTACAAGTCAGGGCTAAGTTATAAAAAAATATCAAATTCTTTGATGATCCCTAGGAGCACCATCAAATTTATCATAACCAAATGGAAAGAACATGGCACAACAGTAAACCTGCCAAGAGACAGCCACACACCAAAATTCATGGATTGGGCAAGGAGGGCATTATTCAGAGAGGCACCACAGAGACCTAAGGTAACCCTGGAGGAGCTGCAGAGTTCCACAGCAGAGACTGGAGTATCTGTACATAGGATGACAATAAGCCGTACGCTCCATAGAGTTGGGCTTTATGGCAGAGTGGCCAGAAGAAAGCCATTACTTTCAGCAAAAAACAATATGGCACGTTTTGAGTTTGCGAAAAGGCATGTGGGAGACGCCCAAAATGTATGGAGGAAGGTGCTCTGGTCTAATGAGACTAAAATTAAACTTTTTGGCCATCAAAGAAAATGCTATGTCTGGCGCAAACCCAACACATCACATCACCCAAAGAACACCATCCCCACAGTGAAACATGGTGATGGCAGCATCATGCTGTGGGGATGTTTTTCAGCAGTCGAGACTGGGAAACTGGTCAAAGTTGAGAGAAAGATGGAGGGTGCTAAATACAGGGATATCCTTGCGCAAAACCTGTACCGCTCTGTGTGTGATTTGAGGCTAAGACGGAGGTTCACCTTCCAGCAGGACAATGACCCCAAACACACTTCTAAAGCAACACTTGAGTGGTTTAAGGGGAAACATATAAATGTGTTTGGATTGCCTAGTCAAAGCCAAGACCTCAATCCAATAGAAAACCTGTGGTCAGACTTAAAGATTGCTGTTCACAAGCACAAACCATCCAACTTGAAAGAGCTGGAGCAGTTTTTCAAGGAGGAATGGGCAAAAATCCCAGTGGTAAGATGTGCCAAGCTCATTGAGACTTATCCAAAGCGACTTGGAGCTGTGATAGCCGCAAAAGGTGGCTTTACAAAGTATTGACTTTAGGGGGGTGAATAGTTATGCACATTGACTTTATTTTGTCTTATTTGTTGTTTGCTTCACAATAAAAAAAATCAAAGTTGTGGGCATGTTCTGTAAATGAAATGATGCAAATCCTCAAAAAATCCATGTTAATTCCAGGTTGTGAGGCAACAAAACACAGAATAATGCCAAGGTGGGGGGGTGAATACTTTTGCAAGGCACTGTATGTATCTATCTATCTATCTATCTATCTATCTATCTATCTATCTATCTGTTTACAGTATCTATCATTGTCTATCCAATTATAGTTTGAAAAATACTTTATTCTCAGAGCTGACACTTTCCAGGTATATGCATACACTGGGTTTGCACCAATGATACATTACAAGAAAAGTCTTTGTAACAAAGGCAGAGGCTCTCAGGTGTCCAAAGTGATACATCTGCTTTAAAAATATCAGGCTGCACTCACTGTCCTAGTACAAGAGGGCGTGAGAAGTTGGCATTCCCCCCTCTGGCGGTGCTGATACTGCTGACATCAAACTCGCTGCTTTTCAGCTGAAAGTAATCACGACAGAAGCTACAATTTCAGGTTTTGAATTTCTTGCTAAATACGAGGCAGGCGAGAGTATGACAGTATCAGAACAGAGTTTTTTGTTGTCTCTTATTCTGTTACTAATCATGGTAAAGACCAGGTGAATCCCTCCAGGCTGGGGCGGGAGAGGACTGACAAATACCATACGTTTTTTTTTTCTTTTTTGCTGCACATGATGTTAGGAGCTAACCCTAACCTGTGAGTTACCCGGAATTGTGCACTGTGAAAAGTACAGGCCGATTAATGTCATACTGGCTCTTCAACATTCCCAGTATAGTGCACACGCAACAAACAGATATTGACACGTTTCATGTCTCCTGTTAAAGGACCAATTCCACCAGAAGACATATTTCATGTTTATGGGCTGGGTGAGAAGTGAAATCACATGCTGGCTCCTTATGCAAACAATTCCGTTTAAAGCTGAACTCTGGGGAAAGGGTTGCTCCTGCACTGCAAAGGTAAAAAGCTAGTTTAGGTACGGGGGACCTGAAAAAAATATTTAACCACTTGCTTACTGGGCACTTAAACCTCCCAGACCAATTTTCAGCTTTCAGCGCTAATGCACTTTGAATGACAATTGCGCGGGCATACAACACTGTACCCAAATGAAATTTCTATCATTTTTTTCCCACAAATAGAGCTTTCTTTTGGTGGTATTTAGTTACAGCTCGGAGTTTTATTTTTTGCTAAACAAACAAAAAAAGATGCAAAAAAAAAAAAAAAAAAAATCATGTTTTAATAGTTTGTTATAAAATTTTGCAAACGGGTCATTTTTCTCCTTCATTGAAGTGCGCTGATAAGGCGGCACTGATAGGCTGCATTGGTGGGCACTGATGGGCTGCATTGGTGGGCACTGATATGCTGCATTGGTGGGCACTGATAGGCTGCACTTGTGGGCACTGATAGGCATAGTTAAGGCGGCACTAATAGGCACAGATAAGGCGGCACCGATGGGCACAGATAAGGCGGCACTGATGGGCAAAGATGGGCACAGATAAGATGGCACGGATGGGTGGCACGGATAAGTGGCACGGATGGGCACTGATAGGTACCACAGATAGATGGGACTGATGGGCACTGATAGGTGGCACTGATAGGTGGCTCTGATAGGTGGCACTGCTGGGCACTGATGGGCGGCACTGCTGGGCACTGATGGGCGGCACTGCTGGGCACTGATGGGCGGCACTGGGGTGCAGCACCTTTGAGGCAGATTGGGTGGCACTGTGGGTGGCACTGTGGGTGGCACTGTGGGGTGGCACTGTGGGTGGCACTGTGGGGTGGCACTGTGGGCATTATGGGCACAGACGGGGGGCACTTACTTTTACTTTGTTATATTTCAGGATGGCACTGCGGGAGGCAGGTGGGCACTGGCAGGTGGCATGTGGTGCCTTTCTTTGCCTGCCGTGATCGGGACTGATGTCCCGATCACGGCCGCCGGTGATCGGCTTTTTTTTTTTCTCCTCGCGCTGTCAGCGCGAGGAGGAATAATAGCCGATTACCGGCTCCGTTCTATCACATGATCAGCTGTCATTGGCTGACAGCTGATCACGTGATAAGGGGTCGGGATCGACCCCTTACACGGATCGGTGATCAGGCGAGTCTCACGGACTCGCCGATCACAGAGCGCGCCGCGCGCGCCCCTCAGGGGGCGCGCAGGCCGCTCGTAACCAGGACGACGTCAATAGACGTAGTCCTGGAAATCTAGGTCCGCGCTAATGCCGTCATTCGGCAATAGCGCGGTACCCAAGTGGTTAAAAAGCTTCTTCCAGGATGGCCGGGATCATTGTCCATCCATATGGGACAAACCAGGCCAATAGCTGGAACCTGGCCCCATTTGGATGGACTTCTTTCCTGGCGGTCCCTAGATAGATGATCTGTCATAAATAGACAATACTTTGTTTAATCAATCCTTATAAATATTGTACTATTATTCTTCTAGGTTAATCTTAACCTCACCAAGTATTGTACTAACAATAATAATTATAATTTGAAAAGTGCAGAAAAGTTTACACATACTCATATACCTTATCTTTAAGCCCCTGTACACACGGTCGGAAATTCCGACAGAAAAGGTCCGATCGGACCATGTTGTCGGATAATCTGACCGTTTGTGGGCTACATCGGACTTTTTCCGTCGGAATGTCTGACCAACAAAGTTTGAGAGCTGGATATAAAATTTTCCGACAACATGATCCAATCGGACTTTGTCCGCTCGTTTGTAGAGAATTCCGATCGGACAAAGTGCCACGCATGCTCAGATCAAATTACAAGACCAAAGCTATTGGCTACTAGCCGCAACGTAGTCCCGTCGTACGCAACAATCGTCACCACGTTCCGAACAATCGGATTTCCCGCCAACTTTGTCCGACCGCGTGTATGCAACACCAGTTTCGGACAAAATGCCACAGAAGAAATCCGACGGATTTTGTTGTCGGAATTTTCCGACCGTATGTACAAGGGCTAAGACATGAATTTATTATTTTTACTCTTATATGTTTATTTGAGAAGTTTCTCTATTCATATTATATATCGCATTTTATTGTAAAATATGTACTAATAATATGTACTGTATTATCTTCAATAAAATGTTTAAAAGGAAAAAAAAATTCTTCTTCCACAGGCTTCCTCTGTGCTGCTAGGCTGGTCCCCCTAATCTCTTCTCCCCTATGTTCTAGTGGTCTCAGGTCCTCTGACATCATCAAGAACATTAGAAAGCCCATAGCCCTGCACTGACTGTGAGGACTCAGAGGAACAGACCAATAAGGGAGTAGAGCAGGGCACCAACTACCAGGGGAGCTATGGATTAGGTATATAAAACAGTTTTTCCTTTTCATCTAGAACAATGGTCTCCAAATTGTCCAAACTGTGGCCGTTGAGCCAGATGTGGCCTTTTGCTTGCATTTTTCTAGTCCTTGGGGCAATCTTTCATCCTCTGTCACTAACAATGGGGCATAATTCCCCCACTGCTCCTTCCAATGACCCCAATGATGGGGAACAGTTCCTCTCAGTGAAACCAATGACAGGGCATTATTCTTCCCACCCTGTGACACCATGAAGCACAATTCCTCTCACTGACACCAATGCCCCATACACACGATCAGAAATGCAATCAACTCTGTGATCAGGAAAGAAGACTGTGTAGAGCCCGAGCGCCTCCAGGTTTTCGATTAAGCAAAATCTGCTTCCCCCGATTGGCTATTGTGGCCTCTCCACCCGCTTTATATTGCGTATGGTGTACCAAGATGGCAGCGCCTCCGATGACATCCATATGATGAAACGCCCAAGGCGGGACTTCTCTCGGTATGCAATACGTCACTTCCGGCGGTTTTGAGCTTCCAGTTGTGGTGAACCCAACCATGGAACGCACGCCGTTTTTGTGAAGACCGAGCAAGTTTTTTTGCATTCGTTTTAGGACTTACTGTCCCCGTTTGTGCAATATATATATTATTTGTGCTTTTTAATAAATACACGTTTTATATATATATATATATATATATATATATATATATATATATATATATATATACAGTATTTTTGATGCACTTTATCAATTTTTATAAATTTAATTAATGAATTCTTTTCGCACTTTAGGAAGATATATATGTATCAACTTATAGAGTATTAATTTATCAATTTTTTTTACATTTATTGTTATTTGCATACAACTGGCACGGATTTTTTTTTTCACTTTATTTGCCTTTTGTACTTTTTATGTGTTTGATGCACTTTATCATTACTATGCACTAGCACTTTATTTACAGAGATACTATTTGTATACACACTTTTATCTAGAGGTGTGGGTAGGATATATATTTTGTTTTGCACACGGTGCACGTATTGTTATTATTTTTAGGAACAGCGCCATTATCCCTTTGTTGATAAATATATACCTTAAGATTATTATTATTATTCACGATTTATATAGCGCCAACAGTTTACACAGCGCTTTACAATGTAGAGGGGGGACAGATTAGATTAGAGTAAATTCACCAAGGAATGGCTTAAAAAGAAGAAATGTAGAGCTATGGATTGTCCTTGTCAAAGTCTGGACTCAAATCCCATTGAAATGTTGCACTAAGATTTAATTTGGAGAGTTCATGCAGAGAAACCCACAAACATTTTAAAAATACAGTAATTTTGCATGGAGGAATGGTCAATCATTTCAAGATGGGCAATACCAGCTTCTGAGGCCAAGGAAGTATTTACTTTTTCTACAGTCCACAAATAACTTTTTTTTTATTTTTTTGTTGAATAAATGATTGAAAAAACAAAATGTCCTTGTGTGTTCATTCAGATATATAACCCTTACCCATAGATACTGCATGAATAAGGGCCTAATGTGTGCCTCTTCAATTACATTAAAAAAGTCAACAATTTCCATGGGGTGTACACAGGGGCGGACTGACAACTCATGGGGCCTTCAGGCAAAAGGAGAAGATTATGGGGCCCCTGTGCAATAGGAGATGATGGGGCTCCCAGGCAATAGAGTATGGGGCCACACAGTATATACGCACACACACATACAGTATACACACAGCGACACACAATATACACACACAGAATACACATACACAAACTGAAAAGGTACTGGAGAGGCGGGGCAGCTATAATCTTGGGATTTTTTTTAAAAAACACAGATTTTTACATACTGTCCCTGGTTTTATTGAGGCTGGAAACCCTGATGGGGCCCCTTAGTGGCATAGGGCCCTCAGGCAGTGCCCAAGTGCCCGAATGGTCAGTCCGCCCCTGGGTGTACTTATGTTTTATACCTATGTATCTATGTATTTATGTATGTATGTATTTATGTATGTATGTATGCATGTATCTATCTATCTATCTATCTATCTATCTATCTATCTATCTATCTATCTATCTATCTATCTATCTATCTATCTATCTATCTTTTAAATAACTAATTTGTGCTACAAAATGTATAGATATTAATGGCTAAAAGTAGCACAGGATCACTAAACAGATGGAGCAAATAGCTCCTTATTGCCATGTAAGCTACACAAGTAGCATGTATCTACATGTAGTAGTCATTGATCCCACACATATGTAGCAAAGTGCATTCATGCAAGAGTAAATGTTACTACACACTGTTACTGCAGCCTACACAATACCAAACCTCCCAACTGTCCCTCATTTGGTGCCAAAACCCTCTGTTTCTATTTCCTCCTCAGTTGTCCCTCTTTTTAGACTGATGTACAGTTATGCCGCATACACACGAGAGGATTTTCCTTTGGAAACAACTTGGATGTTTTTTCCGACGAAATTCCACTAAAGCTTGGCTTGCATACACACGGTCACACAAAAGTTCTCTGAACTTTCAACTGTCAAGAACACGGTGACGTACAACACTACGACGAGCCGAGAAAATTAAGTTCAATGCTTCTGAGACATGCGTTGAAGCTTTTCCGAGCATGCGTAGGAATTTTGCACGTCGAAATTTGTACAGGCGATCGGAATTTCTGATCGGAACTTTTTCCGACCGAAAAATAGAGAATCTACTCTCAATCTTTTGTTGGCTGGAATTCTGCCACCAAAAGTCAGATGGAGCATACACACGGCCGGAATTTCTGACCAAAAGCTCACATCTGACTTTTGCTGGCAGAATTTCTGATCCTGTGCATATGGCATAACACTATATTATCAAAAGTATTGGGACACCTGTCTTTACACGCACATGAAATTTAATGTCATCCCAGTCTTAGTCTGTAGGGTTCAATATTAAATTGGCCCACCCTTTGCAGCTATAAGAGCTTCAACTCTTCTGGGAAGCCTGTCCACAAGGTTTAGGAGTGGGTCTATGAAAATGTTTGACCATTCTTCCAGAACTGCATTTGTGAGGTCAGGCACTGATGTTGGACGAAAAGGTCTGCCTCACAGTCTCCTCGCTAATTCATCCCAAAGGTGTTCTATCAGGTTGAGGTCAGATTGAGGTTCAGGTTGAGGTCAGGACTCTGTGAAGGAAAATCAAGATCCTCCACCCCAAACTCACTCATCCATGTCTTTATGGACCTTGCTTTGTGCACTGGTGTACAGTACTGTTGTAAAAATGGTCAAACATTCCCATAGACACACTTCTAAACCTTGTGGACAGCCTACCCAGAAGAGTTGAAGCTGTTAAAGCTGCAAAAGGTGGGCCAAGTCAATATTGAACCCATACGGAATAAGACTGGGATTCCATTAAAGTTTATGTGCGTTGGTCCCAATAATTTTGACAATATAGTGCATCTTGAAAATGTACTATTCAATTATTAAAGTGTTATTCTTCACGAAATCTACATCATATCTAATAATTACCTCATCTTGTGTTTAGAAAAGCCGGTATAAATGTAATGGTGGAAAAATAAAAATTCTGGGTACAACAAATTATTTTTGGCATATACATTAGTCTGCGACTCTGCGCAAGGGTGTGTCCATTGCCAAGATAATCGGTGCTAGAAGGTGTACCGCTTTCTCATCTCAGAAAGTTGGGAGGTATGCGATATACAATGTACTCTTGTAGCAATTAATCCTAAAAACAGTGGTGTCCTTTGCTATTGTAATGTGCCTTGTGATATTCAAATAAATAAGTAAAAAAATAAAAAGGCAGGAGATAGGTATGGTTTTGTAAACTGTCAAGGTCAAATGCCTATCCTCCAATCACAGTTCTCTGTGCAGCCTTTAAAGCAAAGAGTAAACAAAGAGTACTCCACGTGAGACACTGCAGGCTACACTCCAAGGTCTGAATTTTATTAGTAGGATGTTAAAATTACCTGGTTAACTCTATCTAGTCTAGGTTCACACTTACACTTGAGCTTATTCAACATTGTGTTCAAGCATTACCTTTTTTTGAGTTTGTTCCCATGCTTTTCAGGCTTTTTCAGGCTTAAGCATTTTGGTTTTAGCCAGTGGAAAACTAGTTACCATGAGAGAGAGAGATGCAAGAAATCACACAATTCAGGTGGTTTTTAGCAATTTTTAAGGTGGTCACGTTGACATTGAAGTCTACGGAAACCAAAAACACGTGACCCTATCCCAAATAAGCTTTTGTACTTACTTGGGAAGCTTCAAGCAACATGAAGCTTAAATTTGAACAAGCAGCAGATATAGTGGGATCCTCATGATGAGCACTGAAAATCACTTTAAAGAGTTGAGGATGGTTGATTAAGCTTATAAAGCACATTAAAAACGAAGCCTCTCACTTACTAAAGCCATGTATACCACCTCACTCTTCCATTCTTCAGCAACTTGGCTATTTTCAGGATCGATCTAAAATCAGTCCATGGACCTTTCTTGGTGCTTGTACCAATGCTATGGAACTCCACAAGGCTCAGTCCCTGGACTCATTTAAAAAACAGATGAAAGGAACATTTTTTTTATTCAAACTCAAGGGATTCGTTACCCATTACCTTGGCAATGCCATAATCAGAGATATTGACAGGTTTTACAATATTGTTGTCAAAGTCATTGACATGTTTAATTTCTTCAGTTCAAAGGCCAACTCTATCTAGAGCAGATATTTTACCATCATTAAAATGCACACTAACATCTTTTATTGAGTGCTTAATTTAAGACTGGTCTGCTGACCTTTAAAGTGGACCTTCTTCCCCCTCCCTGATAAATCTCCCCAACCTTACTATTAACTAAAACTAGCACTATATGTGCTTTACCACCATCTCCTCACACAGATCCCCCAGTCTGAATATTATGTTGCCTGCCAATCTAAAACCTGTGCCACTTTAAAAAAAAACAAAAAAAAAAAACCCCATGATTGGCTACCAAATTCTTTTTTCTCTGTTGGCCCACAAATAACGTCAAGTGCCTCATCTTGCCCGTGAAGCTTATTTTTTTTCCCCCTGATATCTCATTTTTGAGAAACTGTACTGGTGATGCAGCCTTCACAGGGGCATCTCTGAGGTCCTGGCTATGTCACCAGTGCCTCTGAAGACCAGAAAGTGTGGGACATTTAAAGGTAAGTGATAGGCAATATACTTAATTTGACAAATTACTACAAAATGATTTCACATCAGCACGGTGATGTGATTTTTTTGGTGATAAGTGGTAAGGTTCGGTTCACGTTACTGCGACCTAAAAGTCGCACAACTTAAGGCGCAAGTTTGCCAAGGGACTTCCTGGAGATTTGCTGGCAACTTGATACGACTTGAGTGCTACTTTAATGCGAGGGATGGGCTACACTGCAGAAAATGCCTGGGTAATCTTCCTGTGATGTTGGATCCAAATCACATCAATATAGATAAGGATCTGACTTGGAGGCGACTTCTATTAAAGTCTATAGGCACAAGTCAGATAGAAGTTGTCTTGAAGTAGTACAGGAACCTTTTCTAAAGTCGGAGTGACTTCAGTAGTGCTAATTAAGACAGCACTCATTTACTAACATGGGATTTCACTTGGAGTCTCACAAATCGGATCTCAAGTCGCGGCAGTGAGAACTGAGTCAAAGGCACGTAATATACGTATGTTAGCTGACATAGACTAATGACATTTTAGAAGCTTAGGCAAAGTCACCGGACTGGAGCTTAAGGACACATTTTTAGAAAGGTTATACTGTCATACTTATCAGCAATTTAAAGTGGTTCTTAAGGCTGAAGGGTTTTTTTTTACTTTCATTCATTCTATGCATTACGGTAAAAAACCTTCTGTGTGCAGCTCTCCCCAGCCCCCCTAATACTTACCTGAACCTGATGTCAATCCAGCGATGTGCACAAGAGCAGCTCCTCTCCTAACTCTCTCATTCCTCATTGGTTCAGAAACAGCAGCACCATTGTCTCCCACTGCTGTCAATCACGGCCAATGAGGAGGGAATGGGGAGGTGGGTCTAAGCCCCGTTGTTTATCAATGGATACACAGAGTGGGACTCAGGAGCAAGCACGCACGAGTGCCCTCATAGCAAGCGACTTGCCTCAAAAAGAGGAGGATCGGAGCTGCTCTGTGCAAAACTATTGCACAGAGCATGTAGGTATAGATTGTTGGAACGTTAGGAGATTCCTGCAAAGTAGGCTAAAATTCAAGCTAAGGATGACTCTGCAAACACCATGTGGTTTGACAAAATTATATTTAAAAATTGAAGTCCTTTCTTGTATTACAAGAGGTATAGATACTCCAGCGAGAGAGATATCATGTTGCCCTTGTACGAATCATCAATACCTCATCTGGAATATGCAGTTCAGTTTTGGGCACCAGTTCTCAAAAAAGATATCAGGGAACTAGAGAAAGTGCAGAGAAGGGGAACCAAACTGATAAGAGGCATGGAGGAGCTCAGCTATAAGGAAAGATTTGAGGAACTGAATGTATTCTCTCTTGAGAAGAGGAGATTAACCACTTCAGCCCTGGAAGATTTGGCTGCTCAATAACCTGGCCATTTATTGCGATACGGCACTGTGTCACTTTAACTGACAATTGCACAGTCGTGCGACGCTGTACCCAAACAAAATTGAAGCCTTTTTTTCCCCCACAAATAGAGCTTTCTTTTGTTGGTATTTGATCATCTCTGCGGTTTTTATTTTTGCGCTATAAACATAAAAAGAGTGACAATTTTTTAAAAAACAATATTTTGTACTTTTTGCTATAATAAATATCCCCATTTTTTTTTTTTTAAAGCAAATGTTTTTCTCATTTCAGACCAATATTTATTCTTCTACATATTTTTTTATCAATAAGCGTGTATTGATTGGTTTGCACAAAAGTTATAGCGTCTACAAAATAGGGGATAGATTTATGGCATTTTTATTATTATTTTTTTTACTAGTAATGGTGGTGATCTGTGATGTTTATCGGGGCTGTGACATTATGGCGGACACATCGGACACTTTTGACACATTTTTGGGATGATTGACAATTATACAGTGATCAGTGCTATAAAAATGCACTGATTATTGTATAAATGTCACTGGCAGGGAAGGAGTTAACACTAGGGGGCGATCAAGGGGTTAACTGTGTTCCCTAGTGTGTGTTCTAACTGTAGGGGGAGGGGACTGGCTATAGGAGATGACAGATCGTGGTTCCTAGCTATCGGGAACCCACAATCTGCATCTCCTCTCCTCACAGAATAGGGATGTGTGTGCCTGTTCTGGCTCTCGTACCCGCGATCATACGTGGTCATCGGTACCACCGGTCACGAGCATCGACAACCCTGTGCCTGCTATCCCGCTTAAAGAAGCTGACGTACAGCTACAACGGATCACGGGATCATGCCGACCTGCCGCCGTATAATGAGCTATGGGGAGCTATGACCAACTTGTACAAATACATACATGGGCCATATAGTGAACTTGGTGTTGAGTCACTTTAAGGTCATCACAGAGGACAAGGGGGCACTCTTGATGTCTAGAGGAAAAGAGATTTCATTTCCAAATACAGAAAGGTTTCTTCACCATAAGAGCTGTGAAAATGTGGAATAGACTCCCTGCAGAGGGGGTTCTGGTCAGCTCAGTAGATTGCTTTAAAAAAGACCTGGATTCTTTCCTAGGTGTACAAAATATATCTGCACACTAACATTTATAGGTAAAGTTGATCCGGGGAATATCTAATTGCCTCTCGGGGGGATCAGGAAGGAATTTTTTTCCCCTGCTGGAGAAAATTGTCACAAGCTTTGCTGGGGTTTTTTGCCTTTCTCTGGATCAACTGTGGGTGTAGGATTTTGTAGATGGGATTGTATGATTTTTATATATTTTTTGGGTTGAACTAGATGGATTTGTGTCTTTTTTTTTCAACCTAACTATGTAACTCTGAATGAGCCAGTGGAAAATAATCAGTTAACAAGTAACTGCGTTCTATGAGATACAGTCACTGTTTTGCCCTGTACACATGGTCTGATTTTCCGACAGAAAAAGTGAGATCGGATCATGTTGTCGGAAAATCCGACCGTGTGTGGGCTCCATTGGACTTTTTCTGTTGGATTTTCCGACTCACAAAGTTTGAGAGCTGGATCTAAAATTTTCCGACAATAAAATCCGATTTCATAAATTCTGAATGCGTGTAGACAATTCCGACACGGACAAAGTGCCATGCCTGCTCAGAATAAACGAAGAGACGAAAGCTATTGGCTACTAGACATGTGCATTCGTTTTCGTCCGAATGCATTTTCGTCCGAATTTCAGCTATTTTCGTTTTCGTTTTGACAAACGATAACGAAAGCACAAAATCCGAAAAACGAAAGATCCGACATAAATAAATGCTTTATTTTCGTTTTCATTGTTACAACAGTTCGATATAGAATAGGAGATTCGACATGACTCTGACAACAATCTGTGTCTATAGAACCTGTGGTCGAATGTGCCTAACCTTACCTCTATTAGTCCAAGATTATATAGAGAAAATATTCGACAGAGAAAAAAGATTTGACAGAGAGAAAAGATTCTGCAAGTTACTGTCCTAAAAAGTGTTTGGGGACCCGGGTCCTGCCCCAGGGGACATGTATCAATGCAAAAAAAAGTTTTAAAAACGGCCGTTTTTTCGGGAGCAGTGATTTTAATAATGATTAAAGTGAAACAATAAAAGTGTAATATTCCTTTAAATTTCGTAGGGGGGGGGTTGTCTATAGTATGCCTGTGAAGGGGCGCATGTTTCCCGTGCTTAGAATTGTCCCTGCACAAAGTGTCATTTATGCAGGAAAAAAAGTCCTTTAAAATCACTCTCAGCTATTATGAATTGTCGGCTCCGTAATACAGAGAACACTCATTGAAAGTCATTGATAAAAAATAAATAAATAAATAAATAAATAAAAAGCGTGGGGGTCCCCCAAATTCAATTACCAGGCCCTTCAGGTCTGGTATGGATATTAAGGGGAACCCTGCCTCAAATTTAAGAAAAAATTTGATGTGGGGTTCCCCCTAAATATCCATAACCAGACCCTTCAGGTCTGGTATGGATATTAAGGGGAACCCCGCATCAAATTTAAAAAAAAATTGACGTGGGGTTCCCCCTAAAAATCCATACCAGACCCTTTATCCGAGCACGCAACCTGGCAGGCCGCAGGAAAAGAGGGGGGGACGAGAGAGCGGCCCCCCCCTCCCTCCTGAACCGTACCAGGCCACATGCCCTCAACATTGGGAGGATGCTTTGGGGGTCTGTGACCCCTCAAAGCACCTTGTCCCCATGTTGATGAGGACAAGGGCCTCATCCCCACAACTCTGGCCGGTGGTTGTGGAGGTCTGCGGGCGGGGGGCTTATCAGAATCTGGAAGCCCCCTTTAACAAGGGGACCCCCAGATCCCGGCCCCCCCCTGTTTGAAATGGTAAGGGGGTACAAAAGTACCCCTACCATTTCACAAAGAAAGTGTAAAAAATGGTTAAATAAAACAAACACACTTTTGAAAAATTCCTTTATTAAAAATAAAAAAATAAAAAAAAGATTCCAGCGGCGGTAATCCACTCTTGCTATCCAGCGACGGACGGTCATCTCTCCAGCGATGTCTCATGTCATCCAGCGCAGCGAATCCATCCTTCTTCTGTCTCCTCCACGGAGACACTGCAGGCATTCCGGCGGCTGACGTTTCTTATATACGGAGGGCGGGGCCACCCGTCACCTGACCCCGCCCCCCTCTGACGCAAGGGGAAACCCGGGGTTCCCTGTGACGTAGGGGTGACCCGCACCCCTCTGATGTAACATAGGCAGGTTTCCTTTACATCAGAGGGGGGCGGGGTCACCCATACGTCACGGGGAACCCCGGGTTTCCCCTTGCGTCAGAGGGGGGCGGGGTCAGGTGACGGGTGGCCCCGCCCTCCGTATATAAGAAACGTCAGCCGCCGGAATGCCTGCAGTGTCTCCGTGGAGGAGACAGAAGAAGGATGGAGGATCGCTGCGCTGGATGAGATGAGACATCGCTGGAGAGATGATCGTCCGTCGCTGGATAGCAAGAGTGGATTACCGCCGCTGGAATCTTTTTTTTATTTTTAATAAAGGAATTTTTCAAAAGTGTGTTTGTTTTATTTAACCATTTTTTACACTTTCTTTGTGAAATGGTAGGGGTACTTTTGTACCCCCTTACCATTTCAAACAGAGGGGGGGCGGGATCTGGGGGTCCCCTTGTTAAAGGGGGCTTCCAGATTCTGATAAGCCCCCCGCCCGCAGACCTCCACAACCACCGGCCAGGGTTGTGGGGATGAGGCCCTTGTCCTCATCAACATGGGGACAAGATACTTTGAGGGGTCACGGACCCCCAAAGCATCCTCCCAATGTTGAGGGCATGTGGCCTGGTACGGTTCAGGAGGGAGGGGGGGCAGCTCTCTCGTCCCCCCCTCTTTTCCTGCGGCCTGCCAGGTTGCGTGCTCGGATAAAGGGTCTGGTATGGATTTTTAGGGGGAACCCCACGTCAATTTTTTTTTAAATTTGACGCGGGGTTCCCCTTAATATCCATACCAGACCTGAAGGGTCTGGTTATGGATATTTAGGGGGAACCCCACGTCAATTTTTTTCTTAAATTTGAGGCAGGGTTCCCCTTAATATCCATACCAGACCTGAAGGGCCTGGTAATTGAATTTGGGGGACCCCCACGCTTTTTTTTTATTTATTTTTTTATCAATGACTTTCAATGAGTGTTCTTTGTATTACAGAGCCGACAATTCATAATAGCTGCGAGTGATTTTAAAGGACTTTTTTTCCTGCATAAATGACACTTTGTGCAGGGACAGTTCTAAGCACGGGAAACATGCGCCCCTTCACAGGCACACTATAGACAACCCCCCCCCCCCTACGAAATTTAAAGGAATATTACACTTTTATTGTTTCACTTTAATCATTATTAAAATAACTGCTCCCGAAAAAATGGCCGTTTTTAAAACTTTTTTTTGCATTGATACATGTCCCCTGGGGCAGGACCCGGGTCCCCAAACACTTTTTAGGACAGTAACTTGCAAATTAGCCTTTAAAATTAGCACTTTAGATTTTGAATGTTGGAGTCCCATAGACTTTAATAGGGTTCTAAAGTATGCTATATACTAGCTCCGTCGAATCTTCTTTATACATTCGACAGACACCATAAGCCTTCCAAGACAGATTCGACCGTAATTCATGTGGATTTTCGGACGAATGCAATTTTTAAACGAAAAACGAAATAAATAAAAACGAATTTCGGGAGTAACTAAATAAATTACGTTTTCGGACGAAAACGAAATTCCGAAACGAAATATTTTACTCTGCACATGTCTATTGGCTACTGGCCCGTTTATAGTCCCGACGTACGTGTTTGACGTCACCGCGTTCAGAATGATCGGATTTTCTGACAACTTTGTGTGACCGTGTGTATGCAACACAAGTTTCGGCCAAAATCCGTCGGAAAAAATCAGACGGATTTTGTGGTCGGAATGTCCTGTCCGACCGTGTGTGTACAGGGCATTTGGGTATTCAGGCAGATGCGGGTGCCAAAGCCCCTGAATAAAATAGCCGACAGTGGAGATTTCTCCATCCATCCATGCTGTTTAGCGCAGATGGGGGAATGAATAGATTTTCATGGGCAAAACAAGAGAAAACAAGCCCATTATTCATGCAGAAAGTGCTGACAGGTTCACTTTAAAGAAACATTTCCCAAAAGAACAGAACCTTTGCAGGTGCTGCTTCTTCCCAGCAGAAGCGAGCTCTGTATTTCCTCAAAAACTTCAGTTCAATAAACCAAACTCCAGAAAATCTTGACTAAACAAACTCTTCCTACAAGAACTGAAAAAACAAACTGTTCCATCCTCCTGCACCGAGTGAGATAATTATACTGATATGTGGACAAAAATGTCAGTTTTCAGCAATGGGCCTACAGACGCAGGGAGCTCGCAGTCCCAGATCTAAATGTATACAGTCATATATTGACACAGATGGTAAATTTTACTGATATATGCGCTCACAGTGGAGAACAGCCAGGCCGATGCATTATGACAGATTGCATCCTAGACTAAATTGTTGCAAGAAGACGCAAAGTAGTCATGAAAAATATCACTTTAAATCTTCAGTGAAGCCTCGCATCCTGTATTTCATCTTGAGGAGAATTTATGTTGAGCATACCGGGCTTTGTCAGGGTTTGATATGTGGAAAACAAATTCCCACCAGTTGCAAATGAGAAGGCTTTTCGGAGCCTGGTTACTGAGGACGGAAGATAACTGCAGACAATGTATTATGGTGATGTGCAGATGGAGGGGAATTTTTTTGCAACAGACTTCACATTAAAAGAAAGAGACGTTTACAAGAGTGCTGACAGACTTTGCAACGTTATATTTAAAAAAAATTACAGATTAACGAAGACATCCAGGCATGAATATTTTTACATACGGTAGTTACATTGGTCCACTTTGGACCAATGTAACTATACATATAACACACTTGTGGGTTCCCCCTAGAACAGTGATGGCGAATCTTGGCACCCCAGATGTTTTGGAAATACATTTCCCATGATGCTCAGCTACACTGCAGAGTGCATAAAAATCATGGGAAATGTAGTTCCAAAACATCTGGGGTGCCAAGGTTCGCCATCACTGCCCTAGAAGTTGCAAATCACTGAAATAGACACCGCTACGACAATAACCTCCTCTAGCTTCTGGGTCCAAACTGGACCAAAGTAACTACCGTATTTATCGGTGTATAACACGCACTTTTTTCCCCTTTAAAATCAGGGGGAAATCGTGGGTGCGTGTTATAGGCCGATCCCTGGCTTACGGCCACCTACGGCCATTCTCAGAAGCTTTCGGCCGAGAGCGGCCGAAAGCCGCCGAGAGCGGCCCAGAGCGGCCGAAAGCTGCCGAAAATGGCCGAGGGCGACTAAAAGCTGCAGAGAATGGCCGAAGGCCCCAGAGAAAGGCCGAAGGTGGCCGAAAAGAGCCAAGAACAGCCGAAAGCGGCCAAAAGCAGGACATTCGGCTCTGTATCTCGGCGGCGCCATATATAAATGGCAAAGCTGAAAATAACACTGACAAGGCTGCATAACAAGGCTGCAAATGACACTGACAAGGCTGCATAACAAGGCTGCAAATGACACTGACAAGGCTGCATAACAAGGCTGCAAATGACACTGACAAGGCTGCATAACAAGGCTGCAAATGACACTGACAAGGCTGCATGACATGGCTGCAGATGGACACTGACAAAACTGCATTGATGGACAAGGCTGCAGATGGACACTTATAAGGCTGCATTGAAGTTTTTTTCCTTAAACCTCCCTCCTAAAAGTGTTTTTCCTTAAAATTCCCTCCTAAACTTGGGGTGCGTGTTATACGCCGGCGTGTGTTATACGCCAATAAATACAGTATGTAAAAAAATATCCATAACAGAAATTCTTCTTTAACCATACGTTTACACCTTTTTTTGGTGTCTTTTGCATGCAGTCCATTTAACATGGTTTACTATGGATGTAGTTCACATCTGTGTAGTTTTTAAAAAGGGTCAGGGACTTTTATTCCAGCACCAGATTGCGTTTTGCATGTAATAGACTTCAATAGAGTCTACGCCATTGCATGCTGGGTCAGTGACGTTACAAGGGGATGGGGCCATTAGGTGACGTCACCAGGCGTGTAAAGACAGGTGTCCCAGTACTTTTGGTAATATAGTGTATTCGGTGAACTCTTTGTCATCAGTTCAGAAAATGAGGCTAGATTTCTATAATGGAGACCTGGGTAGTCATAATTCTTTCCCACTTCACATTGGGGTTGATTTATTAAAACTGGAGAGTGAAAAATCTGGTGCAGCTCTGTGGAGAAACCAATCAGTTATTATCAAAACCTAATTGAACAAGCTGAAGTTAGAAGCTGATTGGCTACTATGCACAGCTGCACCCGATTTTTCACTCTTACCCCCTAAAAAAATAAATGTAAAAGTTAGCAGCTACAAATACTGCAGCTGCTCACTTTTAATAATCAAACACTTACCTGTCCCAGGGTCCAGCGATGCGGGGGAACGAAGCCCCCCCTCGTTCCCCGCTCCGCTTGTGGCGCCGGCATTCTTACTGTGGGCACCTGGCTGTGGCTTCACAGCCGGGCACCCACTGCGCATGCGCGAGCGGCGCCGCGCGCGTGATATGTCGCACAGTCATCTGGGACACGTAGCAGGTCCCAGATGACTGTGCGGCATGACGGGAAGTGATGTCACCAGCCCGGGCAATGAAAGAGGAGACTACGAGGGACCCCCTAGCAATAGGCATTTAGAGGTGAGTAAAAAAAAATATTTTCCAATTATTTTATTTATTTATTTTTAATGAATTTTAAGCAATTTTTTTTTTTTTTTTTTTTTGGTGGCAACACCACTTTAAGTACATCAACCCCATTGACTTTAAAGAGGAATTGATTTTGGAAAGCTGTGCCTAAAAAAAGGCAGGGGAAACACTAGTCACCAGAATTGCCTGTGGTCTTCCTGCAGCTGATCTTTTCCCAATTACTGATTCCTGCACTTAGGCTCTATGTGGAGGCAGCCATCTTCGTATGAGCAGGGGTTTGCTTCCCTATGTCAGAGCCTCCAGCAAGGAGAACTGAGCAGCACAGCCAAATCTCACTCCAAATCTCATGAAGCCAGCTGTCAGAGACAGCAGTACCTTAGACCTCACACTGCAGATATACAGCTATGTGGCTGTAGGCATAGGAGTGCCAAGGCACACTCACAAGACAGTAAGTACACTGCTATTTTTTCAGGAGCAATTCAAGACAAAAAGGTACATTTTTCAGGGTACTGCTTAGACACAAATGACATGTAAAATTGTTCCTAATAAGTCTAGATCCACTTTAAGGTAGAACTTCAGCCAAACAGCAAAAAAATACAGTTTAGACACGTTGTGGTTCATAAACCTTTGAAAAACCATACAACTAGAGAGTGATAACACTATTATAATAAAACAATCACAGAGAAATAAGAATACATTTGAAGGCATTTTTCGGATCCAGACTAATCAAATTGGCATGGGTAGTAGCTCCTTATAGCTTATTCAATACCAAGCAATGAAAAAAGTACATGCAAAGTGCTGTGTACACTCTCATATCCAAATTCCTATACACAAAATATATGTTGACTTTATTTCTTATCAAATCAAACATGGAAAATGGAAAAGCTCTCTCTAGGCCAGTTTTTTTTTTTTTTTTAACATTGAGGAACCTTGAAATTACATTCTGGTCTCAGGGAGCCCCTGCTACTAATTATTATAACTACAACTCATTGTACATTGGAACGATGGTCAGTGGGAAGAATGCTCCTTACACTTGAGGCCAGTGTGATGAATCCCACCTACAGATCGCTATAAAGAACATTGGTGTCAGTGGGAAATTATCTTAGAGGCAGACATTTCTCCTTGCTTAAAGTGGTTGTAAACCCTTACAAACCACTTTGACCTACAGGTAAGCCTAGATTAAGGCTTACCTATAGGTCCAAGAAATATCTCCTAAACCTATACGGTTTAGGAGATATTTACCCGAAGACAGCCACCGCTGTCTACGGTGCATGCGCCGTAGACAGCAGCGCGCAGGCGCACTGGGCAGGCCGAAGATCGCGGCGATATGCCACGAGTGTCAGCTCCCGTGCGCATGCATGGGAGTGACGTCATCGCGGCTCTGGCAAATCACAGCTTTCCCCCCAACTTCAGATTTCCCCCTCCCAGCACAAATCCCCCTCCTAGGACAGTTATTCCCCCTCCCAACAAAATCCCCCTAAATCATCACTGTTAGCACCCCCCAATTTCCCCTCCTAGAACAATACTTACCCCCTGCTGCCCCCCAAATTCTCCTTTCCAACACAAAACCAATCCCCTCAATTGACTTGTGCCCCCCTACATGATACCACAGTGCCTAGGGCACTGTGCCTTGTGCCCCCCTGCTGAAATCCTCCCTCTCAGCACAAGTCTTTGCCCCATCCTTTAAATCCGCTCAGCTCAAATGCCCCCGCCCCGCAAAAAAATGCACCCCTCCTAGCCCACATCAACTAATCCTAAAATCTCCCCTTCAAGTACACATCTCCCCCCATTTCACATTTCCCCCTCACAGCATAAATCCCCTCTCCTAGCACAAATCTTCTCACCTCCTAACTCAAATCCCCCTAAATCACTACTGTTAGCACTCCCCTCAAAGTTTTCCCTCCTACCTCCTTACCCACTGTTGCCCCCAAAATTCCCCCTTCCAACACAAATTCTCTCACCCCAATTTCCTTGTGGTGCCCCCCACCTTAGATGATACCCCAGTGCCCAGAGCTATCACCCCTCCTGCCCCCTGCTGAAACCCTTCCTCTCAGCACAAAGCTTTACCCCCCTTAGCCCTCTAATCCCCCCCAAAAAAATTCACCCCTCCTAGCACAAATCCACTACCCCTAAAATTCCCCCTCCTAGCACACATCCTCTCCCCCCCACTTCAGATTTCCCCCCCCCCCAGCATATATCCCCCTCCCAAAATAAATTTTTTCCCTCCAACACAAATTCCACTAAATCACCACTGTTTCCCCCCAAGAACAATACTTACCCCTGCTGCCCCCCAAATTCCCCCTTCCAACACAAATCCACTCCCCCTATCTCCTTGTGGCACCCCCCCCCCCCACCTCACATACCATAATACCCCAGTGCAATCTCCCTTCTGCCCAACCCTTGTCCCGGCCCTGCTTGTAATACAATGTGATTCAAATGTACAAACCAAAATAAATAGGCAATATCTAGATTTCATAAAAACATAAAGTGCTAAGCTGTGATAAAACTCTCACACATACAATAAGTGTAATACAGTTAGTGCAAAATGCTCCAAAAAACTCAATAACAGTGTGATAAGATGACCACGCAATAAGGAAATAATGGTAAAGCAGCTAAGATTTCCTATTTAAAAGTTCATCCAGGTGTAATTCAGCAAAGTAAATCCACTGCTGACTCTTTGCAGCCACTTCAGTGCACTTTCACCCACCAAGGGAGCACTCCAGAGTCAAAGGCCTTTACAATGGGCCAACACTCTCTTAATGGTATCCAAATGGCAATCACTACTTGGACCTTCAAATTTTCCCTGCTCCAGTAATGAAGTCATTATATATACCCGCCTCTTGCAACTCGGTGTGTTAGATCATAATTCCGATATATAGAAGAAATGTAATACTCTGTAGTGCATTACCCCATAAAAATATAATTTATTAAAAAGCTCTTGCACCTACACAGAGATAAAATGATTAAGCATCCAGCATCATGCTTCCAGGTACAGGGACTCCCACGCTGCTCCAGATCATGGCCGTGTGCAATTACGTCACTACCAAAGACTCCGCCCCGACGCGTGTCCGTTTTTCTTCTCAGAATTACGGCACTGGCTATGTTCAGGCATCATCCAAGATCAGCATTTACTTCCAGGAATTACAATTACAAGTATGTAAATCCTGGTGCCTATGTAGTTCTTGGCTCTGTGTTCAAAAATGTCTGACACGAATCAGCCCCTGCTACAGCCTTTCAGCTTGTGAGTGCCTACAACGTTGCAATGTTCCAAATGAAACTTGCGGTGCCGCTCTAAGGCCCGCATTCACATCTCAGTGCGTTGTAGCTTGAAACTCTAAAATGCTGGAGGAGAAAAAAAATCAGTTATTCTCTATGGAGTTGGCTCCACTCCAAGTCACCTGAAGCCAAACGCCTGAAGCTCAAAAAAGTTCTGGAGCTTTTTTTGTAGTTTAAATTGGGCAAATTTGCTTGTTCTTAGCTTGTTTTTATTTCCATAGAAGTGAATGGATGCATGCAATTTGCTTGTTTGTGTGTGCTTTCGCGCATTGTGTCAATCATTTTTGTGCGATTTTCTGCTCAAATGCTAAAATGTAAAAAAAATAAAATAAATAGTAATAATATATGAATAAATAAATGTAAAATAAAAACACAAATACATAAAAATCATCATATGTAATAATAAATAAATAAATAATAGTTAACCCCTAACCTTAAAAATATATATATTAAATACATTATTATTATTATTATTATTATTATTATTATTAATAATAAAAATCATAACAATAATAATAATAATAATAATAATAATAATAATAATAATAATAATAATATAATAAATAAACAACCAAACCCAAATAAAAAGTATATCATTTTGTATTAATAATATATATAATAATAATAATAATAATAATAATAATAATAATAATAATAATGTATGATTATTATTTTAATTCTTATTATTATTGTTATTATTATTAGTATTGTTATTATTATTATTATTATTATTATTATTATTATTATTTTTCATTTATTTATTTTGTATTAGGGTATTTATTATTATTTTATTTCTTCTTCTTCTTCTTCTTCTTTCTATTATTATTATTATTATTATTATTATTATTATATATTTTTTATGGGTTAGGGATTAAAGGGGTTGTAAAGGTAAATGTTTTTTCACCTTAATGCATTCTATGCATTAAGGTGAAAAAACATCTCACACTGCTGGCGCCCCCAGTCCCCCCGTTTTACTTACCTGACCCCTCGAAAATCCCGCGCTCGCCCCCGCCGTCCTCTTCGCCACTCAGCCTGGCCGCTGATTGGCTGGAGTGGATGGATTGAAAGCAGCGCAGCCATTGGCTCGCGCTGCTGTCAATCACATCCAATGACGCAGCGCGCCGGGGGGCGGGGCCTTGTGATACAGCGAGCGGCTATAGCCGCCGGCTGTATCACGGGAGCGCGCCCGCAGTGCTTCTCACCAATGCGAGGGAGCTCACATTAACGTGAGAAGCACCTGCGGGAGGAAGCAGAGACAGCCGCCGAGGGACCCCAGAAGAGCAGGTTCGGGGCCACTCTGTGCAAAACGAGCTGCACAGTGGAGGTAAGTATGACATGTTTGTTATTTTAAAAAAATAAAAAATTTTACTTTACAACCCTTTTAAGGTTAGGGGTTATTTATTTATTGTTTATTTATTTATTTATTTATTGTTACATAGTATTTATTTATTATTTATTTATGCTATTGCTGTATACGCTGATATGTCAGAAATATATTTATTCAGACTTTTACATTTACTAACGGTCTGCTTTAAGATCACAATGAAATGGCCACATACATGTGTATATTGCCATGTGTATATATTGTGGTTACTCTGTAATCATAATGAAATGATACATATATAAATATAAAAAAAATATATATATATATAAATTCCTCTCTGTAGTCATTACTACCGTCCTCATCTACACCGTGTTGTGTTTCTAGGTGAAAACAGAGCCCAGAGATGACACAAGAGATAGAAAATGTTCGATATCAGATATATCTAATCCCCGGGGCTTTGGTGTCAAGTCATTTATGAAATATTTGTTTTAAATCTCTCTGTCTGTAACAGATCAGATGTCTTTCTCACCACTGTTTGTATGAGTACAGCTGCAGTTACAGACACTATTGTGGCTCAAACTCAAAAGAATGTATTTTTTATTGTATGCAAATACTTGAACTATGAGCAGTGATTTCACTACTGTAGTACACTACAGTGTCTGCCTGTTATTCTGTACAGTGGCAGCTGGGAATTACAATGCTGCACAACCTTTCCGTATTTGCTAGACCACCGGTTTCTTTTTGTACGCTAATTTGCTTTTGTGTTGTACAGAATGTATAACATTCTATATAACCCAGCCAGCCAACCCCCATTTGCCCAGTAGCACAGTTGTCCTCCTTTCTACTTCAAGCTGCTGATCGGTCCTGATGTTGGGTTAGGTGTTGACTACCATTGACCCACTCCCTAAGGCTAGGTCATCACCACATAAACCCAAGGAGCCAACCTTGTCTTATTTTTGTTTATCTCCATTCCACCTTCATGGTGCAGTTGTCCTCCTTTCTACTTCAAGCTGCTGATCAGTCCTGATGTAGGGTTAGGTGTTGACTACCATTGACCCATTCCCTATGACTAGGTCATAACCACATAAACCCAAGGAGCCAAACTTGCCTTTGTTTTATTGAGTTCCATTCCTCCTTTTATATTCCTCCTAGTCATATTCTCCCTTTATGGTGCTGTCTTGTTTCACCTTTATGGTGCTGAGAGCCTCATTCCACTTTTATGGTGCTGAATCCCATTGTGCCTTTAGGTTGCTGAGGCTGATTTTGCCTTTATGGCACTAAATCCCATTCCAACTTTATGGTGCTGAGTCTCATATTGCCTTTAGGGTGCTGAATATAATTTTGCATTTATGATGCTGAGCCCCATTCCACCTTTATGGTGCTGAATCCCATTCCGCCTGTATGGCGAAAAGAGTCTTATGGTGCTGAATCTTATTGTGCCTTTAGTGTGCTGAGACTGATTTTGCCTTTATGACACTAAGCCCTATTCTCTCTTTATGGCGCTGAGCCTCATTCCAGCTTTATGGTGCTGAATCCCATTGTGCCTTTAGGGTGCTGATACTGATTTTGCCTTTATGGTACTAAGTCCTATTCTCCATTTATGGTGCTGAACCTCATTCCACCTTTATTGTGCTGAATCCCATTGTGCCTTTAGGGTGCTGAGACTGGTTTTGCCTTTATGATGCTAAGTCCTATTCTTCCCTTATTGTCCTGAGTCCAATTCCACATTTATAGTACTGAGTCTTATTTTGCCTTTAGGGTGCAAATCAGATTTTGCATTTATGGTGCTGGGTCCAATTCCACCTTTATGGTGCTGAGTCTCATTTTGCCTTTAGGGTGCTGAATCAATTTTTGCATTTATGGTGCTGAGACCCATTCCACCTGTATGGTGCTGAGTCCCCTTCAGCTATTATGGTGCTGAATCCCATTGTGCCTTTAGGTTGCTGAGGCTGATTTTGCCTTTATGGTGCTAAGTCCTATTCTCCCTTTATGGTGCTGAGTCCCATTTCACATTTATGGTGCTGAGTCTAATTTTGCCTTTAGGGTGCGAATCAGATTTTGCATTTATGGTGCTGAGTCCTATTTCATCTTTATGGTGCAGAGTCTTATTTAGCCTTTAGGGTACTGAATCCATATTTGCTTTAATGGTGCTGAACCCCATTCCACCTTTATGGTGCTGAATCTTATTGTGCCTTTAGAGTGCTGAGGCTGATTTTGCCTTTATGGTGGGCCGCTAATTCCTATCCTCCCTTTATGGTGCTAAGTCCTATTCTCCCTTTATGGTGCGGAGTCCTATTCTCCCTTTATGGTGCTGAGTCCTATCCTCCCTTCATGGTGCTGAGTCCTATCCTCCCTTTATGGTGCTGAGTCCTATCCTCCCTTCATGGTGCTGAGTCCTATCCTCCCTTCATGGTGCGGAGTCCTATTCTCCCTTTATGGTGCGGAGTCCTATCTTCCCTTTATGGTGCTGAGTCCTATTCTCCCTTTATGGTGCTGAGTCCTATTCTCCCTTTATGGTGCTGAGTCCTATCCTCCCTTTATGGTGCTGAGTCCTATTCTCCTTTTATGGTGCGGAGTCCTATCTTCCCTTTATGGTGCTGAGTCCTATTCTCCCTTTATGGTGCTGAGTCCTATTCTCCCTTTATGGTGCTGAGTCCTATCCTCCCTTTATGGTGCTGAGTCCTATCCTCCCTTTATGGTGCTGAGTCCTATTCTCCCTTTATGGTGCTGAGTCCTATTCTCCCTTTATGGTGCTGAGTCATATCCTCCCTTTATGGTGCTGAGTCCTATTCTCCCTTTATGGTGCTGAGTCCTATCCTCCCTTTATGGTGCGGAGTCCTATCCTCCCTTTATGGTGCGGAGTCCTATCTTCCCTTTATGGTGCTGAGTCCTATTCTACCTTTATGATGCTGAGTCCTATTCTCCCTTTATGGTGCTGAGTCCCATCCCACATTTATGGTGCTGAGTCCTATCCTCCCTTTATGGTGCTGAGTCCTATTCTCTCTTTATGGTGCTGAGTCCTATTCTCCCTTTATGGTGCTGAGTCCTATTCTCCCTTTATGGTGCTGAGTCCCATCCCACATTTATGGTGCTGAGTCCTATTCTCCCTTTATGGTGCTGAGTCCTATCCTCTCTTTATGGTGCTGAGTCCTATTCTCCCTTTATGGTGCTGAGTCCCATCCCACATTTATGGTGCTGGCTCTCATTTTGCCTTTAGGGTGCAGATCAGAATTTGCATTTATGGTGCTGCTGAGTCCCATTCCACCTTATGGTGCCTAGTCCCATTCCTCCTTTCAGGTTCTGAGTCCCATTCTATCTTCATGCTGCTGAGCCCTATTTAGCACTATGTTTATGGGCAAAAGCTCAGCTAGGATCCCCTCCCCCATGAGTTGGGGACCCCACTAAGTTTTCACTGGCACAAGGACACATCACTTTTTCTTTTCTTGCACACATCTAGTAGGCAGGCCTTTTGGCTAGCTTGGAGCAATTTCAGGCACAATCCCTGACATGTTTATTGCCCTTGGCACTTTTTATTTATTTTTCTCACTATTTATTCCATGAGCACCTGCCCTGCATGTGTGCTTTTCTATTTTTTTTACTCCACAGACACAGAGGCTGCAGGTTTTCGTGGGCCTGCTCTAATGTTAAGGGAAGATCTCTGGTCTTCAGGTCTTTTCAGCTCCTCAGTTGATGGGTTCTTTTTGTGGTAGCTCTTACTAGGGCTTTTTTTCTCAGAGAATAGGTGCAGGAACCCCCCCCCCCACCCGTCTGAGTCACCCCTTGTCTCTGCCCAATACCCACCTCTGACCGCCATCCCTTGATTCCACCCCCTACCCACCTACCAGTACTGCCCCGTTTAGAGAATACAGAACCAAGTGTCATTTTGTGGTGCTAAATCATTTGTATGGAACATGTTGATGATACAAAGAAAAGCAGTAAAATAGATCCCATGCAGCCAGCATCAATAGAATCCCAGCAATAGATCACCACACAACAATAGACTCCTCCAGCAACAAAGGACTCCATCCCAATAACAATAGATTCCCTGGAGCAACAGTGAACCACCCACAACAAAATATCACACCCAGTAACAGAATATCCACCCAAGCAGTATTAGACACCCCCCCCCCCCCCAGCAGCATCAACAGATTTCCAAGCAGCCAGCATCAATAGATCCTCCAGCAGCCAGTAAAAATAGACCTCTCCCTCAACAGTAGATCCCTTCCAGCAACATAAGACCCCCCAGCAACAATAGATTCCCCATCAGCAGCAATAGACCTTCACACAAAATCAGATCCCCACCAGTGACAATAGATCCGCCAACATCCATCATCAATAGACCCTCCAGCACACCCCACACCCTATACTATTACATACATTCAGTGCTGGAGGTGCCGGAATTGCGTTCCCCCAGATTCCCGCTGAAAAAAAGCCCTGGCCCTTACCCAGTCTTTGGTGGATCGGCTATGGCAGGTCCTTAAGGTCTATAGTCCATCTGGTTTTAGCCAGGTGGAGCAGAGTTCCTTGACCCTTCCGAGAACCTTGCATCCTGGAGGTTTCAGGGATCGAGACCCTTTCTCTTTGGAGACTGACGAAAGCACCCTTGTGTTGTGTTTTTTTTTTTGTGTGTGTGTTGTTGATTTCACTCTTCATTTAATTTGTTCACAGTCTGTTGACAAAAATGAACCACACCATGGAGCTCCATAAAAGAAAAAAAAAAAATGAAGTGGATCACACCATTATGTATAGACCTTTTTATGTGTTCTTATGCAAGAATGTTCTATGCTAGAATTTTTCTATGTCTGGGCATCAGCTGTGTATTCTTTTTTGTTTTTGTATATGAAATACGCAGCCGTCATTATGGAAACAGTTTCCAATCCATTATTGTGTGTTATTTTTTCCAGTCACGTTTACCACGAGGCTATAAATGTTTATTGTACAGTTATATAACGGTTTGATTAGCTCATTGACATCCGGCTCTTCTACAATGGTCTTGTTTTTCCCCCCAAGGAATTAGTATGTATAAATATGTTCAATTTACTGTATAAACACATTTGTTATGCAGCCAGCCAGCTGCCCTTCTACGACTGATAAACAGTAGCGAGGGCATGAGGATTTAAGTGTGACTCTTACAACCTCGAGATGGAATAATGTCATTATTGGCGAACCCTGTTCAAAATATCCGCTGTTAATTGGAAATAGAAAATTGTAATGTTCAAAGAGAAGCTTGGTGGCTGCTTTGATATATACAAATATTGCGGTACATTTTCAGAATGGTGGTCCAGATCTACCTATACAATGACTTCAAGTGTCCTCTGCTTTGTGTGTGTATTTATGCTTGTAGATCAGTAAGAAGGATCCTATAGGACAGTGATGGCCAACCTTGGCATCCCAGATGTTTTGGAACTACATTTCCCATGATGCTCACCTATAGGGCCGCCATCAGGGGGGTACAGGCATTACACATGTAAGGGGCTTGAGTGTCCCTAGGGGCCCGTCGATCAGGGCCTGCTCCCCCCCAACCAGAACAGCAGCAGATAAACATCCACAAGATGTGACACTTTCACTTCCGACAGCATCCCCCCCCCCCCCCCCAGATCTACAAGTGCAGACACTTTCAAACAGGAAAGGTTTAAGCAGCTGATCAGAACTTTTTTCGCTGATGCGCGTGGGTACAGAGAAGAATCCAAGACGCAGTAACTTTCACCAGCAAGTGAAGAATTCTTCTGCACACACACAGCAGCTGATCGTATCCAGTGCTCTCTCCACATCAATTCCCTGCAGAGGCGGAGCCTGATGGCTGCTGCTGATTTACTTGAACTGTGATTGGTCAGGACAGGGGCAGGGCTAGTGGCCAGCTTGGTTCACATGGACATAGGACACAGCAATAACAGGTGCCTTGATGCAGATAGGTCGAGAGTGCAGCATGGAGGGTAAGTATCAAATATGTAATGTGGTATCATTGAGTTGCATTGTCAAAAATGGATGACTCTGGGTGTATATAAGACTTACATTTTGGAGAGCCTCTTCACTGTTTAACTCTCATCCCCACCCAGAGTCATCCTCATCCATTTTCACAATTCAACTCAATCATCTTCATCCCCATTCAGCATCTACTCCACCTCTCCAGTCTCCACGGCGCATCTCCACCCAGCATCATCCATCCAGCACCATCCATCCATCCAGTCTCCACGACGCATCCCCAACCATTACCATCCATCCCTCCAGTCTCCACGACGCATCCCCATCCCCACCCAGCACCATCCATTCCTCCAGTCTCCACGACGCATCCCCACCCAGCACCATCCATCCCTCCAGTCTCCACGACACATCCCCATCCCCGCCCAGCACCATCCATCACTCCAGTCTCCACGAAGCATCCCCATCCCCGCCCAGCACCATCCATCACTCCAGTCTCCACGAAGCATCCCCATCCCCACCCAGCACCATCCATCCCTCCAGTCTCCACAATGCATCCCCATCCCCGCCCAGCACCATCCTTCCCTTCAGTCTCCACGACGCATCCCCATCCCCGCCCAGCACCATCCATCCTTCCAGTCTCCACGATGCATCCCCATCCACGCCCAGCACCATTCATCCCTCCAGTCTTCACAACGCATCTCCATCCCCACCCAGCACCATCCATCCCTCCAGTCTCCATGACGCATCCCCATCCCTACCCATCGCCATCTATCCTTCCAGTCTCCACAACGCATCCCCATCCCCACCCAGCACCATTCATCCCTCCAGTCTTCACGACGCATCTCCATCCCCACCCAGCACCATCCATCCCTCCAGTCTCCATGACGCAACCCCATCCCCACCCACCACCATCTATCCTTCCAGTCTCCACAACGCATCCCCATCCTCACCCAGCACCATCCATCCCTCCAGTCTCCACAACACATCCCCATCCCCGCCCAGCACCATTCATCTCTCCAGTCTCCACGACGCATCATCATCCCTGCTCAGCACCATCCTTCCCTCCAGTCTCCACAATGCATCCCCATCCACGCCGAGTACCATCCATCCCTCCAGTCTCCACGACACATCCCCATTCCTGCCCAGCACCATCCATCCCTTCAGTCTCCACGACGCATCCCCATCCCCACCCAGCATCTACTTCATCCCTCCAGTCTCCACGACGCATCCCCATTCCCACCCAGCATCTACTCCATCCCTCCAGTCTCCACGACGCATCCCCATTCCCATCCATCATCTACTCCATCCCTCAAGGAGAAAAAGAGTAGGTTTTCTACTACAGGTAGGGTTACCACCTTTTATTCAAGCCAAACCCGAACACTTTAGCAAACTGGGACACCTTTGGGTGCCCCAAGGCGAGTAGTAATGCAGTGTGCATGAACAGTGGGTGTGGCTAAATCAAATTGCTCTCGCTGACATCATCGCTCTGCCCCCCAAGTGATGCCAAACCTGCCCCCAGACAGCTGACCACAGCTCCCGAATGGCAACAGATGTGTGTGTGACTATCTTGGTTACTTGGGTAGCCACAGCCCAGTCTGAATAATGTGTCTGGGTTTCAGTCCACTTGAAACCCAAACACATGATTCAAAACCTGGCCTGTCCAGGTGAATCCCGGACTGTCAGGGTGAATCCCGGACAGGTGGCAACCCTAAATACAGGGTCTCTTCTGACATCTTTCTGGAATAGTCTCCAACCAGAAGTTAGACATCTACAAGGACTTTTGGAGATCCAATAATAACAATTCCTATGAGGGAAGTGCTCCTCTGGCACATTCTGTGGTTTGTAAGTGCATGTTATATGACCATTGGAAAGTGCCTTGTTGATAACCATTATCCTCTACTGTCTGAATAAATACTGTATATGGGCAGCAACATAACTATTGCCATTACTGTAAACTGCCGTATTTCATTCAATTTCTACAATATGAACAATATTTAGTATCCATTCACAAAGCAGTATCTACGGATTTACGATCTGCTGTAAAATACCTTAAAAAAAAAATTTAAATAAAGAAATAATAATAATAAAAAAAATGCTACTAAAATAAGTGTGTCAAATCACCTAAATACCCCATGCGATCTGTGTGTTAACTTAAAGCGGAGGTCCACCCTAAAGTGGACCTTCCGCTCATCGGAACCCTCCCCCCCTCCGGCGCCACAATTGGCACCTTTCAGGGGGGAGGGGGGTGCAGGTACCTGTACAGCACAGGTATCTGCACCCACTTCCGGGATAGCTCTCTGCGGAAAGGGGCGTACATTACGCCCCTTTCCGAAGGTCCCCCGCTGCCTGCTGGGAAACACACAGATCCCAGAGGCAGCGGGTCCATTCTTATTGCGCAGCGCGACTCGCGCATGCGCAGTAGGGAACCGGGAAATGAAGCCGAAAGGCTCCACTTCCTGATTCCCATACCCAAGATGGCGGCGGCAGCACCCGAGAGACGATCGAGAGATCGGCTTCGGGTGCCGACATCGCGGGTGCGCTGGACAGGTAAGTGTCACTATTTTAAAAGTCAGCAGCTGCAGTATTTGTAGCTGCTGGCTTTTAAAAAAAACGCGGACTCCCGGCGGACTCCCGCTTTAAGGCTGGGTTCACCTGGCTCCCAGAAGGGTTGGTTCCCCACATCCAATTCGCAATACCATGGAGATTTTGCCTGGCTCTCTATGGAGTCGTTCACATATCTCTGCAGCAGGTCCGGTGCATTTTTCAGAAAAACGTTGTGCGTCTTTTGGTCTGTTTCAGGTCTGAATTCAGCCCAAAATTCAGGCTGAAATTGGACCTGAGACAGTGAACCAGGACGCACCAGACCCAGGGGTGGACTGACCATTTGGGCACTCGGGCACTGCCCGAGGGCCCCATGCCACTAACGGCCCCATCAGGATTGCCAGCCTCAAAAAAAAACAGGGACAGTATGTAAAAATCTGTGTTTTTTTTTAGTCCAAAGATTATAGCTGCCCCGCCTCTCCAGTACCTTTTCAGTGTGTCTGTGTGTATTCTGTGGGTGTATACTGTGTGCATATATTATGTGTGTGTGTGTATACTGTATGTGTGTGTGTATACTGTGTGGCCCCATAATCTGTTGCCTGGGGGCCCCATAATCTCCTATTGCCCGGGGGCCCCATAATCTCCTATTGCCCGGGGGCCCCATGAGTTGTCAGTCCGCCCCTGACCAGACCCCTGCTGTGAGACGGTCCATCTTAGGTGTGAACACAGCCTGACTACCAAGAGAATATCTAAACACTGTGGGGCTGGTTTACTAAAACTGGAGCGTGCTAAATCTGGTGTGGCTGCGCATGGTGGTCAATCAGCTTCTAACTTCAGCTTGTTCAGTTAAGTTTTGACCACGTGTCCTCTTACACTCCCCGAGACTGACTAGCTTTTTTATTATGCTGTGTTCGAGCATCTCTTCTCCAACTAGAATAAATTTAGTGCTTGTAGTCGCTGTAGTCTTCCAATCTCTATTCATTTTTTTGCCTTTCTTTGGACTCTCTCCAGCTCCACCACACCCTTCTGAGGACTGGTGACCAGAACTGGACTGAATACTCCAGATGTGGCTTCATCCCTGGATGCTTCGGGGATATTTTTCTGACCCTTGTCTTGTTTTTGACTATTTTTTTGGTTCAGTAGAAGGTTATTGGGGTTTTTTTTGTTTGTTTTTTTCAACTTTCTCAATCTGATGCATAAATCTTGGGGGAACACCTGAAAACGAATGAAGTTTTCCATGCTTTCCAAAAAAGAAACCACAAAAATGTAATCCCTAAAATAAGCCCCTTAACATTAACACTTAATGTTCTAAAACCCTAAGGCCATAAAGCTTCACCCTAAAGCGGAGATCCACCCAGAAATGGAACTTCCGCTGATCCGATTCCTCCCCCCCACCAGTGTCACATTTGGCACCTTTCAGGGGGAGGGGGGAGATACCGGTCTAATACGTGTATTTGCTCCCCTCTGCTATTATTTCCCCTCTTTAGTGTCTCTTCTCCAGCGAGAATACATTTAGTGCTTGTAATCGCTCCTCGTAATTGAGGTCCTCCAATCGCTTTATTAATTTTGTTGCCCATCATTGGACTCTCTCCAGCTCCAGCACATCCTTCTGAGAATTGGTGGCCAGAACTGGACTGAATACTTCAGATGTGGCTTCATCCCTGTTTTTTTTTTTTTTTCAATTGCATACGGGGTTATTGTTTTTTGTTTTTGTTTTTGTTTTTTCAACTTTCTGCATAAATCCCGGGGCAGTACCTGAATACGGATGAAGTGTTCCATGCTTTCCAAAAAAGAAACCACAAAAATCGAATCCCTAAAATAAGCCCCTCAACATTAACACTTAATGTCCTAAAACCCTAAAGCCCTAAAGCTTAACCTTAAAGCGGAGTTCCACCCAGAATTGGAACTTTCACTGATCCAATTCCTCCACCCCTCTGGTGTCACATTTGGCACATTTCAGGGGGGAGGGGGGATATACCTGTCTAATACAGGTTTTTGCTCCCACTTCCAGCAAAAGAGCGCCGTAGATGTCCAGCCCCTCCTCAGCCCCCACCACTGTCTTCTGGGAGACACACAGGTCTAGGGATGAGCCGAACACCCCCCTGTTCGGTTCGCACCAGAACCTGCGAACAGACCTAAACTTCGTGTGAACTTTAGAACCCTATTAAAGTCTATGGGACTCGAACGTTCACAATCTAAAGTGCTCATTTTAAAGGCTAATATGCAAGTTACTGTCCTAAAAAGTGTTTGGGGACCCGGGTCCTGCCCCAGGGGACATGGATCAATGCAAAAAAAAGTTTTAAAAACTGACGTTTTTTCAGGAGCAGTGATTTTAATAATGATTAAAGTGAAACAATAAAATTGTAATATTCCTTTAAATTTCATGGCTGGGGGGTATCTATAGTATGCCTGTGAAGGGGCGCATGTTTCTGGTGCTTAGAACTGTCCCTGCACAAAGTGTCATTTGTGCAGGAAAAAAAGTCTTTTAAAATCACTTGCGGCTAAATTGTCGGCTCCCCGTAATACAGAGAACATTCAATGAGTGTTCTCTGTATTAGCCGACAATTCATTCATTCATTGATAAAAAAAAAAAGCGTGGGGGTTCCCCTAGATTCAATTACCAGGCCCTTCAGGTCTGACATGGATATTAAGGGGAACCCCGTGTCAAATTTTAAAAAAAATTGACGTGGGGGTCCCCCTAAATATCTATACCAGACCCTTCAGGTCTGATATGGATATTAAGGGGAACCCCGCATCAAATTTTTTAAAAAAATTGACGTGGGGGTCCCCCTAAAAATCCATGCCAGACCCTTTATCTGAGCACGCAACCTGGCAGGCCACAGGAAAAGAGGGGGGGACGAGAGAGCGGCCCCCCCTCCCTCCTGAACCGTACCAGGCCACATACCCTCAACATTGGGAGGATGCTTTGGGGGTCTGTGACCCCTCAAAGCACCTTGTCCCCATGTTGATGAGGACAAGGGCCTCATCCTCACAACCCTGGCCGGTGGTTGTGAGGGTCTGCCGGTGGGGGGCTTATCAGAATCTGGAAGCCCCCTTTAACAAGGGGACTCCCAGATCCCACCCCCCCTGTTTGAAATGGTAAGGGGGTACAAACGTACCCCTACCATTTCACAAAGAAAGTGTAAAAATGGTTAAATAAGACAAACACACTTTTGAAAAATTCCTTTATTAAAAATAAAAAAAAGATTCCAGCGGTGCTAATCCACTCTTGCTATCCAGCGACGAATCTCCAGGGTCCACCGATGGATGATCATATCCAGCGACGGGGGATCTCTCAGTCCAGCGCTGTCCATACATCCGTCTTCTGTCTCCAGTGCGGAGACACTGCGGAGATCCCATCGCTGACGTTTCTTATATTAGGAGGGCGGGGCCACCCATCACCTGACCCCGCCCCTCTGACACTGGTGAAGGGAGCCAGGGGTTCCCCAGTGACGTATGGGTGACCCCGCCCCCTCTGATGTAACGCAGGTTTCCGTTACATCAGAGGGGGCGGGGTCACCCATACATCACTGGGGAACCCCTGGTTCCCTTCACCAGCGTCAGAGGGGGCGGGGTCAAGTGACGGATGGCCCCGCCCTCCTAATATAAGAAATGTCAGCGCTGGGATCTCCGCAGTGTCTCCGCACTGGAGACAGAAGACGGATGTATGGACAGCGCTGGACTGAGAGATCCCCCGACGCTGGATATGATCATCCATCGCTGGACCCCGGAGATTCGTCGCTGGATAGCAAGAGTGGATTAGCACCGCTGGAATCCTTTTTTTTCTTTTTTTTCTTTTTAATAAAGGAATTTTTCAAAAGTGTGTTTGTCTTATTTAACCATTTTTACACTTTCTTTGTGAAATGGTAGGGGTACTTTTGTACCCCCTTACCATTTCAAACAGGGGGGGCCGGGATCTGGGAGTCCCCTTGTTAAAGGGGGCTTCCAGATTCTGATAAGCCCCCCGCCCGCAGACCCTCACAACCACCGGCCAGGGTTGTGAGGATGAGGCCCTTGTCCTCATCAACATGGGGACAAGGTGCTTTGAGGGGTCACAGACCCCCAAAGCATCCTCCCAATGTTGAGGGTATGTGGCCTGGTACGGTTCAGGAGGGAGGGGGGCGCTCTCTCGTCCCCCCCTCTTTTCCTGCGGCCTGCCAGGTTGCGTGCTCGGATAAAGGGTCTGGTATGGATATTTAGGGGGACCCCCAAGTCAATTTTTTTTTAATTTGACACGGGGTTCCCCTTAATATCCATGTCAGACCTGAAGGGCCTGGTAATTGAATTTAGGGGAACCCCCACGCTTTTTTTAATTTTTTATCAATGAATGAATGAATTGTCGGCTAATACAGAGAACACTCATTGAATGTTCTCTGTATTACGGGGAGCCGACAATTTAGCCGCAAGTGATTTTAAAAGACTTCTTTTCCTGCACAAATGACACTTTGTGCAGGGACAATTCTAAGCACCAGAAACATGCGCCCCTTCACAGGCATACTATAGATACCCCCCAGCTACGAAATTTAAAGGAATATTACACTTTTATTGTTTCACTTTAATCATTATTAAAATCACTGCTCCTGAAAAAACGTCCGTTTTTAAAACTTTTTTTTGCATTGATCCATGTCCCCTGGGGCAGGACCCGGGTCCCCAAACACTTTTTAGGACAGTAACTTGCATATTACCCTTTAAAATTAGCACTTTAGATTTCTCCCATAGACTTGTATACAGTGTTCCGGCTTTTCGAATTTGCTGCGAACAGCCCAAATTGTTCACTGTTCGCTGAACAGGCAAACAGGCAATGTTCGAGTCGAACATGAGTTCGACTCAAACTCGAAGCTCATCCCTACACAGGTCCCAGAAGACAGCAGGGAACATTCAGAATGCGCAGCGCGACATGTGAATGTGCAGTAGGGAACCAGGCTGTAAAGCCGCAAGGCTTCACTTGCTAATTTCCTTACTGAAGATGCCAGTGCCTGCACCCTGAGTCGAGGGAGGGGTCAGATTCAGTTGAGGACAGGTAAGTGTCTATATTTTAAAAGTCAGCAGCTGCAGTATTTGTAGCTACTGACTTAAAAAAATATTTTTTTCGGTGGAACTCCACTTTAACTTGTCCTAAAAGTTTGTCATTGCCCTCCCACCCCCCTAAAAAAACACTGCAGTTATGCTAAGGTTGCATGCAGATTTGTTTTTACAAACAAAGCTTCAACACTTTTGAGCTTGCCAATAGCTCCTGTTCTCCATCCCTCAACACGTACATTCCTTTTGACTTTTCACTATAATGGGCTACCTCACTGGCCAATGTGCAGAAGGTAGGAAGAGGCTGGAAAGCTATGACACTATAAGGAAGTGCCAGAGTCTTACCTATTAGAATGGCCTGAGATTTAACCAAAATTATTTGCTTTTAGAGTCTGCTACAGATACACTATTTTGTGAAAAGTATTGGGACACCTGCCTTTACATGCACTTAAAATGTAATGGCATCCCAATCTTAGCCCATAGGGTTCAATATTGTGTTGGCCCACCCTTTGCAGCTATAACAGCTTCAACTCTTCTGGGAAGGCTGTCCACAAGGTTTAGGAGTGTGTTTATGGGAACGTTTAACCATTCTTCCAGAAGCGCATTTGTGAGGTCAGGCACTGATGTTGACAAGAAGGACTGGCTAGCCCTGGTTGAGGTCAGGGCTCTGTGTAGGCCAGTCAAGTAACCTTCGCCCCAAACTCGCTCTTTCATGTCTTCATGGACCTTGTTTTGTGCACTGGCACAAATAATGTGGTGGAGGGGAGGTTATGGTGTGGGGTTGTTTTTAAGGGGTTGGGCTTGGTCCCTTAGTTCCAGTGAAAGGAACTCTTTAGGTGTCAGTATACCAAGACATTGGTATATAGCCCTGACCTCAACCCATAAGAACACCTTTGGGATGAATTAGAGTGGAGACTGCGAGCCAGGCTTTCTCATCAAACACCAGTGCCTGACCTGACAAATGAGCTTCTGGAAGAATGGTCAAACATTCCTATAGATACACTTCTAAACCTTGTGGACCGCCTTCCCAGAAGAATTGAAGCTGTTATTGCTGCAAAGGGTTGACCGACTCAATATTGAACTAGGAATGGGGTGCCATTAAAGTTCATGTGCGTGTAAAGGCAGGGATCCCAATACATTTGGTAATATAGTGTGCCCCCCCTCAAAGTGTCTTCACTGTATATACGCATTATTTTAATTGAGGGGAATATTGAGCAATTGTGTTTAAACTAAACCACATTATCTTTCTTGTTCAATATGTTGTATTAAGGTTTTGACAAAGACAAGGTAAGTAATGTAGATAAATGCACATATATGCTCAGTTCCTATGTGTAATGTCAATACAAGGCCCAATGATCAATTATGAAATATCAAAATAATGCACGACCCTGTATGAATGATAAAGAGTGAGAATAGAATTACTGAGTAGGTTATCCAGTGAGATTATAGTATGGGAGCTAAAACATATGTGTATCTGGAATTGACACTAAAATATTCTATTCAAACCTGTGCTTGCATCTCTAAATACAGTACTAGTAGCAGCTTACACAATTTGTTGACAACAAACTCAAATAACATATATCCAATACAGTGCAGCACTCTGAATACAGTGGTGTGAAAAAGTGTTTGCCCCCTTCCTCATTTTTTTCTGTTCCTTTGCATGTTTGTCACACTTAAGTGTTTCGGAACATCAAACCAATTTAAACAATAGTCAAGGACAACACAAGTAAACACAAAATGCAATTTGTAAATGAAGGTGTTTATTATTAAAGGTGAAAAAAAATCCAAACCATCATGGCCCTGTGTGAAAAAGTGATTGCCCCCCTTGTTAAAACATACAATAACTGTGGTTGTCCACACCTGAGTTCAATTTCTCAAGCCACACCCAGGCCTGATTATTTCCACACCTGTTCACAATCAAGGCATCACTTAAATAGGAGCTGCTTGACACAGTAAGGTCCACCAGAAGATCCTTAAAAGCTACACATCATGCCGAGACCCAAAGAAATTCAGGAACAATTGAGAAAGAAAGTAATTGAGATCTATCAGTCTGAAAAGGGTTATAAAGCCATTTTCAAAGCTTTGGGAATCCAGCGAACCACAGTGAGAGCCATTATCCACAAATGGCGAAGACATGGAACAGTGGTGAACCTTCCCAGGAGTGGCCGGCAGCCCAAAATTACCCCAAGAGCGCAGCGACGACTCATCCAAGAGGTCACAAAAGACCCCACAACAACGTCCAAGGAACTGCAGGCCTCACTTGCCTCAGTTAAGGTCAGCGTTCATGCCTCCACCATCAGGAAAAGACTGGGCAAAAATGGCCTGCATGGCAGAGTTCCAAGGAGAAAACCCCTGCTGAGCAAAAAGAACATCAAAGATCCTCTCAATTTCTCCACAACACATCTTGATGATCCCCAAGACTTTTGGGACAACATTCTGTGGACCGATGAGACAAAAGTGGAACTCTTTGGAAGGTGTGTGTCCAAGTATATCTGGCATAGAAGGAACACTGCATTTCATAAAAAGAACATTATACCAACAGTAAAATATGGTGGTGGTAGTGTGATGGTCTGGGGCTGTTTTGCTGGTTCAGGACCTGTAAGACTTGCCGTGATAAAAGGAACTATGAATTCTGCTGTCTACCAAGAGATCCTGAAGGAGAATGTCTGACCATCTGTTCGTGTACTCAAGCTGAAACGAACTTGGGTTCCGCAGCAGGACAATGATCCTAAACACACCAGCAAGTCCACCACCGAATGGGTGAAGAAAAACAAAATGAAGACTTTGGAGTGGCCTAGCCAAAGTCCTGACCTGAATCCTATTGAGATGTTGTGGTATGACCTTAAAAAGGCCGTTCATGCTCGAAAACCCTCTAATGTAACTGAATTAGGACAATTCTGCAAAGATGAGTGGGCCAAAATTCCTCCAGGACACTGTAAAAGCCTCATTGCACGTTATCGCAAACGCTTGGTTGCAGTTGTTGCTGCTAAGGGTGGCCCAACCAGTTATTAGGTTTAGGGGGCAATCACTTTTTCACACAGGGCCATGATGGTTTGGATTTTTTTTCACCTTTAATAATAAACACCTTCATTTACAAATTGCATTTTGTGTTTACTTGTGTTGTCCTTGACTATTGTTTAAATTGGTTTGATGTTCTGAAACACTTAAGTGTGACAAACATGCAAAGGAACAGGAAATGAGGAAGGGGGCAAACACTTTTTCACACCACTGTATATGTAAATAATGCCATAATGCCTATATAGATAAATGGGTCACCATATGACGAAACGTGTAGGGAGTAGTTAAGTGACATATGATGATAACACGCTAAGGACCGTGGCCATCTTGTTGGTGATCTGTCTTGGACTATACAATATGCATCAATTCTATTACTATGTGAGTGTAATATGTGGTTTTAATAAATGTTGGGTTTTTATACTACACCATGAGACTGTTTTGTTTGCCCTTTATGAGTGGAATGTATATGGGAGCTGGGTGTCTTTAGACCACTGGTGAGAGGTAAGTTCTAGGCACAAGAGAAAGTGTCACAAATAAACCTGTGAGGGCGGATGAGGTCCATTGGAGACTGTGGAACCTTGGATGTGCATGATTTTGGAAACCCTAAGTAACATCAGAGGGTTACGATTTCTGGACTCTTTATGGAGACTTTTTGAAAATTATATGTATTTATCTACATATATAGGCATTATTTAAATATTCAAAGCGCTAAACTGTATTGGATATATGGATTTGACACTGCATTACATATTTAGCAAGGTAGGACTTAGAGTGACCCCTAAGTGGATCTAAGTAGTCTCGGTATGATAGTTAGTTATAGCTGCACAACCTAAAACCAATAGGAGAGTGAATAGAGCAGGAGAGAGATTTAGAAAGCTAAGAGGGAAAACTATTGAGAGTCCAAACAGACTTGGGTGGAAAGGGGGTTGTGAGAGGAGAACTATTAGAGAGATAGGAAAAGGAATCCCTCATCCCTAGGGGTTTGGTCGTTGTCATATGCTAAGGGTTCTTAGACTTGGTCGCAAATAGGCTCCCCATGGGGATCACATTTTTGAAAATTTCTCACGTTTGTCTAAAGAACGTCCCGGAGCCATGGGAATCTTAGTGGAGGGGCCACATGACTGGGAGACGCTGGGGAAAGATGCACCAGGAAGTTGGGTGCAGGAAGAGGTAGGGACAGTGTGGACACCCTCCCTTTAGGCAGCTAAAAGGTATGCATGTTTGTGTTTTTTCTGTTTTGTTGTTTCAGGTACTGGTTTGGTACAAGTTAGGGCCTTTCTTGGTATGGGTACCTTCCCTATCTGTAAATATGGGCTATCAGTCATCGAGCTGAATGGTGCAAGAAGTTGGTAATCATTTGTCCCTATGCTGGTGAGATCATGGCTATGGGGCAGGATGCCGTGGTGGTGGTAGACAGCCGATAAGATAGTATTACCCTCTTTCAGGAACCTCAGACATAGCAGTCAGTTAAAATGTTTGGGTTATATATATTTATATATGTTACATATATATATATATATATATATATATATATATATATATATATATATATATATGTGTGAATTAAAATAAAAAGGTTATTTTTATAAAGTTGTTATGTTTGGAATTAATAAAGGGGCCATTGTTGGCCATTTAATCCAGAAGGTGTTTACATGTTTAATTTAGTAATTTAAGGTTACGTGAAAGGGGGCTAAGGGTGGTTAGTGGGACATCTAGCACATCAGCCTTACACCAGTCATGATCTTGATCATCGTGCCATTTAGTTGCATTTTAGCCTCTTGGAAGCTTAGTACACAATATTTTACCTAACACTAGCCTAACCTAATCCCCAAACTAGTCCCTTGTCCTGTATACTTGCCTCATCCAGCATTGGGAAAGCCATGCCGAATCCTCACTGCTGACAGTTTTATGTTGAAAAATAAGAGCACTGAGCCATCAGTGGGCAAAACCCATGATCTGAACTACAGATTGCAGAAAAGCTTCATAAGGGGTAAAAAGTATATACGGTATACAATATTTGTGTGCGTGAACGAGTATTTTTGTTTTTCCGTTTTTTGCTTTTTACTTTTTTTTTTTTGCATTTCACATTTCCAAGTTCCAAAGTAGCAGATATGATATAAATACCAATAATTCTAAGCTAGTTTGCGGCTTATGCTACTCCAAAAAGGCTTTATCTCCTCACCTCCCCAAGGGGACCATCACTATTCATGCCAAAAGCTGTTTTTCAAACTCTTTCAACAGGCTTGTTCCCTGCTCACTCAAAGATAGTGTGTATGTGGAAGAGTTACTAATTTCTGCCTGGGTGTACATGCTGTTTATAAATTGTGATGTGATTATTCAAGGAATAATGCATTAAAGCTAGGAGACAACGTGGATCACATACAGATGTGCCAAGTTCATGTGCCAATACAGTACATTGCTGAGGACTGTTTCACGTTTTTTGCCAGTAGATTGTTAAAACAATGATGGGCAACTGAAGGATATTGATAGGATTTAATATCTTCTCAGTTGTGTTAATTGACAGTTACACTATGAGAACTGAATATTAGTTAATTCAAGAAAAAACTTTTCTGTGCTTTTTTCTTTATTCTGGCAAAGACTATATATTAAAAAATTTATTTTTTGCTATTCCTTTTTAGCCATACTTCTTGTTCAAATGTTTTATTGAATGTATAGGTGATACAAATACAGGTCCATAAGTGGACTAAAGCGGAAAAAAAAAAAACGTTATTACCAAAAAAATTGGGACACCTGCCTTTGCATGCATGTGAACTTTATTAGAGCCCACACATGATCGGATTTTCCGACAACATAATCCGATTGGACTTTTTCCGTTGGAAATTTCCGACTGTGTGTATGGGGCATAAGACATTTTGGACAGTTTCATGCTCCCAACTTTGTGGGAACAGTTTGGAGATGGCCCCTTCCTGTTCCAACATGACTGCACACCAGTGTACAAAGCAAGGTCCATAAAGACATGGATGAGCGAGTTTGGGGTGGAGGAACTTGACTGACCTGACCCCCCAACCTGATAGAACACCTTTGGAATGAATTAGAGCGGATACTGCGAGCCAGGCCTTCTGGTCCACATCAGTGCCTCTGGAAGAATGGTCAAACATTCCCATAGACACACCAAAACCTTGTGGACAGCCTTCCCAGAAGAGTTGAAGCTGTTATAGCTACAAAGGGTGGGCCAACTCAATATTGAACACTACGGACTAAAAGTTGTACAATGGTAGCCAGATAAGGTTGCAGTAAACATCCAAAGAAGTAGAGCTTAAATAAACCACATGAAGAGGAACACCGCTCCAAGTGAAGCCTTTTAACTATTTATTGACACTTATTTTTAGCCCTTTTATCATTTATATTACTATTACAATAAGCCAGGCCATTTAAAGATAATCCGTTTTGCTGGCCATTATTGGACCATTTTTACACTTTATATTTATGCTGCCCTGGCCAAGTGAAAATGTGTAGTTTTGGCTCCAAACTTTATCAATCTTTAAATCCAAACATGCTGTTTGCATGACCATTGGGGATAATTATCCAAAACTGATAGCTGTACAGAGCGAAGCTATTTGGTACCCCCATAAGAGTTCTTCTTCTGCTTTAGGCTTTAGGCTGCTTTAGGTCAGTCACTCTACCTTTAAAGTCTACTTAAGCCCTAACAATGAATGAACTTCTCCTATTTGTCCATTTTTGTCTGTTAAATATATCATTAACCCCCAGGCGGTATTTCCGAGTCTGGCTCGGGTTTGAAAATGTTATACCAAAAGCGGTAACCCCGAGCCAGACTCGGGACGGCATCGCAGGATCCAGGAAGATGTTACTTACCTTGTCCCCTGGATCCTGTGATGTCCCAAAGCTGTACGAGCGAGCCGTCTTCCGCTCGATCTATCACGGAGCTGAGCTCTGTTCCCTGCGAGCGTTGCGACGCACGGGGACGGAGAACGGCGCCTAATTCAAAAAGTGAAACACACAGTATACATACAGTATAATGTAATCTTACAGATTACATTGCTGTATGTAATAATTTCACCTCCCCTTTGTCCCTAGTGTTCTGCCCAGTGTCCTGCATGCAGTTTTATCTTATAAAAACTGTTCTTTATGCCTGGAAACTGCAGATTGTCCATAGCAACCAAAACTGTCCATTTACATCAAAAATGATTTTAGACCAGCTAGAAAACAGTGATAATAAATTAGAATCACTCCCAGAATTGAGCGATAGCGATTTGTGGGGAGATCCGTCATCAAATACTGAAAAGTAATGACAGTGACAATTCTGCAACTGAGCAAATTTCAGTGTTTTTGATTTGATTACATTATCGAATAATTTTTATTATTGTTATATTATTATTTGCTATAATTATTTATAGTTATTTATTATATTATAATTTATGATTTCATTTTTCAAACTTTATCATACCCGGGATGTCTGCTAGACTCTGGTTTGGACAGATTTAAGTGAGATATTCCTAAGAATTACAGGACTACAATATAAAACGCCAAATTTTCATGCAAAATAATTGTACCGCTTTCAGCACCTAAAATCTGAAATAATCATACCGCCAGGGAGGTTAAAAGCCCTTTTGTTGGATCTATTAAATAAGTGCAAAAGAAAACCTGTTGATCCCAATGGAAATCCAATAAATGTCTAACTTCCTTTCGCAAGCTGACAAAGCTGCTCTAAAATCCCAAACATTGTTATCAGCCCTGCCTGAGACTCTTATGCAGGTGAGCTTGCTGAAGAACCTTTAACATACAACACACTCCTGGTGTAACACAGGGTCTGGCAAAAGGAACCATAGTAAGCACCCAAAGACAAAAGTTTTGACACCCCTGGAAGTGTCAGATGCTGAAGATTTTCCAGTGTACTCAGATCTTCAACTGATTGAAAGTCAAAGTTATGGGTGTCAGGACAGGTTTGAGTAGTAGTTATTTTTCACTGAAGGAAAATCTTCTGGAACTTTAAACCGGAAAAAATGGCAGACTGGTGGGATTTTAATGCAGAAGACACACACTGGGGTTGATTTACTAAAACTGGACACTGCAAAATCTGGTGCAGCTCTGCATAGAAAGTAAACAGCTTCCAGTTTTTTTTTTTTTTTTTTTAGGCAAAGCTTAAATTAGCATGCTGAAGTTAGAAGCTGATTGGTTACCATGCACAGCTGCACTGGATTTTTCACTCTACGTTTTAGTAAATCAACCCCACTATGTCTCTCATGCATTAAAGTTCTGTTACTGCCTCTATGCCCTGTACACTGTACAGCTGGGAACTCGCAGCTCAGTGTATGAAGTTCAGTAATACCGAGATGAACGAACTTCCAGGCATGTGCCGGATTGTCATAATCTCGGCCAGGCCAATGTTAACGGCTGAGAATAGGTACCCAGAATCCAATAGTACTGAAGATGACAGGGCCATTCGGAACACGACAGCTCTGAATAAAAGGAGAGTAGGGATGAGCCCAGGCGTGTTTGCATGGACCACGTGCAGAGCCTGCCAGGAAGTCGGCGCAGAGCTGCGCTAATCACAGGCAGTGAGACATTGCCCGATCTCTGCAGCCGCACATCGGGGCAATGTCTCACTGCCTGTGATTAGCACAGCGCTGCGCCGACTTCCTGGCGGACTCTGCACGTGGTCCACGCGAACACGCCTGAGCTCATCCTTAAAGGAGAGTATAGTTCCACTTTAAACTGAACTTTGTGAAACCTTAAAGTGTTACTAAACTAACAACAGTATAATCAGTGTATATGTGCAGTAAAGCATCCTTGTTATACTCACTGTGGAACGTAAGGGGTTAATCCTCCACATTGTGTAAAAAGGCTGTTTGATCCTGTCTTCTCTTAACCTCCCCTTCTTCCACAGCCCCCAATCCATCTCCTGATACAACAGAGCCTTTGGAGTCACTCTGCACATGCTCAGTTTTGTGTGTATTGGTAGAGAGTTTTTTTTTTCTTGGGAGGATGCATGTGACCAGCACAATCTGCACTGTCCAGACAGAGGGTCAGGGGTCCTGCAGCCTCATAGGACAGTCAGAGTAAAATAAAAACCCCACCTACAAGCTTTAACCAGGCACTGATAGAATTCACAAGACTGCTATATACTGCTGATGAGAATAGATATTTAGCAGTATATATTTACTAAAATAATTGCATTTCCACATTTTGTGTGCTGTGGGAGACCAGATATAGTGAATGCAGGGTCCTGCATTTAGTAACACTTAACAATTTTCCTTTACTGCAAGTGCTAACCACCTATCTAGGTAGATCTGGTAGACGGCATTCCCCCATGCGCCTGTGGTGAACTGTATCTCAGCACCCTTACATCCAATGTCAGGCTATGGTTCCAGCATTCTGATTGATGACATCATGTCCTTAGACTGCTAGAGCATAGGGAAGAAGACTGTGCAGGGACCAGTCTAACAGCACAAAGGAACCTGCAGGAGCAAAAGATCTGGTACATAGATCAACTTTTTCATGCCCCCTAGACCTTAAAAAACAGCCCTTGCAGTACGTGTTCAGCTCTACTGCAAGAGAGAATTTTCAAGTTTCCTAGAGTTTGGTTCAATTTGTAGACAAAGTTAAGGACTATGACGTACAATACTGATAATGTATCCCTTATTAATAAAGACAAAATGTATCTTGTGTGTTTATTTTCTATATTTCCTTCCATTTGGAAAGAGGCATAGGTTCCAAAGTCTCATGTTCTGTCTCTTCTCTATCTATAGCTTTTTTTTATCTTTCGTATATCTCTCTTGCTCTTTATTTCTCCATTTCTGAATCCAAATCTCTCTCTCTACTATACCTCTCCAATATGTATTGGCTCATAATACTTCAAATTTCTATCCCTCCTTCCCAATGAAATCCACCCTACACCTTTAACCCTACATGTTTCACTGCATTGCAAGGCTTCATCAGGAAAAAAGTACTCTAAAGTGTAGAGTGCATAAACACAAAAATAAAAAATAAAATTATGTAAAAAAACTCAGATGATGTTCTGGAGTTTCCATGGCAAGTGGAGTATTAAAAGGGTGGGAATGAATGGAACACGGGTTGGCATAATGGTGTTGATTACTGAACCTTCCAAAATACTCCAATCCTTTGTAAATGAAAAAAGACTGGTACCCATCTTCCCCATCCTCCGCCTTTGCAGAATACTGTTTGCAGTAAAGTAACAGGTGGACGCTAAGCCTCTTTCCTTAGTGTAAATCCATAGCAGCTATGTTGTTGTTTTTGTCTTTGAACATTCTAGAAAGGAGATCCACAGCTGATAACACCGCGGAGGCTCGTTCACAGAGTCGGTACTGGCCCCAGGTGCTCAGTGTGAGCAAAGCTTTAAAGATCAATTCTCAAATGTTGTTTACGCTTTCATTTTCAGCGCGTTACCATTAAATACTTTTCATAGACAAATATTTTGCTTTGCGTAAGGTTGAAAATATATGCGATGTAAAGAAAAAATGAGAGAAATAATCTTCCCAAGTGGATGGAAAGTGCAAACCGATCCATCGGGTGAAAAAATCAAAATCAAAGGGGTAAATGTAAGATGTCTTATGGGTTAAATTACCACCTACTGTGTATGATACAATATGATAAAGCAACGCAGAAACTATATAAATATATTTAAAAAGTCTTTAAAAAGTGAGACATGGCTACCAATCCAGTACAAACATGCCGCTTCCTATGCCATGGGTGGCCCTGGATCAGTTCATGCGTTGAGTTACAGTCACTAGTGTGTTTGACTGCCAAGACAGTTGTGGTGGATTACAAAACAGCGATGCAGGGGCCACAGAAGGAGGAATCAATGTTGCTTTTTTTTTAAAGGGGCTGGGCTGATTCTACTGGCATCCTTATTCAGGCAGATGCCAAGGCAGCATCTCACAAGCAGTCATTAGCTTTCATAGGAAGCATAGGTACAACCAAGGAGCCTATCCTTTTCCGTTAGAATGTACCAACAGCCCCGAAGAAGGAGAAGGTCACAATTTCCCTAAAATGCATTGGATCTATCTGTACATGTATTACTTACAATAAATGGTTATATTCTTCATCAAGAGTTTCCTTATTCTGGACATGGGGCGCCCCTCTCTCCTTACTCAAGTATCTTCTCAGCTGAGGAGACATCTCTGTCGTACCAGCAAGGTAGCAGCCCATATCTCCAAAGAGAGACCAACACCATCATTCACCCTATGAACCACCTAATATCTATTATGAACCATTCTACTGGTCCAGTGTGGTCTGTAGCTCAGACAAATCACATTTTCTTACCCCCAGAAGCCGTTTAAACATTTGTGGATCCTTGAAGACGACCCAAAAAAAAGCCACAATCTGAACTACAAACTAAATAAGCCTTCCCTTGCAGTAGGGCTGTACCGGCATTGCAAGCATTACTGCATGTTTATGCCTAGGGGGCCATGAAAAATAGTTTTTCTTAAATGAACTCTACAAGCTCCTCCATGTTTTTAGACTGATCCTTCCAGCCCCTTTCTCCCTGCACTCCAGCGGTCCAAGGTCCTTTGACGTCATCAAGACAAATACAGGGATCATAGGCTTGCATTGGATGTGAAGACAACGAGGGACAGTCCAATGCTGGAGCGGAGAAGAATGCCATTTTCCAGGGGAGTGGTGGATCAAGTAAGCAAAAACCTTCACCTAGACTAAAGGAGCAGTCAATCTTTGCAATGTGTGTAGTTTTCCAGAGATCAGCTTTAATTTAGATTTTCCAGTGACTTCAGTGCATACTGCCAAAATGGCAAAATTTCATAAAAATCTCCAGATTTGTGACAAAATTAAGAAGAGGTTTTCATTTTAACTTAGCCCTAGCCTCTGCCCATTTACACACATGTTGGGGTATTTACTTTTTGCATCCTTTGTAAGAATATGGATCCAGGAAGAAGAATGGTCACAGTGGGTGGTCTGGCCTGAAAACCGTAGAACAGAAAATTCTCCACTCAGGTCCTTAAGAAAATCTAGATGACTAGGTGATTTAACACCTTAGCATCTACTGAAATGTCAGTTTTGGATGGAATGACCTAATAACCAATCACTCTGCTATACATGGCTTACCATCAGCCGCATTCCTCATCCTCATGTTACATATGATATTATGAAAACTCATGGCAAACTATGAAACATTTTCTCCCATATGAATTTTTGAAGTGTCCTTAAAGACCAATTGAGGCTTAGAAACACTAAAGATTCTTGTACAGTCAACACCTTCTTAATTATCAATCTATGAATATTGTTAAAGGGTAATACACATCACATTTGGGAAATTAATGCTAATTACGCCGGCTAATTAGGCCAGCGCTGGGATTTCAATGTGTCATTGGTACAACATGGAAGTGACATATTAATACGACAGTGAACATAAAATCCTCTGCTGTAAGTCATATCTTCATAACGCGATTTGAATAAGATTTCTATTAAACATTTTGGCAGATGGATAATTTAAAGATATTATAGCTGGACTGCTCGGTGGTGTCTATGTGTCAGTAAAGTGTTCTGTAATCAGTGGCCAATGATATAAATACAGAAAAGGGACAATCCAGATTACACTATACTGTTTTAAAATAACAGAATTCTGAAGATATAGGATGAATTCCATCCATCGTCAAGATTTGTATTATCACCTGCAGCTTTGGCTCTGTTCCTGGTTGCTCCTGATCTGCTCCATGTCATCTTTTATGTTTGGTGGCATAAAAGGACCTGGAGCAATAAAAATAATTGTTTAATTACTGGTTTGTGACAGTTTAGAGACCAGCAATCATCAGTAGTTTTGTATTATTTCGGAAAGTAAATGGGGAAAAAAATTGTTGTTTCCAGTACTTATTTTCTAGGATAATAGAAGGTGAGCCACTGTGTTCTGCCAGCAGCAGGGGGGGGGGTCGGTCACCACCAGTAGAACACAGTGATCACTGCTAGCGGCTAGTAATAGTCACATGTAAAATCGGACAAGCTGGTTGTACCCAAGTTGCTTTATTGATTAATTTGGGTTCATTCAGACTTCTATACATGGTTTTAATCTTGGCCAGTCCCAGCTGAACTGTTCTAGATTGAACTGTCTATGGCTGGTTTAGGTTTGTCCTGTGTTCTTCTCTTCAGCTTTTATGTAAATGTCCTCTTCTGCAAGTGAAGTTGCTCCAAAGCTTATTAGCTGAGGTAAAGCTTTACTTTGCAAAGAATACCCAATCACATGCAAGGACAGGGATTTTTTTCAGGGGGAATTTGGTGGAACTCAGTTCCACCACTTCTGGCTCAGACCCTGGGGGGGGGGGGCTGCTCACCACAATCACTTGTAAACACAGAAGTCCGGTTTCTGTGTTTACAAGTGACAGCTCTGCACTCTGTCTGTAAACCCCCCTGAACTCTGCATTCTGTATGTAATGCAATCCTGGTATTTAATGCCCCTTTAAGACCCTCCTACTGTTCATGAAATTTGACTGACCGCATCCACTACTTGATGTGATTTGGAGGGTGTGAGCGGGTGGAGGGGTTTTGGGGGGTCGTGGATGAGTTCCAGCACCTATTGTTTGAGAAAAAAAGCCCTGTGCAAGGAAAATTTAAAAAAAGCAGTTTTGCTTGCACGTGATTGGATGGTGGAAGTCAGCAGAGCTTCTACTCATTTACTAAGCTGTGGATTAACTGCACTTGCAAAGTGCACAATCTATTTGCCGTTAGTAAATCAACCCCAGTATGTCCAAGCTGCATTGGTAGAAAAGAACACACAGAAAGGACTAGAAGTTAGAAAGTAAGGGGGGAGGGGGGGCAGGAGGCTTCCCTCCATTAGCGGGGCATTGTCACAGGGCAAAGTGACAGCATATGGACATACTCCCTCCTTAAACGCATGTATACTTTCCCAGACAAACTCCCATTGCTGCAGCATTCACACCAGTGCCAACTGGTGTCAGAGTTTAGACAGGGAAATGACATCATGGCACCCCCATAAGACAGTATACTGACTGGTCGCTCAGCCCTAACCAGTGCTGCTCCACTGACCATGTCCCTTGACCTCTATGACTAAGCCCCCGATGGGTAGGACAAAATGCATTGGGGGCGTGGTCAGTGGAGCAGCGCTGGCTGAGGCCGTCATTCAAACCTAACATGGATCAGGTTGGTTGAACGGCATCTTATACCTTTCTTCCTGACACTCTGGATGTGTGAAACCAGACGCCAGCACCCTCTTTCTTGAGCACAAGCCAGGAACCACACCACATTATACTTTTGCTTGGGGCAGCACTGAAAGTTTTGACTGGTCACTTAGTCCTGTCACATACCAGCTCCCCCATACCCAAAACAATCATTCTGTTAGCCAGGGCTCTGGCAGTGGGGAGAGGTGATAAGGGGTATGGCTCAGTAAGTATTCTTGCCTTAGTAGGTGGGTTATGTGCATTTATGTGGGTTATGTTATGTGTTATGGGTTATGTTATGTGGGTTATGTGGGTTATGTTACTTTACTCTGGAATAAAAATTTTAAATGTTTAGCTTACAAAGCCTGGATCCTGAGGCCTTAAAGGCTTAGATTACCATTACCAAAAAACTGCCTCTGCAGGTAAGGGGATCCTGTAGATAAAAACAAACTGTTCATGTTCAGGCATAGCCATTTATGTAACTCCAAAAGCCTGGCCAAGAAACTCCCATTGATGGCATCATCCCATCCTGCCTTGCTGCTATGGCATTGCTAAGAAATTCATAGCTGAATCAATCCCCCTTACAAGCACTATCTCTCTCCTGCCACAGTAGCTCTGAGTTCTGAGAAAGTGGAGCACACAAGTATGGGGATTTTAGAATTTGCTCCTGTCCTGGCTGGGAGTGTCCTACCACTGTCCTAGAAACAAGACAGGATTTGACCATACCAGCTGAGTTTTTTGGCCAGGTTTCAGGTGGTTCATAAATGGCCTAACCCTATACTAACTTAAATCAATTCTGCACAGTTTGTTTTTGTCTAAAGACACCCCTTTATAAGCAGTTTGTTAGTAAATGTGAACTAACCCTTTTAGGACATAAGCTTTTGCAAAGTGTGCGGATTGGGGAGTCGGGTCATTTTCTTTCTTTAAACCCATTGGTTGAAAAACGACCCATCGATGGCCTGATCTTAGGTAAGAGTCAGCTCCTATTCATGGCAGACAGAAGAAATTAAAATTAGGCCACACCCAGCAAAGGGCAGATGAGCCTTTGAAAAACCCATTAGAAAGCTCTGATATTTCCAGTGACCTGAGCCAATGGCAGTAGAGTCAGGAAAGGAAAGCTCCCTAGAGGTGGGAAGAGTGAAAGGAGGCACTCCCCCTGAGGATGTAGGGAGGACCAGCAGGCAGGCAATCATGTGCAAGGTAAATTAAAACATTCAGGAGTTTTAAATGCACATGACTAGAGTACATAGCTTCACCTTAGTCACATAAGCTAAATCAGGGGTAGGCAAGCTTCAACCGTGCAACTCTTGCACAAGTCTCATGAGGCATTGGAAGACTCTGACAGCCACATGAGTGACTTCTAAAGCAGAGGCATGATTGGCCTCCTCAGCTGAAGGGCTGAAATTGGGGTGCCCCTGGGCTAGATGAGCATTGGCATCAATAAATGGACACCCTCTACACCTTTAGTAAATCAGCCCCACTTCCTTAACTTTTCTATCCATTTGGTTATAGATTTGGCGGGTCTGCTACAGCTTTAAACTTGAGTGTGGTGACCCAATACTAACATAAATATCTAGTTTGAACATCCCTGTTGTCAATAGGAACACATGTAGGCAGGTAGAGTCTGTATTCCCCACTGTAGGTGACACTCTACTGAAGTTGCAATGCAGTAGGGGAAGAAAGTCGTGTGAAACTTGTTTCCTCTATGACATCCTGCAGTCACTAGAGAGACAGTTGTCCTATTGGACACTGGAACCCCGTGTGACTTCAGCGGAAATCTTGTATCGGGGCAGAGTCTAAATAAGACTCCAGATCTCGGGTTTTTTGGACTTTATTCAAGTGGTTAGTGTAGTAGGAGAAGTGCAGGGACCATGCCATCTCCTTGTAGGAAACATCCTGTTTGTGTGTGGATTGGCCAGACTACATTCCTGCTCCTCCCTGCAGAAGCTATCAGCATCATTTCAAGATCATGATCCTCTGCTACTCTTTATAAGTGGCTCTGGTCGACTGTGCCTACCTGCCAGGCCCGATTGTACATTGATGGAACCCTTTCAATATACTGTTCGCATTTGTCTCTGAGTGTATTTTTTTGCCGCCGGTGCACCATGCTGTGCTCTACCCACACACAGACAAAAAAAAACATATTTTTAGTGCAATGGGGAAGGGTTTTTTGTATTGTCTGCGATGACTGCTCCCCACACAGGTAGTGGAGGAATCTCTCCAACAACAAAACTTGACAGGGATTCTAATCCTTCCTCTCTCTATCCAATACATTAAAAAGTTTCAGGTATAGATACATATGTTTACCAGGGGATTCACTGTAAACTCATGGCAGCCTAACCTTATCCATATCTATTATTATCGGTTGTTTGTCTATTTTTTTCAAATCTTATAATGAAAAATATGAAATTTTTTCATCAAAGTCCAAAATATTGCAATACTTATTACAGAGGCTTCATATAGCAGCAACACTTGGTGCAGAGCTTTAGAAACGAAAGGGAGACTGTACAGTTACTATAAAATTCAAGACAAGAAAGTTAGGAGTGCCCTGCTTGGGAGCTTACAATCTAAGATTTTTTTCTTATAACTATAATGTTATATAACGTCAAACAATGTTAATTTCTTCAATGTTACAAGGTACGATTTTGTCCATAGAACATATTTGTACAGCTGGGTTTCTGGCAGGGAAAAGCAGGATTTGGAGATGAAAGGGCCATTACCAGCCGCTAGTGAGAGAGGTGACGGGTCTTCTTGCTCATCAGCCATTGCAGCATATACTATTTATTCATAGCCAGCCACTGGGGGCTTGTTCATTTTTCCATTGTCAGATTTGTCTTCTTAATGCTGGCTGCAGTGGCACGACATAATGTTAGATTTGCAGCACTTAAGGGTCCTTTCAGCAATTCATTGCAATTGTCTTGGATGCCTGTGGTGGGAATGCACCATAAATGTGCTGCAGAATCCTTAACATGTGAAACAAGATCATAGGACTGAAACAATGTAGAGATAAGGTTAGATCTTTAAATTCATGCTGTTGTTGCTGAGTGATCTGCAGTTTTAATACCTTCTATATTAAGCAGCACACCATGTGAACATATAAGTCTGAAACATCTCAACAGTTTTACCTGCCAAAATATTTTTAGCCCAACACTGCAAAGCCAGAAGGGTGACATAGTTGTTGTTGCATTGCAGGTGGTAATGGCGCATGGACAAACAGGGCGTGACATGTCGTTGTTAGGGGCATCAAGTACAAGAAAAGGATGATATGACACTCAGACCGGTACTGGTATTGGCAGAGCGGTACTGGTAGGGGTGACGGTTCTAATTCATAGTAAAGGAAGCTGGCAGTGTTCCAGCAATCTGGACTGGACCCACATGGACCCTAGAAACCTAGCCACTTGGTACGGGAGAGAGAATAGATAATTTTGCATGTGCATGGGGTCCTCATTGGTGCCTGGTGTGACCCCGTTCTGTCACTGGAGAGGTGGCAGAGTTAAGCTGGACTGGAGGAACAGGACGCTGCTCTGTGGTGTCTTCTTCAAAATGATGCATCCTGAGCAAGTATATGTATTGTGTTTTACCACCATAATGCTGATGCCACATGAATACAGCCCTGCCTGGTCCTGGGCATTAGCGAGCATGTACACCAAAGAGTCGGGAGGAAGGAGAGGAGTGAGAGAAAGCAAAAAGGTGCCGTGTGCTCTGAGTGAGTCAGTCCCGCCCACATATGGATGAGCAAAACCACACTCTAGAGGTCCTCCCTGTCCTTGTCTTCTTCTCTTGCTCAAATAAATACTTCCTCCCTACCCCCAGCACATGGGTGACAGATAAAAGAGCCTGGACAAAAAAAGGAGGGGAGAAATAAAAATATTTTTTGGAACCTCCAACCCTTCATAAATCCTCTAATTCCCCCCCCCCCCCCCCCCCCCACTGCAGGTGGTAATACAAGAACTGGACCTGTCAAAAGCATTTTTCGGGAGTGCTAGCTATGTATAATTCAGAATTAAAAAACCTGCATGAGCTCCACCAACCCAATTGTGTAAACAGCCCACCGTGCATTTAGAGATTGCAAAAAAACATTTTGTTTGTATTAAATGCATAGAAAAGCCAGCATTAAAATCCAAATAATTCATGCGTGACATTCATACAAGTAAAACTACATGTCCACCTCTCATAGCCATATCCAATGACCACCATATTTTATAACAATGACATCTCTGGTATATGAAACACAATTGTGTGGCTATCACCTTCAAGATAGTGCCATCACAAAAGGATTGATAATTAGTGTAATGCAAGAGTCAATGCTTGGTTAATTCCTGCAAGGGATGAGTAGAAAAGTGGTCAGGGGCCAATCAAGTGGGACCTTGATTCCTTGGAAAGGCACACGCAATTGAACAATCAAATTTGTCCTCAGTGATATCTGATGTGGTAATAGGAAGGTAGCTACAGAAACACATGGTGACGACAGTGGTCCAGAGGAGGTACAGTAATCAGGATTGTATTCACAGTCTATATCAGTGATGGCGAACCTTGACACCCCAGATGTTTTGGAAGTACATTTCCCATGATGCTCTACTACACTGCAAAATGCAGGAGCATCATGGGAAACGTAGTTCCAAAACATCTGGGGTGCCAAGGTTCGCCATCACTGGTCTATTTATCAAAGATTGCCATATGAGTGTAAAAGCTGTAGGCAGAACCATGTCCTGATATCCCTCCCTCACACTGTGCTGGAGTTCACAATGATATTAACTGATACGGGCAGACTACCAATCTCAGTCCCTGGTGGACCATTTGTACTCCACGGAGTGAAGCACCATACAAGATTTGCAGTTCCAAGAATGTATTTGATAAGTGTACTTATCCTGTCCTTCGGGGCGTCAATATAGTAGGTGCAGGTTGAATGTCCATTCCTTGCAGGGTCTGGCAAGCCATGAATAGTAAAGTGATGTCCTCTGGTCACAGGGGCAAGGGTGGACTATGGAGTAGCCTGACCAGTTTCGACTGCTTCAGAGGCTCAGAGGAATGTGATCCTGAGTAGCTATGCCTGCCCCTTCTGCCCCCTCCTCCATTCCCAGAATTTGACTGCACTATAGCTACCATCAATGTACGGTGCTCTATGAATGGAGGATGGGCAGATAAATGAAAGCCAAGAAAGCAAAAACCAAAAAATTCCTAAAAAAATTCCTAAAAAAATAGTTTTTTATATAAAGTCCTTTTTTCCAAAAATTCAATAAAGGTGACTTGTGCTCAGTGCCTGGTGTATTCTGAGATTTAACCGGTGCGTAATACGTGGGTAAAGAAAATTGCCGCACTCACCAGCTTCCCTGCCCCTGCGGGGGTTAAATCGCATCCACAGTGTGAGCCCCTGTGCCGCTATGTAAAGCTGGTCCGGTTTTTTTTTTCACTTTAAATAACTTGTGACATGGATTTTTTGATTTTTTACTTATTTTTACTGTTTATATGTTTGTTGTTATAAATATGATATAAGCTGGATAGGCTTCAGACGCACATAACTTGCACTATAGCACGTAAGCACTTTTTGCACTTTTTTGCACAGCTGTTAGTTTTATTAAGTTTCATTTAGTCATTGGCAATCAATTAATTAATTCTTTGCACTGCTACAATAGAACATATGCAATACCAGTATTTTGAAATGGCAGGAATATTTTTCAACTTATAAATAGTATGCGATTTTTTTGCACTGTCATAGGAGAGCGCCATAACTACCTCTTTGATATATACAGTTCTCCCCAACCTATCAGGTTGGGATTTTTTGGTAGCGGCAGCCTCCCTCCCTTATAAGCGATTTTACTAATTTTAAGCGATTTTTAGCGACTTAACTAATCTTATGCCATTTTTTACTTCAAATCTCCTGTCTCCATAGCGCAAACCCTATCCCTCTTTTAGATGAATGAAAGGTCCACCTCCACCATTCATAGAGCTCATAGAGGATAGGGTGGAAAGGGTGGGCATAGTTGCCTATAACAGCTCCAACGGTAACATAGGAATGGGGATTCTGGTGACATCATTGACGTTATATGCCTACATGGCCATATTTAATCAATGACATGCAGAAGTTCCACCCCTTTGTTATCTTAGGCTGTTGGGTGTGAAAAATTATTAATTATTATATTAACTGGTGCACACAGAAAACATGCACCTTTACTTTAGAACTCCGATCAGCCCAAATTCCTGCACCTTCAGATTTTGTATCAGCCCTTTTTCATGTACCTTCACATATCAGCCTCAATTCATGTATCATCAGAACTTAAATTGACCCCAATTTATGCACTTTCAGATTTCAGATCAGTCCAAGTTGTGACACCTTAAGACCTCAGATCGGCTCCAATTACTGCACCTTAAAGCTGGTTCACACCTATGCAAATTGGATGCCGGTTTTTCCGCATCCAATTTGCATAGCAGGAGAACGTGACTGGCTCTCTATGTAGCCGGTTCACAAATCTCTGCAGCAGGTCGGATGCATTTTGCAGGAAAAAACATGTGCTTTTTTGGTCCATTTCAGGTCCAAATTCAGCCCAAAATTCGGGCTGAAATCGAACCTGAAAAGGTGAACCAGCACGTACCAGACCCCTGTTGTGCGATGGATGTGGCTAATATGTGAACCGAGCCTTAAATTTTAGATTAGCCCCGGTTACTGTACCTTCAGATCAGCCCCATGCCTGCCATACATACCTGCTGCAGCTAGCAGGTTCAATTAAGTGTAGCACTGACCCCCGAAGGAGCGGCTGAATTTTTCTGGGCTTACCGATTACCTCCTCCAGCTCGTACTCATTGTCCTTGTCTAGGGGTTCCCAGGGTTGATAACCCAGTAACTGTAGAGACCGACACTTGAATTCCTTGTTAGGATTTTTATTTTGCATAAAACGGTTGAACAAACTCTAAGTTGGGAATAGAGGGTATCAGGGTAGAGTTTAGCTCAGGTACTTGGAACTGCTGACTTCAATACTAGTCTCTCTCTATGTACACAATCCAGGGAACAGCCACTCACAACTGGACTCTTTAACTGTTGGATAAATCCCTAAGTTTTGGGTTTAGCAGCCAACAGGTAATTCTATCTTTTCAAAGTCTCACACACAGACTTGGTTGGAAACTTGGAAACTTAGTTACAACTGGAAGGGTAGAAGTCAGAACTTTTCTTACTGTACCAGAATCTTTTAACCGGTCCGGCAATACCGTAAGAATTGTAGATTCAATCAATGTCCATGGCAGTTCAGCTTCAAGGCTCTTACCGAGCAGCCAGCCTTGTGCGTGGCTCCCTTACCGAAGAGTCCCCCCCTGGTCGCATGTAAACTTGCTGGGCCTCTCCAAAACCCGAGACAGCACCGGAACACCTTAGAATCCTCCCTCCAGTTACTGTGCCTCGAACTAGCCAGTTCTGAGGCTCAAAAACGGATGGATCCGCACCCCAGGCCATGAGGGCCCCTGGGGGCTGGTCAGGAGGACCAGGACCACGGAGTCAGCAACAACTTCTGGACCGGAACCCCGAACCACGTGACTTTGGCACCTTAAGTACCCCTTCCCGGATTACGCAGTGAGACAAACTCCCACTGATTGGTTCCGAGACAGAGATTGGTACCCAATGTGTCCAACCAGACTGTGTTCTATAGCCTCTAACAAGTGTACAACCCCACCTATGACCCAGCAGAACTTCTACACAGCCCAGCCAAACTGATGCCAAAGTAAAATTTTGCGCAATTAGTCCCAAAACTCATTACAGTTTTGGGCAAAAAACTAAATTTAAACATATAGCGCGTACTCGTTAGGAGTACCGGCGCTACATAAGAAAGAGGTTAGGCAAGAAGGTTTCTTCATGTACAGCACAGTGTATAGCTAGTGGACTTACAGTGGTATGGTAGGAGGGCCAACACCTGAACGTCAATGACTTCTGAAAGGTAGGTGGACTGCAGAAACAGAAGGGCAGACCAGGCTTTGTAACTGACAGCCTAGTAAGCTATCAATTACAGCCTGTGGCAGCTGTGCTTCCAGGTGTCACTGGAAAAGTCATGCTGTGCCTCTCCAGGAACATGTGCTGTATGTTGCTGACCCTAGGTTACACGATCTGTCAGGCTTGTTTTGCTTTCTCTATGTACATTGGGGAGATTTATTCTTGCTTCCTGTGACAGTGAGTGGGAGGAAATCTGCCCAGAATGAGGTGACATTCCACCTTTGACAGGGGTTAAAAGTGGTGTCCCTGTTGTGAGATGTCTCCTTAGCTCCTTTTTTCATGACATGCCATCAATGGGATCTCCCCTCACTTGGTGTTAGTAGGAGTGAATATGAGGGTGAATCTCCCCAAGGGGATAGACTTACAGCATTTTTAACCCTTTCCACTGTAGCACCCTCCTAGGTAAGTGCTAGGATAGTTGGGTAAGTGATACTGTTTGTTTCTGATAGGTAACTTTAGTTGCCACACTGTAGTGTGGCTGTAATTTTGGATTAGATAAAAGCATAATAGCTTAACTCACTGTATGCAGAGAGCTGCAATTGTTTAGTTAGGCCTGATCTGTGTGCTCCTGCTGGTAATATGCAGGATAGCTCCCTTTGCATCCAGGCAACTTGAGAAGTTTCTGGATGATAGGTGTGGAGCTATGCAAATAGCTGCATGAATATGGACACAGCCTCAGCCTATCCCAGAGAGAGAGGCTCTGCAGGTGGGCTGGGAGACTGTATTTATTCTTAGAGCACACAGAGCTCTTGGTCTTGACCCAGAGTGGAGGAGTCCAGTCTGAGAGGGGCACTCTGCCTATTGGTCACAGGCTTCAATGTGGAAGCCTCAGGTGGGCTACCTGAGGGAGGAACGCAGAGACCCAGGTACTTAGAAGAAGATGAATGAGGGGAACTGTCTGCTACAGATCTGTCTAGTATGACTGACGGGCACTGCTTGGGAGGCATCCATTAGGGATGAGCCGAACACCCCCCGGTTCGGTTCGCACCAGAACTTTCGAACGGACCCCAAATTCGAACGAACTTTAGAACCCCATTGAAGTCTATGGGACTCGAACGTTCGAAATGAAAAGTGCTAATTTTAACGGCTAATATGCAAGATACTGTCCTAAAAAGGGTTTGGGGACCTGGCTCCTGCCCCAGGGGACATGGGTCAATGCCTAAAATGTTTTTAAAAATGGCCATTTTGGCGGGAGCACTGATTTTAATGACGATTAAAGTGAAAAAAAAAGTGAAATATTCCTTTAAATATGGTGCCTGGGGGGTGTCTGTAGTATGCCTGTGAAGTGCCACGTGTTTCCAGTGTTTAGAACAGTCCCTGCACAAAATGACATTAAACGGAAATAACACCATTTAAAACTGCTTGCGGTTTTAATGTTATATCTGGTTCCTGCAATATGGTTGAAAATCATTGAGAAAAATGGCATGGGTAGCCCTCCCTGCCCATTACCAGCCCCTTTAGGTCTTGTACGCATATTAAGGGGAACCCCGTACCCATATTAAAAAAAGGAAATGCGTGTGGCCCCCAGGCCCTATATACTCAGAACAGCAGTATACAGGCGGTGCAAACAAGACAGGGACTGTGTAGGTTTGTTGTGTTAAGTTGAATCTGTTTGTAATTTTCCACTGGTACATTTTTAAAGTGTAGCTCCAGTCAAAAAAACTATTTTTAAGCTTTTTGGAAAACATAGGGAAGGGTTATCACCCCTGTATAATTTGTTTTGTCGTCCATCTTTTTTCATCTCACTTGCTGTTGTCTCCTTCCGTTTGCAAGTAGGAGATGTTTGTAAATTGGATGTTTGAAAGTAGGGGCCTGCCCTATATGCTCTGCAGAAATGACGGAACAAGGTGTTGGTTTTGCCACAACATTGTAAGCCCTCAAAGTGACTCTTGGTGGGTGCTGGAGCGCCCTGCTGTGAACGATTATATCAAGAATTGTAATTACATGCCATTGTTGAACAGTGGTAGAAAAATTGACCTTTGGTGGTTGTGGTGCTGGTGCCACAACACTATAAGTCCTCACCGTTACTCTGGGTGGGCACATGAAGGGGCCCTCCTGTGAAATATTATATCAAGAATTGTAATTACATGTCCCTGTTAAACAGGGGCAGAAAAATTTGGCCTTAGGCACTGCTGCTGGTGCCACCACACTGCAACCTCTCCAATATACTCTAGTTTTATTGCAGGAATTAGCCCTGCTGCAAAGCATTGCATCAAAAATTGTAATTAAACGCCCCTGTTAAACAGGGGCAGAAAATTTGGGCCTTAGGCACTGGTGCTGGTGCCACCACAATGCAACCTCTGCCATATACTCTAGTTTTATTGCAGGAATTAGCCCTGCTGCAAAGCATTGCATCAAAAATTGTAATTAAACGCCCCTGTTAAACAGGGGCAGAAAAATTGGGCCTTAGGCACTGGTGCTGGTGCCACCACACTGCAACCTCTGCCATATACTCTAGTTTTATTGCAGGAATTAGCCCGGCTGCAAAGCATTGCATCAAAAATTGTAATTAAACGCCCCTGTTAAACAGGGGCAGAAAAATTGGGCCTTAGGCACTGGTGCTGGTGCCCCCACACTGCAACCTCTGCCATATACTCTAGTTTTATTGCAGGAATTAGCCCTGCTGCAAAGCATTGCATCAAAAATTGTACTTAAACGCCCCTGTTAAACAGGGGCAGAAAAATTGGGCTGATGTCATCAACCAGAACCAGAAATGTTCTTCCAACATATCAGCGGAGGAGGAAGAGGATAGATAATCAACATAACAGGACAGTCACTCAGCATCAGCATAGGCAGTCTTGAAGGGATGTGATATTTCCCAAAAAATTATTCTGTTACATCAGCTTCAGGTGCTTGGTAGCTGTGGGTGATCCAAGACTGATTCATCTTGATGAAGGTCAGTCGATCAACTGATTCGGTGGACAGGCGCACCCTGTGATCGGTAACAAAGCCACCAGCAGTACTGAAGGTGCGTTCCGAAAGAACGCTGGATGCAGGACAGGCCAGTAGCTCAAGTGCAAGCTCTGGCCAGTGATCCATCCTCAAGACCCAGTAAGCCAGAGGATTTTGGGTGGGAAAGGTGTCCAAGTCTGACCTTGCCCCTAGGTATTCCTGCACCATGTAAATCAGACGCTGGCGATGGGTGCTGGAACCGATCATACCTTGGGGCTGTGGACTAAAAAATTGTCTGAAATCATCAGTCAGACGGCCACCTTCTCCACCGCTCCTTCTGACCGATGCCTCAGCAACACGTTGTCCAGGACCAGGAGTTTGTAACCTCCCAGTCTCTGGGAACACGTTGCACAGACCTTTCTGCAAGGCCTCCCGGAGATGTCTCATCCTCTGCTCCCTCTGCGATGGCAAGATAAGGTCGGCAACCTTACCCTTGTACCGTGGATCAAGGAGAGTGGCCAGCCAGTAATGGTCCCTCTCCTTGATCCGAAGAATACGAGGATCCTTCTGCAGGCTTTGCAGGATCAGGGAGGCCATACAGCGTAGGTTAGCTGAGGCATTCGGTCCGGAGTCCTCTGGGTCACTAAGGACAACATGATCGGCAGCTACCTCCTCCCAGCCACGTACAAGTCCACGTGTTTCTTGGGACTGTAAATCATTCCTACAAGACTGCTGCTGCTGCTGCTGATGCTGAGTGCCAGCCTCCACCACCATGCTGACACAATCATCCTCCTCCTCTTCCTGCCTCTGTTCTGTCTCAAGTGCCCTGTCCATTATTCCACGCAGCGTATGCTCCAAGAGGTGGACAAGAGGTACAATGTCACTGATGCATGCACTGTCACTGCTCACCATCATTGTGGCCTTCTCAAACAGTGACAGGACAGTGCATGCATCCCTGATCATGCCCCACTGGCGTGGTGAGAAAAAACCGAGCTCCCCTGACCCTGTCCTGGTGCAGTAGTCGCACAGGTACTCATTGATGGCCCTCTGCTGCGTGTGCAGCCGCTGCAGCATAGCCAATGTTGAGTTCCATCTGGTGGGCATGTCACATATAAGGCGGTTCTTGGGCAGGTTCAACTCCTTTTGGAGCTCAGCCAGCCGAGCACAGGCATTAAATGATCGGCGGAAATGCACACAGACTTTCCTGGCCTGCTTCAGGACATCCTGTAAGGCCGGGTACCTGCCCAAGAACCGCTGCACCACCAGGTTAAGGATGTGAGCTACACAGGGCACATGGGTCAGTTGTCCCTGTCGGAGGGCGGAGAGGAGGTTGGTGCCATTGTCACAAACCACCATTCCTGGCTTAAGCTGGCGTGGCATCAACCACCTCTCGGCCTGCCCCTGCAGAGCTGACAAAACATCCGCCCCAGTGTGGCTCCTGTCCCCCAAACAAACCAGCGCAAACACGGCATGGCATCGTTTTGCCTGCGTACTTGCGTAGCCCCTGGAACGCCTACGAAGCACCGCTGGTTCTGAGGACAGAGCACTGGAAGAGGCCATGGAGGAAGAAGAAGAGGAGGGGGTGGAGGAGAGAGGTGTGTCACAACCAATAGTAGCATTTTGGAGGCGTGGTGGCGGAACAACCTCCAACACTACTGCACCTTGTCCTGCATCCTTCCCAGCTGCCAGAAGAGTGACCCAATGGGCCGTGAAAGACAGGTAACGTCCCTGTCCATGCCTGCTGGACCATGAGTCAGCGGTAATATGCACCTTACCGCTGACCGCCCTGTCCAGCGAGGCAAGGACATTGCCTTCCACATGCCGGTAGAGAGCCGGAATCGCCTTCCGTGAGAAAAAGTGGCGTTTGGGGACCTGCCACTGAGGAACCGCACATTGTACAAACTCACGAAAGGGGGCCGAGTCTACCAACTGAAAAGGCAGCAGTTGAAGTGCTAGCAATTTAGCCAAGCTAGCATTCAACCGCTGGGCATGTGGATGGCTGGGAGTGAACTTCTTCCGCCGGTCCAGCAGCTGGGGCAGGGACATTTGCCTGCTATAATCGGACGTGGGTGTACCGCTAGCAGAGTTCCCGGAAGCACTTGGCTGTGACACACCTAATTCTACACCTTCATTCCTCTCAGAGCAGGTTTCAGAGAGGATTGAAGGTCTAGTGGGGTTGGAGATGCCAGCTGATGAGGAGCAAGGAGAGGTCCGCTTTGTTCTTTGGTGTGGGTCTTTGAGGTACGCTTGCCAACGAGCTGCATGGCAGGTCAACATATGTCTGGTCAAGCATGTGGTGCCCAAGCGGCTGATGTTTTGGCCACGTGAGATACGCTTGAGACATATGTTGCAAATAGCAGCGGTGCGATCTGATGCACTCGTCTCAAAAAAGGCCCACACCAAAGAACTTTTAGAATAACGCGCAGAGGCAGCGCTCTGCACAGGCGGAGCTCTGCGGTGTGATTCAGTCGGTGTGCTGCCCCTAAGCTGGCCCCTGGAGGGCATCCTGCCTTGTTGGACATGTGCCTCCTCCTCCTCCTCCTCCTCCCTCCTTCCAGGCACCCACGTGGAGTCAGTGCCCTCATCATCCCCTCCCTCTTCATCGCTGTAGCAAACCTGGCAGTATGCTGCAGCTTGTGGAGCATGACTGCCAGATTGCTGTCCTTCTTGAGCATCCCCTCTCTCTGCGCTCACGCTACTGCCTTCCTCTAGCTGAGTGTCATCATCAGAGCCCACAAAACACTGGGCATCCTCCTGGAGCATGTACCCAACACTGTGCTCAAAGAGTTCAGGAGACTCCTCAGGAGGACGTGGTGGGTCTAGGGAAGGAGTCACTGATGATGACATTGAGAGGAGGGAAGATGATGCGTTGGCAGCTGCTTTGCTAGTACCCTGAGACTGGGTGAGAGAGGATGAGGAAAATGAAGAGGGCTTGGTCATCCACTCTACCAAGTCGTTGGCATGTTGCGGTTCAACATGTCCAGCTGCCGAAAAGAGGGACAAGCGTGTCCCATGGCCACGTGCTGATGACAATGCACCGCGTCCACGACCAGCACTGTTGTCTCTAGACACAGAGCCTGCTTGCCCTCTTTTATCGGCTCGCGCCTGTCTGCCTCTCCTTGCTGGCCTTCCAGACATGGTAATGGCCTGAAGGGAGTTGGGTAAAAAAGCAGTTGGGTAGTGTATATTGTGCTAGAGGCACACAACACCCACTAACTCCTGCAGATGCCTTTATTATAGAACACCAGAGATAAAGGGGTATATACAGATGTATACTGTGCTGTGCTGGAGGCACACACAACTTCCAATAACTCCTGCAGATGGCAAGTGGACTCAAATAGAGAACAGCTATGTAGGTGGATATAGCGGTATGTACTGGGTACAGAGCACGCAGACAGCACGCACTATCTCCTAACACTACTGGGTACAGAGCACGCAGACAGCACGCACTATCTCCTAACACTACTGACTGCAAGCTCTATTATAAAAGATAGATCACTAGCTATATAGGTGAGGTGAATATAGCGGTGTATACTGCGGTCAGGGCACGCAGACAATAACCAGAGAACACCAGAGATAAAGGGGTATATACAGATGTATACTGTGCTGTGCTGGAGGCACACACAACTTCCAATAACTCCAGCAGATGGCAAGTGGGCTCAAATAGAGAACAGTTATGTAGGTGGATATAGCGGTATGTACTGGGTACAGAGCACGCAGACAGCACACACTATCTCCTAACACTACTGACTGCAAGCTCTATTATAAAAGATAGATCACTAGCTATATAGGTGAGGTGAATATAGCGGTGTATACTGCGGTCAGGGCACGCAGACAATAACCACTACACAACAGCAAGATCGAAAATCGGCCGAAAACGATCGGTGTGTACTGTGTTGAAGGTACACAGAACACCCACTGCTTCAGACGCCAACACACTACACAAGGCCGCCGCGCTGGCGGCCTTATATAGTGTGGGGCGTGCACTACACAGCCTGAGCTATGATTGGCCACAGGCATCCTGCCTGTGGCCAATCATGGCTCTCCTCGCTGCTGGCTCTGCGATTGGCCAAGCATGCGGGGTCACAGTGCATGCTTGGCCAATCATGAGCCAGCAATGCACTGCACCATCGCAGTGCATTGTGGGCCATGAGCGCCACACGAATTTGGCGCGAACGGACCAAAATGTTCGGACTTCGCCGAACGGACGAACAGCCAATGTTCGAGTCGAACGTACGTTCGACTCGAACACGAAGCTCATCCCTAGCATCCATCTGTCCTTGGGCCTTCTTAGTACAGACACTGGAAAAAGCTTGGGGATATTGTGTTTTAGCTACCCCTTTGGTGCCTAGTTATAGTCACTTAGTCAGCTTTGGTTCTGTTAAAGGAGAAATTGGCTGGTGTCCAAAAGAGCTCTGTCTAGATATTTGCCCACTAAAGAAAAGGGATTTTACTCTATTGGCCTTACTACTAGTTTAGCTAAAGGAACATTAAATCCTCAGTTGTACATAGTTCTTATCTTGAAGTATCCCACTACTTCCCTCATCCATATCTTAGTTCTTCAAAAATAAAAGGAACATCCCTTAGACAGTTTTTTGGAGAACGTGTGAATGAGACTATTGTGTGCCTGGCTGTTGGGCTGAAGTTGGAAAGACCCGGACAGTAATTCCTGGGGTTCCTAAGGGATTAGCACTACACCACTTTAAAGACAGTGGGCATAGCCACGCATCTCTTTTCTGCATGCTTCAACTGTTTATCTAGGTTATATTCCTTGTACCTGATCAGAGACCAAGGTGGTGATGACATCCTGTTTTTTTTATATAAACGGTACTAATTGCGCCGACTCATGCCACCTAGACGCCGCTGAAGTGCAGTCTTTAGCCTAAAAAAACTTTAAGTATTCTTGAAACGGTGGATGTTCCATTCTCTGTGTAACTGACTCTGACTAACTACCCCAAAGTTCAGTGACTTGAAGAAATTGCAAAAGAGATGTAGACCCCGAGAAGCTCTCTCTGCAAATGTTAGTCTTGACTCAGGAACAATTCACCAATAAAAACGAGGATCAGGCAAAGTTAAATCTTTTCCTTGTGCATCTACGGTAGTGATAAAGTATACAGCACTGTCTTTATCCGGTCTGCAGATCACAACTTTGTCCTCATAGATGTGCCGACCGTAGCTCCAATGCCGTAGACACCCGACAAACCGTTCATAAAGCTCCGGTGAGAAGGACTTTTTCTGGAGTGGCTTTGGTACTTTTAAATAGCTCCAAACACCATCCAAGTACCAGGCCTCACGGTTTTCCTCAATAACAGTCATGATGTCCCTTGGAACATAGGGGAACTCCAAACCGTATTCATTAGGCACTCTCTTATGAAGGAGTCTGTGTGACCTTGCAAGTCTCGGTAGCGCACGGGCGCTTCCTTCCCCGGGTGGTATGCAGGAGTTCGGGGGACCATTGTACCAACGTGGCAGAGTCCCTTTTAAGTGTGGGCAAATTCACGGGTTTAGGGAGAGTCACATTTACCGTGATGGGATTTCCCACACTCGGCGTTCCATCCCCTGAGGTTAGAGATAGCCAGTCCGAAACATCTGGCTACATCATCCCCTCCAGCCCACAACAACTCCTCCGACAATACCCCAAAATGTCCTCATCTTCCATATCCGACAGGGACTCTAGCTCTGAATCTCTGTATTCCTCTGCTGGTAAGTAGTTAATCAAAGGTGTACTCACGGTCAGACTCTGTTCTGAAGCAACCTTCTTCCGCCGATTGGATCCATCCAGACTCGGTGGCGGAACTTTACGTTGACTCCGGGAAGACTTTGCGTGCCTCACTTTCTCCAAAGAAGGCATAGTGATTTCCGTAGCGGTGGTAGAAGCAGTGTCCATCTGCTCCAGAGTGGTTTCCTCAGCAGTCTCAGTAACAGACGTAGCGGCATCTCTCTCTGGTATGTCAGCAACGACAGGTGTCACCACAGTGGAAGGCTTTACTGAAAGGGGGAAAATGTCAGACTCCTCGGTTGGCCCAGTCCATGTGGTAAGCCTTTGGTGTTGTGACTGACTGCTTCACCTTGAAGGAGTACTCTCCACACTTCCTGCACCTGGAAAATGGCCGAGGGTTGGTGACTAAGCCATCGCACTTCCCGCACAGCATACCCAGGCCCTCGATGTCTCCAGTAGTGTACAGAATGAAACGCGGCAGCAGGCGAATGCCCATGTCTGTGAGCACGGTACCGGGTAGCTGTATTCCTGCGGGACCTCTTCCAAGAGGCATCCTGGGTCCTGACACAGGTTGTACACCCGGAGCATGGTACATCCTCAAAAAAAAACTTTTTCTCCAAACTCTGAGAAAAAATATGGACGGGTCTTTCCTCCTTCCGCAACACACTCTCATGTGGTGCCTCGTGCAGGAAAGAACAACTCAGACTCCTCCCACTGGGATGCTCAGGTTACAAAACTTTGAGGGCTTTTTGCCAAGGGCTCCTCCCACGCTTACGCACCTCAGTGAAAGTCTGAGTAAAGATGGCGCAGATGGCACAGTTACAAAACACAACCCCCTGTCCTTGCTTTACCACGTGTACAGTTCCTTTTTCTTTGCGAGGTAACAGTAAAACCCTGGACTACGAGCCCCCACATGTAGCACTAACCCCCGAAGGAGCTGCTGGTGATTTTTGGGCTTACCGTTACCTTCCGCTTCTTCTCATGGCACGTCTAGGGGATGTCCCATGGTAGATGACCCAGTAACTTGAGACCGACAATAGATCCACTTGAATGGATTTTATTTGCAAACGTCAACCATTGAACAGTCTTTAACTTGAGATCAGAGGGTTGAAAAGGAAAGTTCAAGTGAAGGAACTTGCTTACTTTGACTGCATCCAGAGAATAGCCATTAGCAGCTGGATGAGCACTCAGGTTGGACAGTCCCTCTCTCACAAGGCCTAACAGCCAACAAGGTGCTTACTCAGGAACAAAGTCTGTATCACCGATGTTGTTGCAGAACACATAGGAAACTAAGCTGTAGAACACTTGTAGGATACCTGGATCTTTCAACCAGCTTGGTGAGATCCACAAGTCCGGATTCTCTCGGTTATTTCAGCCCTTCCAGGCTCTTGTTAAGGAAGTCAAACTCACTCATGGTAATCTTCTAAAGAGTCCTCCCCTGGAATGCTTGAAGTTCAATGGGTCTCTCCCGAACCGGAGATGGCACCCAACCACCTCAGAATCCTCCTCTGGTTTCCCTGCCTTGGGCTAGCCAGCCCTGAGGTATTCAAGTCGGGTGAATCCGCATCCCAGGCCATAGCCTTCCTGGGGGCTGGTCAGGAGGACCAGGACCAAGTACTTAACACTTCATACTGGACCGGAACCCCAAGCCACGTGCCATCCATGTCTTAAATACCCTCTTACAGAAGGCACAGTAGGGGGGGCCACTCCCACTGACCTGGCTCTGAACCTAGAGTAACTAGATGCCTGACTAGACCATAGTTTCACGCCTGCCACCATAGACAGCACCCCCTTGTGGCCAGACTGAACATTTCACAGCCCAGTCAGACTAACACAAAAGTCCAATTTAGACAAATAGGCCCAAACCAAACTGTAGTCTGGGTAAAGTTTTAACTTTGAAAAACATAGCGGGTGCTCTTCAGGAGCCCGCCGCTACATATAGATATATATAGATATCTAGATATATCTATCTATCTATATATATATAACGTTTTAGGTGGGTGTGAAAAAAATGCTGTAAATTAACCACTGGCCGCCCACCCACAGTAGTTTTACTGGGAGCAAGGCTGCAACTACAGGCCAGGAAAAGTACCTTTACATGGTCCAGCACATGCCCACTGGCGCACAGCTCCCGTGACCGCTCTGTCTGCTATACAATCACATGATCACTATGTAAACACAACTGCTATTAATGGGTTTCATTCATAACAGCTATGCTTAGTATTGCAATGCTGAGATTGGCACACAGCTATCACATGGTACCCTGACCAATCACCAGGCCCTGTACCATGTAATAGCTGTGAAACAATCACAGAATCACAATAGTAATCACAGCTGTTATGAATGAAATCAATTAATGACAGTTAAAAACATTGCTGTTAAAGTGATCGTTACAGTAACAGGAATTAAAGGGTAAAAAAAAAAAAACCCTGATCAACCACCCCCAAAATAGTAAATATATATATATATATATATATATATATATAAATTTATATACCTCTACCAGACAGCATGGACAGGGGGGAGACACCTTTTTGCAGATGGCTGATTGGACTACTCCATCTAAGGACTGCTGATTGGACAATGAAGGAGCAGCACACTCATAAGGCATCAACTCTGCTCGCTTTGCTGTCTTCTCCTCTCAGTGTGTTCTTTGTTAGCACATGTACATGCAACAACTCCTAAGTTGATCCTAGTGCTGTACAAGGGAATAATTAATAGATGTTGATATGAAGGCAGATTCAGGTACCTATGCTCGTTGTATGTAAAAGCAAATGTAAATAGTTTTTTTTTTAAGAATATACAACTACATTATTTTTATTTATTTATTTTTTTAGATCAACTTTACATTTTCAGAGAAAAACTTTGTAGGGGAAAAAAAAAAAGAAATCAATAAAGCATGTTCTCTTTGACAAATCTAAACATTCGAATAGAAGAGATGTGACAGTTCTAATATGAGAGGTCAAGAGTTAATTGCACTCTGAATTTCCCAGGGCTCTTGGATTTGGGATTTATTTGTCAACTTGCCGAATACAGAACAAGGGAAAAAAAGCACTCAAAGGTATTCAAACCCCTATCAAATGTCAATTCTTCATGTTTACATTAAGCATGAAATTTTTAAATTGTTATAGGTTAGGGAAAAAAAAAAATCTGTCATTTTTTGCCAACAAAATTCAATTGCTTTTTTTTTTCATGTCGTACCCATCAGAACCAATAATGAAGATTACAAGACCAATTATTCAAACGAAAAAAAACAAAACAGTTTCTGATTATTTTTTTTTTCTAAATTATCATTACACTTTCGAAATGTCAATTTCTTCTTTCAATGTTTTTTTTATCTTCTATTCCATTTATATATATATATATATATATATATTAATATATTTATTTGTTGCTAAAAGTAAACCGGCTTCTTTAAGAAAAATATAATAATAAAAAAACGACTTTAACAGAAAAAAAAAACTAATAATTGCTAAGGAGCCAATTAAATTCTGAAAGAGAGATGAAGCAGTACTTATTTCCCCTGGTGATTTTATGCTTTTAAACTGCCTTCCGTGTTAGGGAAAAAAAAAGAGAGAGAGAGAGGGAGAAAATATAATTTCTGGAGCTGACAGAACTCATTGTTCGAGAAATTTTAAATTCAAAAAAGTTAATAAAGCTCAAGTATAAGATGAAGGGAATTTGCATTTCACAGATTAACAACATGTACAGCAAGAAAGGAGATCTGCCTTGCCCCAGGTGATAATTTAAGAAACCTTTGCATATTTTATTTAAAACTGGGCCCAGTTTGGCTGGGTAATAAAACAGACAGATAATGATTAGAAGGTCAGCCCTTCAGGGCACCCAGCTTGGGCCCTAGCAAATACCAAACAAAGATCCCACAAGTCTGGCATGCGGAAGATTAGTCTAATTGCCTGCTGATGTTTTATTTTATTTTTTTCTGAAGTTTTTTTTCCAGCTCTCTCTAAAACGCTAAGCAGGGTGGCAGTTGGAGATTTGCATTTTTTTTTTCTTTCTGCTCACTCGTTGTGATAAGCGGAAAGTTTGTCTAAAAATGTTCTCACTTTTCAACCCCCTTATCTCCCTTTACTGCTATTCTCAGTGCTATGGTGCTTGCATAATGGCGGTTCTGGTGGTAATTCACTCAGTATGAACCACTGCTTACCAAATGTGGAAGTGAGGACTGAACCATTCTACTCAGTACACCCGCTCAGACCTGGGGGGTGCTTTACATACATTTTAAAGGCATAATGAGCACCTCCTTCTAAGCCTATGGGGTTGATTTACTAAAGGTTGCCCCAGAGCCTAGCAAATAAGCAGAAGCTCTTCTGACTACCATCATCCAATCATGTGCAAGCAAAAATGCTTTTTTTTTTCCTTTGCATGTGATTGGGTATTCTTGTCAAAGTGAAGATTTACCTCATTTACTAAGCTCTGGAGCAGTAGTCTCCAAACTGTGGCCCGACGGGGGGGGGGGGGGGGGGCAGATGTGGCCCTTTGCTCGCATTTATCTGGCCCTTGAGGCACTCTTCCTACTTCCCACTGATATAAGACACTATTCTGCCAATTGACATCAACAACGGGGCACCATTTCTCCCACTGACGCCAAAAATGCACTCGGGCACTATTCCCAACAATGGGGCACTATTTCTCCCTATGATATCATTACTCCCCCTAATATCAAATGTGGCGGTTTACTCCTACTGATGCAATTTCCACTCCTACTGGCCACAGTCTGTCCCCCCTAAAGTCTGAAGGACAATAGACTTGCCCTTTGTTTAAAAATGTTGGAGACCCCTGCTCTGGAGCCACTACACTTGCAGAGTGCATAGTCTGAGTCTACTTGCCTTTAGTAAATCAAATGCTATGCGTACTTGACTCCAAAGAAAACCATTACTGAAAGGAATATTTTATGATCTCCTGCCAAAATTCTAAGATTCCTGGCCTGGGGTTCATCTACTAACCCTGTTCGCATCAGGGGTCATTGAAACCTAGATGCCCAAACTATTTTAGCAGCTTCAGTATGCTTCCATTAATTTGACAAACACTGATAACTAATTTGCCCACATAAATAATTTTTAAAGTGGTTGTAAACCCTCTGGGACCACTTTAACCTACAGTTAAGCCTAGATTAAGGCTTACCTGTAGGTGCAAGAAATATCTCCTTAACCTAAATGGTTAAGGAGATATTTTACAAAGACCGGGCAAGTGCACTGAGCATGCCGTTAGTGAAGGCTAACATGCCATCACTGACGGCTCCCGCGAGCATTCACCAGAGTGATGTCATCGCTGCTCCGGCCACTCACAGCGCTGGAGCAGCGATACCTGGAAGGAAGATGGACACTTCCTGGAAGAATGGACAGCAGTGACATCGCTGGCTCCTGTGTCAGGTAAGTGACACATAATGGGCTACTATGCATTATGCTTTACCTTTGCAGGGAAACAAAGAGGAAGTAAAACCCATCAGGGTTTACTTCCTCTTTAACCACTTCCCACCCGGCCAATGCACATATACGGCCAGGTGGGAGCAGTCTACTTCTGATAGGACGTTCAGGAACGTCCTTCAGAAGGAACGGGATCGCGCGCGCACGTGCCCGCTTAGCGGCGCGATCCCGATGTGCTCGTGTCACCCGGACACGGCGCATCTCAGATCGGCAGGAGGGCTCTGTGATTGACCCTCCTGATCACATGACGGCCGTGTCCAATCCCGGCCGTCATGTGATGTAAACAAACAGCCGGTTGCTAGGCAATCGGCTCCTCCTCTCCTCACACAGAAGTCATCGCTGAGGAGAGGAGAGCAGATCGCTGCAGCCGGCTGATGATCAGTGAGTATGAGCTGTTTTTTACAGCTTTTTACTCACTGATCATCAGTCTAGTGTACACACAACACACCACACAGTATAAACACAATGTCCCCACATATGTCCCCAAAACACACATGTCCCCAAATAATAAAAACACATGTCCCTAATAATAAAAACATGTCCCCCACATATGTCCCACTAAAATCACATGTCCCAATGATTATCTGCACACATATGTACGTGATCACCTGCACACATATGTACATGATCATTTGCGTACATATGTCCGTGATCACACAAACCAATTATTATACACTTAACGGAATACATTTTGGCTTAAATTTATGACAAAATTTGATTTTATTGGATTTCTTTTGAAATTGAAAAAATAAAATATTGTTTTTTTTCCCAAATTTCCGCTTTTTTTGCGCTTATATCGCAAAAAAATAAAAAATGGAGTCGTGAATAAATAACACCAAAATAAATCTCTATTTGTGTGAACAAAATGATAAAAATTTCATTTGGGTACAGTGTAGCATGACCGCGCAATTGTCACTGAAAGCGCTAGAGCGATGAAAGCTGAAAATTGGGCTGGGAAGGAAGGGGGTGAAAGTGCCCTGTATTGAAGTGGTTAAGTATTGAAAATAGTACAAAACACCCCAACAGAAGAGAAAGGAACTTTAAGGGTTGCCACTCATAACCCCAGTTAAAGGAAGTGAGTACCCAAGGGAATTATAAAAAAATACAAAAGTTTATTCACAATACAATTTCAATAAAATAGGTATAAAACCACTTGTTATATATATCACCTGTAATCCCCAATGGAATTAGAGCATAATTGACCTGTGGAGATCCAGTACATATGCAATACAAATATATATCAAGAACAAGTAATATTAACAACAACACTTTTCTTAGATATAAATAGCTAGATCATAGAAAGTGCTGATCTTCATCTCTGATCTCTACATGTTTCGCCAACCATTGGCTTCTTCAGAAGATCCAATTAATATTGGGGATTACAATTATTTTCAACATACAAATATATGATTCCTATAAAAATGGTCAAACTGAGAACTCACACCCAATCAGAGGCATATAACATTCAGTCCAATTGGTCAGATTCAGGTCAACCCAGTGAATAGGGGCAGCACACCAGGGCTACCACAGCTGATAGGGAAACTCTCAAGAGCAGTCCATAGCCTAACAGATTGGTAATAATTAGTAGATATTATGATTCTCATAATAGACATAATGGACACAAATACATCAACCAAATGGTGACATATACCTTATCAAAAAGGGGGGTTGAGCCATACGGTGAAGAAAATAAATAAATAAATAAAAATTGACAAGCCAGGGACTCACATGAAAAAAAAAATGTGACTGATCGAAGTAAGATTGCTAAGTAAGGCAAGTCAGATCCATGTGGTAAAGGAAACTGTGAAATAAGTAAACATAAACTATGTGATTGTGTAACCATCAAACTTTCCACAAAAAAAATGTGACAGACATAAAAACAAAGTTACATAGGTAACTTGAAAGAAAAGTCCTTTCAATATCAAATTAAGTGTCCAAAGAAAATTGTGCCTTTGTGTGCTCTAATAATGTAAACAACAGACGTATTCCACGCCAAACAATCTTCCATATGAATATTCTTCATATGTGCTGTGTCCAAAGCCACTTATTCCTGTTCACCTTAAAATTAGACCTAATACAATAGGCCACTTGCGCTTTAGCAAAATATTCCATGCAGGTCCACCTCCATCTGTTAACAGCCACTTTGTATATGGTGCCTTTGGGAGACTGATCCTCAGTGCCCCCAATACAGATGTAGCTCAAAATAAGGGAAGAAACTCATAGTGCAACCCCATATAGTTAAATAAAAAACCCTTTTATTGCCAAATGTTGCACTACCAGAATAAAAAAAAACATATAGAACGGTATTCCCACTTCAAAAATTGAGTATCTCATCCCACTTACAGTTTTCGCAACAACTGGAAGTGATGCCATTGTCTCCGACCGACGCATTTCGTCACTGGTCACGTGACTTCCCCAGGCCCTCAGCTTTCTGTCCCGTTTCACCTGGTGATCTGGCCAGTAACACACCTCCTGTATTAGAGTGCCCCCACTCTGGATGAAAGGGCACAGGGGGCACCTTTTGGATGGCATCATTGTCAGGGAGGAGGGGAGTGATAGATGAACTAGCAGATTTAGGTACACTAAAAAATTGAAGCTGAACTACAGCTAACACGTTTTTTTTACTTTTGGGATAAGGGTTTTACATAAATAATTAAAAGCCGATGATTGTAAGCATCCCTGTTAGTTTTAAATATTTTGTCTCATCCCTGTAACTGCTACATCTGTATAGTGATTAATTCTGTTGAAAAACAACAGACTTACTGGCTAAAAAAAAAGCTAATACAGCCATCACATCTAAGAAGTGGTAAGCCACAATATAATAAATGTTTTCTTTTGGCTTTAATACCACTTTAAAGGGTAAGTTCACTTTTACAGAAAATCTTTAAGGTGAACTTACCCTGGACCGCCTCCCTATCCCCTCCAGTCTCGCTGTACCTGAGTCCCGCGATCATCCTCTCCGACACATTCGGACGCTGCTTCACTGGTCCGTTGAATTGAAATCCCTGCGCCTTAATCTCCTAAAACGTACCTCATAAAGAACCCTCCTAGCCTGTCCTGTCATCACTGGAGAAGAGGAGAGAAAGTCGCGGGGATTTCAAATCCCTGGACCGGTAAAACGGCGATCTGATCTCTCTCAGTGGGTGATCGCGGGACTCAGTTATCGCAGGACTGGGGGGGATGGGGAGGGGGTCCAGTGTAAGTTCACCTTATAGATTTTCTGTAAAGGTGAACTTAACCTTTAAGGACATTTAAGGCTTTTATTTGGATCCCTGTTGTAATAAATACCTAGTGCATGTTGTATTATTTTTATAAATTAACACAATGTTAAATTATATATTTTTCAATATTTAGATAATAGTTTTAAATTAACTTTGTAATATGTTTTATTTATTTTTATTTGTACACGCCACTTTTCACTGTGACAGCTGCAGTCTATTGGCTTCACGTGTCACTATGCTTCTCTTTGTTCATGGAACATGGACAGCTGAAAATAGCATATTTTTTAACCAAACCTCATTTTTTTACTATGGTTGGCTGCCATGATAATCACATGGCAGGGGGAACCATATTGATTGGTTCCTGACTGTTAACATAGACCAGAGTATGTACGTAGCAGCACAGTTTTAGGGATACACAAAGTAAATGTTCACTATGGCTAATTAATAAAATGAAACTGTTTAATTTAAATATCCAATCATATGCAAGGGAAATTTAAAATAAAAAGAGTATTTTTTATTCGCTTATGATTGGATGATTAACGTTTACAAAGCTAAGTGAGAATTTACTTTTCAGTGAAATTTTTCGACTTCCTATTTAAATCAATCTGGAGCACTTACCTGGAGCAACCAGTAATGCTGGACTCAAGTTAGAGAGTTTGAAATTCTTCTACAAACAAAGCCATCATAAGAGTTCAATGTCCATTCAGTTTAGTAGGTGGTAAGCAGCAACTGGCCAAATGGCAGGTGTCTTTAAACAAACCTCAAAGTAGAGACATAGAAACATAGAAATGTGATGGCAGAAAGAGACTGGGTAGCCCTTTGAGCCTGCCCATTTTTTATTTTTTGTTATTGCCGGACTATAGATCTCTGTTTGTCCCAAGCATGTTTGAAGCCATTTACTGTTGACTGTTTCACTACCTCTGCTGGAAATTTTTTCCAAGCGTCAACTACCCTTTCAGTAAAATAATACTTTCTAAGATTAGTTTTGAACTTTCCTCCAGTTAGTTAGAGGTCATGTCCCCATGTTTTTGATTTTGGCTTCATATTGAAAAACTGCTCTCTTGAACCTTATTCACCCCCTTGATGTATTTAAAGGTTTCAATCATTTCTCCCCTTTCTTGTCTTTCCTCCAGACTATACACATTAAGTTCCTTAAGTCGCTCTTGATATGTTTTATTCCCCAATATTCGTTATCAAATTGTGGTCAAGTAAGCAGGTGTAATTCCTCTACCAAAATAATTTCTTATGAAAAAGCCTTTAACAAAAATGTATGCTTGACCTGCTCAAGTTTTTTATTTCTATGCCTATGTATAAGGGATGCTTAAAAATTTTTGGACCCTTTACTGCCATTGTAGTGTATAACTGAGGTCCTATACTGAAATTGAACATACTTTAAAATCTCATATGATGGGCAGGTTTCCAAAACCCATTTTGGACATGAATGGGTTGATTTGCAAAATGCAAATAGGCTGTTCACTTGACAAGGAATTTTCCGATAGCTCAGCGAATTAGGTGAAGATCTGCCAACTTTCTTCATCCAATGAGCTGCAAGGAAAAAAACCTTTATTATTTTTTGCATATGATTGGGTGTACTTTGCAAAGCAAATTTTCAGCACAATTACTAGGGTAATGGAGAATTATCTTACAAAGTGAAATTTGCCTATGGAGTGTGTAGAGTCAACGAGGTTGATTTACTAAAAACGAATAGACTGTTCACTATGCACGTGAAAGTGCCCCAGATCTTAGTGGATGCGGAGAAGTTTCACTTCGCAAGAAATAGCCAATCACCTAAAGGGAAAATAAAAATACTGCAATGATTGGATGATGGAAGTCTGGGGAAACTTCCCCCTGGAACGTGCAACTTATCTTGCAAAGTGAACAGCTTATTTGCCTTTATTAAATCAACCCTAATGCATCTGTGGAGACCAGCCTTAACCTCTTCCCGACCAGCGCACGATGATGCACGTCGGCAAAATGGCACGGACAGGCAAATGGGCGTACAGGTACATCCCTTTGAATTTGCCGCCATGCCATCGCGTGCACACCAGTCGGGACCTCTGTGAGTCCGATCGCAGGTCCCGTGGACTCGATCACCGTGGGGATACCCACGATCGTCTCACAAGGAGGAAGAAAGGGGAGAAGCCGATGTAAACAGCATCTCCCCGTTCTGCCTAGCAACAAGTGACACTGATCTCTGCTTCCTGTGGTTGGAGCAGAGATTAGTGATCTGTAAAACACAGCCACGCCCCCCCCTTAGTTAGCAACACGCCCCTAGGACACACTTAATCCCTACACTGCCACCTCCTGGTTAAACCCTTCACTGCCAGTGTCATTTACACAGGAATCAGTGCATTTGTATAGCACCGATTGCTGTATAAATGACAATGGTCCCAAAAATTTGTTAAAAATGTCCGATGTGTCCGCTATAGTTCTGTTTTAAGGTGAACCTGTTGTTTTGTGCATACAATGCAAAACAACAGCTTAATTTGATCTTGGGCCCATTTTGCAGTGTATGCACACTTACCCCTTTTGCCCCGTTAGCCTGCCAGAGTGAGGAGAAGAAGACCTATGTAAGCTCTAAGTCAAATGATTGAGTGTTTTCAGTGAAGGATATTGTTAGGGTAACAGGAGGTAAGTGTAATGGTAAGCTGCCCGCAAGTTTTTGATAATTTAATGTGCTTAGCATGTTGTCGAACTATAGTGACTTCATTTAGCCACCAGGTGCAAAAGGAAAGTCCAGTGGAAGCTACTATTCATCAGAGTTGTAGCTGTCACATATTCTTCCTTCTTCATGTTCCACTGAATGAAGCAGCAGTGGAGTGATGGGATGGTGTGCATATGCTGCTGGGGAGAAGTAGGGGATTAAAGAAAACCTGTGGCTTTGCCCTAAGCGGGCAAAAACATGGGTTTATTTTAAACCACAAGCAGTGTGTGCGGCAGACCTGTCCTAACTTCACAAAACCCAAGAATGGCTGTACCCTCTAGGCCCACCAGGTTCTAAAAGCATTCTAATATTTAGATAATAATTATTTTTTTGGACTCCACAGCTTTATCGTATGTTTAAAAAAATTGCTAAAATGTATTTAGTTATTCTCTTTTTCCTGCATTATATATTCCTCTTCACGTTGTCCCAGGCACGGACAACATCTTCAAATAAATATGTTTTCAGATGGAATCTTTTGATTAGGTTTACAATTTTTTTTTTTTAACTGTTGGCTCTAAACTTTGTGGTGTCCCTTCTGGGTCTTTTTTACTCTCCCTGAGGATATGTGGAAGAAAACATCACTGTGCTACAAAGTAATATGAAAGAATATTCAGCCCCATGCTGTATCCTTGAGCTGTGGATCAATCTCTAGAGATGAAAGGAACCCTACAAATATATATTTTTTTACCTTTTTAATTTTTTATAGAAAAAAGCTGGCAATCAAACCACTTTAAAAATAACATTTTGGTTTTTATTAGTATATAAATTTCTCGCAGGAGAGATGCAAGGAACCGTGAGAGCGACAGTGAAAGCCAAAGAGAAAGAACTTAAAATTTGGTTACTTTAAATTTGCTAATATCCGGTTAAATTTTTAAGGGAAATGGCAATGGTTTTTGGGTTGTTTTTACTTTTTTAATTAATATGCTTTAAACCTAAAGTTTATATCTGTTCTATATATATATATATATATACAGTGGTGTGAAAAAGTGTTTGCCCCCTTCCTCATTTCCTGTTCCTTTGCATGTTTGTCACACTTAAGTGTTTCGGAACATCAAACCAATTTAAACAATAGTCAAGGACAACACAAGTAAACACAAAATGCAATTTGTAAATGAAGGTGTTTATTATTAAAGGTGAAAAAAAATCCAAACCATCATGGCCCTGTGTGAAAAAGTGATTGCCCCCCTTGTTAAAACATACTATAACTGTGGTTGTCCACACCTGAGTTCAATTTCTCTAGCCACACCCAGGCCTGATTATTGCCACACCTGTTCACAATCAAGGCATCATTTAAATAGGAGCTGCTTGACACAGTAAGGTCCACCAGAAGATCCTTAAAAGCTACACATCATGCCGAGACCCAAAGAAATTCAGGAACAATTGAGAAAGAAAGTAATTGAGATCTATCAGTCTGGAAAGGGTTATAAAGCCATTTCCAAAGCTTTGGGAATCCAGCGAACCACAGTGAGAGCCATTATCCACAAATGGCGAAGACACAGAACAGTGGTGAACCTTCCCAGGAGTGGCCGGCCGCCCAAAATTACCCCAAGAGCGCAGCGACGACTCATCCAAGAGGTCACATAAGACCCCACAACAACGTCCAAGGAACTGCAGGCCTCACTTGCCTCAGTTAAGGTCAGCATTCATGCCTCCACCATCAGGAAAAGACTGGGGGGCAAAAATGGCCTGCATGGCAGAGTTCCAAGGAGAAAACCACTGCTGAGCAAAAAGAACATCAAAGCTCGTCTCAATTTCTCCACAACACATCTTGATGATCCCCAAGACTTTTGGGACAACATTCTGTGGACCGATGAGACAAAAGTGGAACTCTTTGGAAGGTGTTTGTCCAAGTATATCTGGCGTAGAAGGAACACTGCATTTCATAAAAAGAACATTATACCAACAGTAAAATATGGTGGTGGTAGTGTGATGGTCTGGGGCTGTTTTGCTGCTTCAGGACCTGGAAGACTTGCCGTGATAAAAGGAACTATGAATTCTGCTGTCTACCAAGAGATCCTGAAGGAGAATGTCCGACTATCTGTTCGTGTACTCAAGCTGAAACGAACTTGGGTTCTGCAGCAGGACAATGATCCTAAACACACCAGCAAGTCCACCACCGAATGGCTGAAGAAAAACAAAATGAAGACTTTGGAGTGGCCTAGCCAAAGTCCTGACCTGAATCCTATTGGGATGTTATGGTATGACCTTAAAAAGGCCGTTCATGCTCGAAAACCCTCTAATGTAACTGAATTAGGACAATTCTGCAAAGATGAGTGGGCCAAAATTCCTCCAGGACGCTGTAAAAGCCTCATTGCACGTTATCGCAAACGCTTGGTTGCAGTTGTTGCTGCTAAGGGTGGCCCAACCAGTTATTAGGTTTAGGGGGCAATCACTTTTTCACACAGGGCCATGATGGTTTGGATTTTTTTTCACCTTTAATAATAAACACCTTCATTTACAAATTGCATTTTGTGTTTACTTGTGTTGTCCTTGACTATTGTTTAAATTGGTTTGATGTTCCGAAACACTTAAGTGTGACAAACATGCAAAGGAACAGGAAATGAGGAAGGGGGCAAACACTTTTTCACACCACTGTATATATATATTTATTTTTATTTATTTATTTCAGGTACTTATATAGCGCTGTCAATTTACACAGCGCTTTACATATACATTGTACATTCACATCAGTCCCTACCCTCAAGGAGCTTACAATCTAAGGTCCCTAACTCACATTCATACATACTAGGGACAATTTAGACAGGATCCAATTAACCTACCAGCATGTCTTTGGAGTGTGGGAGGAAACTGGAGTACCTGGAGGAAACCCATGCAGGCACAGGGAGAACATGCAAACTCCAGGCAGGTAGTGTCGTTGTTGGGATTTGAACCAGCGACCCTCCTTACTGCTAGGTGAACGTGCTACCCACTACACCACTGTGCCGCCCTAAATATATATAGCGGTTGGGAAGAGGTTAAAGTGTAACTAAAGTCAAAACTTTTCATTATGGCGTAATAGAGTGTTGGACCCCCTGTCAGTGTATATATATATATATATATATATATATACAGAATCCTTGTTTTACCTATAAACGTTCTAGTTCATGATACACCCTTAACAAAGGATTCAAATAGAACTATGGGGTTTATCAGCAGAAGCTGTTTGCTTTTGAGCACCCTGTCTCTAATTGAAATCTTGCCAAACAGAAAGGTGTAGGGCTATTTTCAGCTTGAGCTTTTGAGCTCTGTGTACAAGAAACTCTTTGCAACAAAGATGCAAAGGACAGCCTAGAAAATTAAGCCCCGGAAGGACTTGCCCCTTAATGACCAGGCCATTTTTTGCGATAGGGCACTGCGTCGATTTAACTGACAATTGCGCAGTCGTGCGACATAGTACCCAAACAAAATGTTTTTTTTTTTTTTCCCCACAAATAGAGCTTTCTTTTGGTGGTATTTGATTACAATATACAAGTAAATGTGCAAAAAACTGGATCAGTAAATATCTCACAGTGCTAGATGGTATGGATCTAAATGTCCATTAATAACAGCAGAAAGTGTAATTTAATTTAAAAAAAATCCATGCAATATATAGTCTGTAAAAAGTCTATATCAGACTTCACCAGTGACGTCATCATCCTCCGCATGCATGACATTTGAGCCTGAGACCTCGCTCTGCATCCAGCTTCACTGCGGCCGGTCTTTTTCCATCCTAAAGCAGTTCTCTGGACCCAGCAGCAACAGCTCTTCAGCTAGCAGGAGGATGTGGCATATCTGGTGCCCATCCCCACGTTTCTATCACTTCTAAAATGTGAGTTGCCTGTACACATTATTCTATGATTAAAATGTTTTTACTTCTACACCCAGAGGTGCATCTTTCCTTGTGTTTTTTTGGTATTTGATTACCTCTGCTGTTTTTATTTTTTGCACTATAGACAAATAAATAGCTACAATTTTGAAAAAAAAAACACACACCATATTTTGTGCTTTTTGCTATACTAAATATCCCCCCAAAAAAATTAAAAATAAACAAATTTCTTCTTCAGTTTAGACCGATATGTATTCTTCTACATATTTTTGGCAAAAAAATAAATAAATCGCAATAAGCATAAATTGATTGGTTTGTGCAAAAGTTATAGCGTTTACAAAAAGGGGATATATTTATGCCATTTTTATTATTATTCTTTTTTTTAACTAATAATGGCAGCGATCTGCAATTTTTATCTGGACTGCGACATTGCGGTGGACAAATCGGACACATTTCATACTTTTTTGGAACCAGTGACAGAGCTGAAAATAGCCACTGATTACTGTATAAATATCACTGGCAGGGAAGGGGTCAACACTAGGGGGTGATCAAGGGGTTAAGTGTGTTCACTCACTGTGTGTTATAACTGTGGGGGGATGGGACTGATTGCGGGAGGAGACAGAACGCTGTTCCTACTTAGTAGGAACGCACAATCTGTCTCTACTTCCCTGACACACACAGATCCCCATTCTGGCTCTGTCAGGAGCGATCACAGGTGCCCGGCGGACATTGTGCCCACCGTCCACACACATCGGTTCTGGGGAAATGATGCGGGCACGCGCGTAAACCTGCCATTTCGATTTAAAGAGCCGACATACCATGACGGCGATTTACGCAGAATCAACGCAGAACCACTGCAACAGTTGGTCGGCAAGTAGTTCAAAAGTATACGTTAATGCGCATGCCCCTGGGTCTCTCCTTACCGTTTTTTTTATTTAATTTGTAAGTTCAGGTACTGTGTACCTTCCAGAGCTGGTCAGGTTAAAGCAGTGGTCATCACCCCTGTCCTCAGGGCCCACTAACAGGCCAGGTTTGCAAGATAACTGAAATACATGACAGGTGATATAATTTTACTGCTCAGTAATTGCAGTATTCTAGTCTGCATCTTCCCAAGGTAATACATAAAACCTGGCCTGTTAGTGGGCCCTGAGGACAGGGTTGATGACCACTGATTTAACCTGACCAGCTCTATAAGGACACCCACTCATGGATGATTCTCATTTATGTAGTGACATTTTACCTGTCATTTTTATGTTTATATAACTGTGTCTGATTCAATTTTTAAATGTTATCAATTAATTGAATATTTTTCTTTTCAAATATTATTTTTTATATATTTTTTCGAATAATTTCCTTAAAAATCCCACATTTGAGGTTTTTCCTTCAATTAAGGGTTGATGACCACTGGGTTAAAGAGATCCTGTCCCTAGGCAATTCACTTCAACAACAATCTTCTCATAAGACTATATGCGCATGTATACATATTTTATGCATGTTATTTGTAAAAGTCTTCCTTGTCTTGACATCTAAAAGCTGCAAAACTGCTGGGCACCTGCACCGTATTGTTAGCAGTCCAAGCAGACTCAGAGCTGTCACTCAATTGATATTGTATTGTGTTCCTCTTCTCTCCTTCTCTGGCAGCTATGTAATACATTCTATGGAAGTGAGGGGAGGGGCGGAGGAGCTTGGCCAGCACAGACAGAAATTAGACAGAAGAGGAGAGGACTATGATATGCAAGGAGGGAGGGGGTTGTGTTAGAGAATTTACTTTGCTGGAGCGGTTACATTTTCTAACAAGTTCAAAGGCACATTGTAAATAAATAAATAAATCATTTATTGAAAGGGAAGAGAGTAAGCACTTAAAATAGTCAATTTGTTGATTTGCCTGTGCTTTTCCCTGCTATTCTTTGAGTTGGTGGCAGGTTCTCTTTAGGCAGTGTTTAAAAGAGTGCAAAATTTGGTGCAGCTCTGCATTGATACCAATCCACTTCCAGTTTTTTTTTTTTTTTTTCTCAAAGCTTAATTGAACAAGCTGACGTTAGAAGCTGATTGGCTACCATGCCCAGCTGCAGCAGATTTTGCCCTCTCCAGTAAATCAACCCCATTATGTCATTCATGGGCAAAGCCAATAAATATTGTCAAATTTATTTGAATTGTTTATTTCATTGGAGCCAATTCATTAAAGCTGGACAAAAGAAAATCCCCTAAGGACCAAACAGATTTTTTTTTTGTCTGTAATTTTATTCTGTGGTTATTTCAAGGTCAGCATTCAATTTAGTTGCTGTCCCACCAATAGCCAACTTTTTTTTTTTCCTTTCTTGAATATCTTAGGATACATTTTTCCGAAGCTGTCCTGTAAATGCATATAGCATTTAAGCCCAGAAAACAGTGGAAAAGGTGTAAAACCCTCTGACAGGTTTGTAATGCTCAAGCCATAGAGTGATCAAAGTTGTATCCCGTATTAAGCACTGATGAATGGCAAGCGGTGGAGCCCCTGAAATGCATTGGATGATTTTATATGACTTTATTATACCAACAATTAAACAAATATATTAGCTCTTTAATGTTATTATATTATAATAACTTTTTTGTTATTCTAATGTAATTAAAGCCTGGCCTCATGGTCTCTTTAAAGAGACAGATACTGTGTCCAAAAAAATATTTAAGAGGACCTGTCATGCTTTTTTCTATTACAAGGGGTTACATTCCTTGTAATAGGAATACAAGTGATCCATTTTTTTTTTAAACAGTGTAAAAATAAATAAAATCAATTAACATAAATAAGAAAAAAAAAAAGGTTTTTAAAAACACCCAGTCACGACGAGCTTGCGCACAGAAGCGTGCGCATACGTGAGTAGCGCCCGCATATGAAAACGGTGGTCAAACCACACATGTGAGGTATCGCCGCGATCGGTAGAGCGAGAGCAATAATTCTAGCCCTAGACCTCCTCTGTAACGCAAAAAATGCAACCTGTAGAATTTTTTAAATGACGCTTATGGAGATTTTTGGGTCAAATCTGATTTCAATTTGTTTTACTCGAGTATCTTTTTTATCTTTTATGCATATTTTATAAAAACTTTGTAATAACCCCCCTTTTGTCAAAAGAGTATATTTTTTAAGAGTGCTTCTAAATTGTGGATGATGTTGGTGGTTGTGGAATATTGAGGTAAAAAAATGTTTAGCGTAAAACAATAAAAAATGTTGCCATGCTAAACATACCGGTAGATATTCAATAAACAAGTGTCTATAAAGTGTGAACAACTGGTGCTGTTCTAAATAGTGCAGATAAATTCCTTGATGAACATCCAGTAACAATGAGTATAACTGATGTGCGTTTTAATCACGCAAGTGCACCTCCACTATTATTGATATAAAATGCCTCCTTACTAGACTCTAAATTATGAGTCTAGGCAGCCATGATATGCAAGTATACAAAATCAGCTTCCTCTATAATATTGCAGGTGGTGGAACTGTCTTGGCTAATGGTAAAGTTTACACCATAGTAGGGCCCATGAAGGAAAGATAAAACAGACACATAGTGTAAAACTGGTTAACAGTTTATTAAAAGAAATCAGTGCTAAACACTTACAGAAATCCAGTAAAAACAAGCATTAATAGATCCAAGACATCCTAGAAGTCGATCGACCAGTATACAGGATTGGCGTGTGCGTGATACCTCATGGACATGGACTCGACCTGTCGCATTTCATTAGAATTAACATCCTCTGAGGCTTTTTTTTGTTTAAGAAAATGTTTAGGCATCAACATCCCCCATCATCTACCCTTTTACTTACCTGAGACCGCATTTGATCTAGCATTGTGCACCTCTGTTGCTCTTCTCTTCCCTCAATTCTGGGCCTCACTAGTTTTGCTGGGACTCCTCCCCTGTCAATCAAAACCAGTGATGAGGGATCGAGGGGCGGGACTGAGTCCCGCTGTCTGTGTCAATGGACGCAGCAGTGGGGATCAGGTGCTAGCACACACGAGTGCCCCCATAGGAAGTGGCTTCCCATGGGGGCACTGGACAGAGAGGAGGAGCCAGGATTGCCAGCAGGGGAACTGAGAAGAGGAGGTTTGCTGCCACTCTGTGCAATTCCATTCCACAAAGCAGGTAAGTATAGACGTGTTTGTTTGTTTTTTTAGTTTTACCTTTACAGTCACTTTATGTACAAGCAAGTCCTAAGTGAATGATATTAGTTAGATAAAGCAGCATGTATCATACAAAGTTGCTATGTTTATTTATTTTTTAAATAATTTTTTCACCTTTTGTTCATCTGTTATTGCATGTTAGCCCTACGTTCTTTTTTTGCAGCCATTTATTTTCTACATGCTTGAACAAAACTTTTTGGACTGGCTTCCTCAGAGTGACAACAGTGGGAAAAGGAATGTGCATCAAGCATTTTAGTCTGCATTGGGAGAGTGTGTGATAGGATGACAATGTAGAACAGCTGGGAGAGAGGGGAAGAGTGTTGTCACCCTATAACAAGAAATTCCTTAACAAGGACTTTTATGGCAGGGTCACCAGGTACTATTTTAATTAAGCTACAGATTAAAAAATATCAACATAGTTACATAGTTAGGTTAAAAATGGACGCATGTCCATCTAGTTCAACTTACAAAAAAAATTTTTTAAATCACTACAAAACATCCATATGCAGTACACATTCCTATACCTACAGTTGATCCAGAGGAAGGCTAAACAACCCATATGAAGCATGGTTCAATTTGTTCAAGTGGGTTTTGAACAAGCTACAAGTTACTAAGCTGGCCAGAACTAGTTCTTGAGTGAGTCTATTCCACATTTTCACAGCTCTTACTGTATATATAATACTTGTATATCTTTTGTTTAATTACAGTTTGTGTCTATCTTGAAGATATTTCCTCTCCAGCCCTTTCTACAAAGAGTTTTGAAATATCCTTGTGGAATATGAAAACGATTGTTTCTACTAATATATAGATATACAGTTTTTCAAGTGTAAATACACAAGTGTATATATATATATATATATATATATATATATATATACACATATAGGTGTGCTCATAAGTTTACATACCCTGGCAGAATTTATGATTTCTTGGCCATTTTACACGAAAAACATTTCTTTCACTCATGGTTAGTATTTGGCTGAAGCCATTTATTATCAATCAACTCTGTTTACTTTTTTTAAATCATAATGACAACAGAAACTACCCAAATCCCCCTGAGCAAAAGTTTACATACCCCAGTTATTGATACCATGTTTTGTCAATGACAGCTTGAAGTCTTTTGTGGTATTTGTGGATGAGGCTCTTTATCTTCTCAGATGGTGAAGCTGCCCATTCCTCTTGGCAAAAAGCCTCCAGTTCCAGTAAACTCTTGGGCTTTCTTGAATGAACTGCATGTTTGAAATCTCCCCCGAGTGGTTCAATGATATTAAGGTCGGGAGACTCAGATGCCCACTCCAGAACCTTCTCTTTATTCTGCTATAGCCAATGACAGGTAGACTTGGCCTTGTGTTTAGGATCATTGTCATGTTGGAATGTTCAAGTACGTCCCATACTTAGCTTCCTGGCTGATGAATGCAAATGTTATTCCAGTATGTTTTGATAACATACTGCATTCATCTTGCCATCAATTTTGACCAATTTTTCTGTGCCTTTGTAGCTCACACATCCCCAAAACATCAGTGATCCACCACTGTGTTTCACAGTAGGAATGGTGTACCTTTCATCATAGGCCTTGTTGACTCCTCTCCAAATGTAGTGTTTATGATTTGGACCAAAAAGCAACATTTTGGTCTCATCACTCCCAATGACTTTGTGCCAGAAGGTTTGAGGCTTGTCTCTGTGCTGTTTGGCGTATTGTAAGCGGGATACTTTGTGGCATTTGCGTAGTAATGGCTTTCTTCTGGCGACTCGACCATGCAGTCCATCTTTCTTCAAGTGCCTCCTTTTTGTGCATCTTGGAACAGCCACACCACGTCCTGTATTTCAGTTAAAGTTATTTGTGGGGTTTTCTTTGCATCCCAAACTATTTTCCTGGCAGTTGTGGCTGAAATTTTAGTTGGTCTACCTGACAGTGGTCTGGTTTCAACAGAACCCCTAATTTTCCACTTCTTGATTAGAGTTCAAACACTGCTGATTGCCATTCTCAATGCCTTGGATATCTTTTTATATCCCTTTCCTGTTTTATACAGTTCAACTACCTTTTCTTGCAGATGTTTTGACAATTCTTTTGCTTTCCCCATGACTCAGAATCCAGAAAAGTCAACACAGCACTGATGAAAGATGCAAGGGTCTGTCAGGAGTCCAGAAACTCATTGACCTTTTATACACACACACTAATTACAAGCAAACAGATCACAGGTGAGGATGGTTACCTTTAATAGCCATTCAAACCCTTTTGTGTCAACTTGTGTGCATGTTTTTAGGCCAAAATCACCAGGGTATGTCAACTCTTGATCAGGGTCATTTGGGTAGTTTCTGTTTTCATTATGATTTAAAAAAAAGTAAACACAGTTGATTGATAATAAATGGCTTCAGCCAAATACTAACCATGAGTGAAAGAAATGTTTTTTTGTGCTATCATTTATATTCTCTGAAAAATGGCAAAGAAATCATAAATTCTGCCAGGAGGGTATGTAAACTTATGAGCACAACTGTGTATATATATATATATATATATATATATATATATATATATATATATATATATATTTTTTTTTTTTTTTTATATATATTTTTTTTTACATTGTATATTTTATCATTTTTGGAAGGCGGTACGAATCATCGGTGACACCATGCTTTAGGGTCAAGAGGGACAGTGAGGATGAATCCCTATAGAATGCAAAGAAGACATGCACTATGTGGCCAAAAGTCTTTGAACACCTGTGCATCACACATTTATGTGCTTATTGGGCATCCCATTCCGAAACTATGGCCATTATTATGAAGTTGTCCATTTAAACTATTACAGCCTCAACTCTTAGGCTGCTTTCACACTGCAGCGGAAGCGGCGTCGGCGGTAAAGTGCCGCTATTTTTAGCGGCGCTTTACCGTCGTTTTAGCGGCGGTGTGCGGGCGCTAGCGGGGTGGTTTTAACCCCCGCTAGCGGCCGAAAAGGGGTTAAACCCGCCCGCAAAGCGCTGCTGCAGCGGCGCTTTGCCGGCAGTATTGCCGCGGTGTCCCATTGATTTCAATGGGTAGGAGCGGTTTAGGAGCGGTGAATACACCGCTCCTTCACCGCTGCAAAGATGCGGCTAGCAGGACTTTTTTCACCGTCCTGCCAGCGCATCACTCCAGTGTGAAAGCCCTCCGGCTTTCACACTGGAGTTAAAGGGGCCGGTTTTTTTCAGGCGTTACACAGGCGCTATTTTTAGCGCTGTAACGCCTGCATACCGCCCCAGTGTGAAAGCAGCCTTAAGGTTTTCTACAAAATTCTGGAGTGTTTCTGTCTTAAAACCCAACTCCTAAGCCCAACCTACCCATAAGGCTATGTCCGCACTGCATGGGTCAACTGCTCAGTTTTTCTAGGGGTGAGGAGAAAGCTCATACTCACCTGTTCCGCTGATCCTCCGGAAAACTATGCTCCAGCAGTGGATTGTTCCTGTCTATGGAGCATGCTCTTAGTGTGCTGACATCAGGAACAGTCCATTTTCAAAACCTACTGAACCACGGGGAGGCAGGAACTGAAGGGACCAGTCTTGTGCGGGGAAGATTGGCGGGTCAGGTAAGTATATCTTTGCTGATCTCTCCCCTAGAACAAAATGAGCAGTTAACCCATGCAGTGCAGAGTTCTGCTTTAATTACAGAATGGGACCTCAGTTACACACTACAATAGGAGGAAAGGGTCCAAGAATGTAAGCACTCTTTACATATAGGCATCAAAAAATGCAATCGGGTAGTTCAAGCATGTTTGTTGAAAAATCTTTCACATTAAAGGTGAAAAGTTGGCTCCCCTTTTCTGGCAAGACTGTCCCAAAGATTTTGGAGTGTGTCTGTGGGTATTTGGGCTCATCCAACAAATGCAGAATCAGGTTCTGATGTTGGATGAAAAGGCCTGACTCACAATTGGTGTTCCAAATTATCCTAAAGATGTTCAATAGGGTTGAGATCAGTGGCGACTGATGTTTTTTTTTTTTATTTGCTGGTCGGTTCAGCACTTACCCCATTGTGTCAGGCGGCAGGCAGCATGGTGCAGTAGCTTGGCTCCGAGTGTTCTCTCCTCCATGGCGGCATCCAACTCCTCCCCTCCTCCTCCTAGGCATCCAATAGGATAGCCTGTCCTTTCGTCCAATAGGATCACCTGTCTGAATATTGATTCGCTGTTGTAACACACCTGGGTGGGCTCGAAGCGCACTCTCTACGACCTGAGCCCACCCTATATTGAAGCCTAATAGAGCCTTCTGGCTCTAATTGGTGCTTAAAAAAACCAGCCCCTCCAAATTGGAATCCATGCGCCGGTGTCCTGAAAGGGGTCAGACGCATGGATAGGGGAGGCGGCGATGGACATGTGGGGGGGGTGTGCACCCACCCCTGGTTGAGATCAGGGCTCTGTGCAGGCCATTCGAATTCCTCCACATCAAACTCATTGAACCAAGTCTTTTGGAGTTGGCTTTGTGCACAGGGCATAGTCATACCAGAAGAGAGAATTTCCCTTTTCAAGGGTTGGAAGTGCACAATTATTTGAATGTATTTGTATGCTGTAGCATTAACAGTACCTTTACTGGAAACAATTACATTTAATAAGCTTGTGGAGTAGGAACATCATTTTGGCCATGTAATATAATGTTATGGTTTGCACATGTGTATAATACTGGGTAGGGTATTACACTGCACTCCAGCAGCAGATGAGGTGATGAAAACGTAGGGAACTTAATTGTTAGCAGGAGAGGCCAAGGCTATTAAAGCTGCATTCTTCATTGCCCTAAATGGCAGGTTCACTTTAATTTGGGCTTTGTTATTAAATGTGCAGTTTCCAATTTGTTTTAAATGTTTTAACATCTCCATGTTCATGATTTACAAATACCCATAACGATGCAATTGGCCTAATACCGTGTCAGTAATAATGCTACAACCCTTATCCAATGACAGGTCTACTGGTCTAGTTTGGGTTTTGGGCACATCTGTCTTCAGCATGACTGATTCGGTATACTTCTGCTCCATAACTTTTTATTTCAGGTGACCTCTATTGGGCGGATCTCCCAAGGCCTGGCCTCACATGGTCTCCAGACTCTTGTGGTGTTCAGCTTAAGCAGCATGTGTGTTCTCTGCTAGCTGGAGCCCCCGAGGTCTCGTTAAAGTCATAGTCCACCATTTGAAAAAAAAATGAATGCACCCAAAATGAGAACAGAAAAATCTGCATTTATTTATTATTTTTGTATTCGTGCCCCCCGTAGGGGTTGCTAAATGTTGTGGTTCACCTGTCATCCTTCCCAGCCCGGCATCCATCTCTCATGTGACATAGAACAATCCATAAGCTTTTTGTTTGTTTTTGAGGGGATTGAACTTGGATGGGAAAGGGAAATTATGGAATGCCCAGAAGATTCTGTGTAACTTGCTTAGGACTACTATTTACACTCCTGTGTATATATACACTCCAGTCTTCTCTCCAGCACAAACACTTGCTTAAGACCTCTTTCCCTTCACTCCTCCAGCACGTCACTTGCTGCATAACGTTACTCCTCGGGCACTTCACTTGCTGCAGACTGTTACTCCTCCAGATTAGCTAGCACCACATGGTTAGGCCTGACACTAACTCAGCCAGGCCTCATGGATTGCCTTTTGGGGATAGGGACCTCGGGAATCCGGCCCCTGTGGTGTAGAAAGAGGTCCGGTGCTAACTGTCCTCTATTCAGTTGTCAATCCCAGATAGCTCTCTTCAGGCCCAGCCTGACTGCAGAGACCTCTTTCCACTGCCCTTCCCACAGTCCACTCTTCTGGTTCTGCACCCATCTCAAACTGCAAACTCTCAGTTCTCTCAGGCGTACCTCTCCAGTCCTTCCAACCTTGCTTCACTCACCAGCCCTCCTGGCTGCAACCAGTTGTCCTCCCTGGAGTCTCTTAGCAGTGTTCTCTCCCACTGTGCTCTTCTTGCTCTCTTATGTGCCTCTCTTTCAGGATCTCTTCTCTCCTCCTGGATGCACCTGAGCCCCAGTCCATGGTCACCCCTACAGACTGGGGAGCTTCCTGTGGGCCCCAACAGCCTCCACTCTCTCCCACTCCAGCTCTTCCACCCGACAACTCCTCCCTAGCTGGGCTGACCTTAGGTATTTAAGGAAACCGGGGCCCTGACAATCCAAGTTGGGGATTGGCCAAGGCTCCTCAAAATACCCCAGGTAGCCCCACTTCACTTCTCCTCCTCTCTTTCTAGCACCTTCTAGAAAGAAGAGGGAGGCAACAGTGATGTTACCTGTGAGTCACTCATCCCTGCTCTGAGCCACTCCCAGCCCAGATTGAAAACAAACAGGCTTAGCAACCAGCTAGGCCTACCTACATTTTCCTACTCTATCAGAAAAATCCTCGCTCTAGCACCTACCTAACTAGAGGGTGCTAATTTTTTTTTTTTTGCAATGGAGCCTGCGGACTCTTTCTCTAGTCCTACATGTGTATGGATGTATCAATCTACCATTCGAAGTCAGAAAGAAGTAATTAATAGACTATAAGTATGGTAATGTCACACCACTTATCATCCATTGAGATCTATGTGTTCCCCTCTGCAGTCCTCCCAGGTGGGGGTCTTTTTTAACTAGTGGAGGAGGGAAGGGAGTTCCTATTTTCCTGGATGGGGGTCCCCTAATATCACCCCCTGCAATCCTCATAGCTGGGGATCTCCTATAACTGAAGGGGCAAAGAGTGCCTGTATTGGGGTCCCTTCTTACACTTCCCCCCACAGTCCTCCTAGCTTGGGGTCTTGTTTAACTAGAGGGAAATTCCTATGTTCCTGGATGGGGATCCCCTCTTATCTTCCCCCTGCAGTCCTAGCTGGAGTTCTTATTAAACTAGGGGGGGGGGTCTGTATTCCTGGGTGGGGGGGTCTGTATTCCTGGGTGGGGGGGTCCCTTCTGATTACCCCCCTGCAGACATATTATCCAGGGTTCTCCTTTACCTGGAGGGAGGTTCCTGTATTCCCAGATGGGGGACCCATCTCATCCCCACCCTTAAGTCCTCCTGGTCTGGGGACTCCTTTAACTGGAAGCAGGTTCCTGTATTCCTTGATGGGTGTTTCCCTGTATTTGTCTGTATTTCTGGATGGGTGGAAGGGGGTCCCTTCTAATCACGCACAATCACTCCTCCTGTTAAGGAGTCTTCTTCTCATTTCCAGGGGTCAGTACACCTGGAAGTGGCACTATTTTAGCACATGCCATAACCATCCCATATGTTGCAGCTTGGTACTGCGTGCACTTTTATTAGCCCTGTTTACTACTCGCCCACCGGTCGCATTTTGACACATTTTTTTCCCTGGGCACCAGCTGACTTTGTCCCAGCGCTGGCTGCAAAGGACCTACAGTGGGATTTGTCACTAAATGTAGATTCCCCACCACTGTTCAAATGGAGAGTAGGGGGGGCTGGTAAATATGCCAGTCCCTCCCTGAATGAATATGAGGACTATATGTCTTTAGTTACATTCTTTTTCTAAAAAGACTGACAGGGGAGCATATATTGGGGGATAAATTGACCTGGGAGGGGGAAGGATTGTACTAAGTTACAGACTACCTATAGGGGATGTACTGCACTATAGACTATTCTGGAGGGATAATACTTCAGGGCAGACTGACTTGGGGGGAGGGATGTACTGGAGGGCAGACTGACCTGGGAGGATATACTGGGGCACAGACTGACCTGGGGGGTAATACTGGGAAATAGACTGATCTGGGGGGATTATACTGGGGGAAAAACTGACCTGAGGGGATTATACTGGGGAACAGACTGACCTGAGGGGATATACTTGGGGCAGACTGACCTGGGGGGGGGTAATAATGGGAAACAGACTGACCTGGGGGGATTATAATGGGGGACAGACTGACCTGGAGGGGATTGCACTGGGGACAGACTAACCTGGAGGGGATTGCACTGGGGACAGACTGACCTGGAGGGGATTGCACTGAGGACAGACTGACCTGGGGGGATATACTGGGGGGGGGGGGTAATACTGGGAAAAAGGGGGGATTATACTGGGGGACAGACTGACGTGAAGGGATTATATTGGGGGACAGACTGACCTGGGGGGATTATATTGGGGGACAGACTGACCTGGGGGGGTTATGCTGGGGGACAGACCGACATTTCGGTCACTCCCACTGTTTATGATCATGGCACTGCATTATTACTTTAAACAAGCGTATTTTGTTATTGGAAAATTTTAGATTCAACTCTCAAACTTTGTGTTTCGGAAATTCCGACGGAAAAAGTCAGATGGAGCCCACACACGATCGGATTTTCTGACAGCACGATCCAATCGCACATTTTCCGTCGTGTACAGGGCATTAAAGTAATTTTTGGTTCTTGGGGAATCCTGCTTAACCACCTCAATACAGGGCACTTTCACCCTCTTCCTGCCCAGGCCATTTTTCGGCTTTCAGTGCTGTCACATTTTGAATGACAATTGCACAGTCATGCTACACTGCAACATGTGAAATTTTAATAATTTTCTTCACACAAATAGAGCTTTCTTTTGGTGACATTTAATCACTGCTGGGTTTTTTATTTTTTACAAAAAAAAAAAGAAGACTGAAAATTTTGAAAAAAAAATCTCTTCTCTTAGTTTCTATCAGTAGATTTTGTAAATAAGTAATTTTTCTCCTTCACTCATGTGCGCTGATGAGGCTGCACTGCTGGGCACTGATAGGCTGCTCTGATGGGCACTGATGAGGTGGCACTTATGGGCACAGGAGGCACTAATATGCTGCACTTATGGGCACTGATATGTGGCACTGATGAGTACTGATAGGCAGCACTGATGGGTGGCACTGGGGGGCACTGATAGGTGGCACTGATGGGCACTGATGAGGCACCACTTATGGGCATTGATTAGGTGGCACTGATAAGGCGGCACTGGTGGGAACTGATAGTAGGCACTGATGGGCTCTGTTGGTGGCACTGATGTGCACTGATAGTTGGCACTGGTGGGCACTGATAAGCGGCAGGGATAGGTGGCACTGATGGGTGTCACTGATGGGCTCCACTGATGGGCATTGATGGCCAGCACTGATGGGCATTGATGGGCAGCACTGATAGGTTACTAAAGTTACAAAAAATGTCAGAATACAACTTTGTAAGTGATGTATGGGTGAATGTAATGTATTGTAATGCGTTTTCGGGCATTTGTGGTCTTGGTCACATGATTTGTTTTCATTCAAATACTAACTGCATGAAAATCATTCATTCTGTTATCATACGAGTAAAGTTTTTGTGCTTGTCCCTTTGGAATATTTTCACATGAACTGTTGTGATCAGCTCTCAAAAGCCGTGTACTAATGATCAGGTTATCAGACAATTGCTCTTAAATCGCTATTTCTTGTCTGATTTTCTCATCGTGTGTACTAGGTAATAGAGCCTATGCCAAGCTTTCTTGCTGTCTGTGTCCCAATGGAGAGATTGACCCTCTCTACTTGTCCTGGTGACCACAGTCAATGGTATAGAAAGTAATGGGAAACACAAAACCTTAGCTGGATCAGAAATACAAAGGAAATCTTTCAAAGGTGACATCTGTTCCAATGACTACTATTTAGGAGGGATTTCCTCTCACTTTAGTGAGGCTTCCTCTCACATCCTATGGTGTCTTTAGCACAGGTAGTGGAAATCAACCCAAAATGGCACAGACAGGAAAAACAAAACAAAAAAAACAGGGATTTTAAGAATTACCCCCAAAGCTTTGAGGGCTGTACTGAAAGTAACGCCAAAGTTATCATACCTTTTTTTATTAACGTGCTTAAAGCGGTCCTCCACCCTGAAGTGGAAGTTCCGCTCATCTGATCCCTCCCCCCCTCCGGTGCCACAATTGGCACCTTTCAGGAGGGAGGGGGGTGCGGTTACCTGGATAATCCAGGTATCTGCACTCACTTCTGGGACAAGACCCCCGCAGACCGCCGCAGATGCCCCCTCCCCCGTTGTGTTCTGGGAAACACACAGTTCCCAGGACACAGCGGGGACCAGCAGAGATGCGCAGCACAACTCGCGCATGCGCAGTAGGGAACCGGGCAGTGAAGCCGCAACGCTTCACTTCCCTGACAGAGGATGGCAGCGGGGGCAGCAGAGAGACCAGCGATCGCTCGCCATCTGCCGCCGACATCGCTGGACCCTGGGACAGGTAAGTGTGAATTTATTAAAAGTCAGCAGCTGCAATATTTGCAGCTGCTGGCTTTAATATGTTTTTTAAAGGTGCAGAACCACTTTAAGTGGTTTAAATGTTGCATGTTGATAGAGTAATTCTTCCTCTATAGCAAGGGTCTCCTAACTTCCTAAACAAAGGGGCAGTTTATGGTCTTTCAAATTTTAGGGGGTTCAGACTGGCAAGCAGGAGTAAAAAATGCCCTGGTGTCAGCGAGTAAAAATCGCCCCATCTTTGGTATTAGGGGGAGGAATAATGCCCCATCGTTGATGTCAGTGGCAGGAATTGTGCTCCATTGTTGATGTCAGTGAGAGGAATAGTGCCACATCATTGGTGTCAGTGGGAGCAATAGTGCCCCATCATTGATGTCAGTGAGAGGAATAGTGCCACATCATTGGTGTCAGTGGGAGGAATAGTGCCCCATCGTTGGTGTCACTGGGAGGAATAGTGCCACATCATTGGTGTCAGTGGGAAGAATAGTGCTCCATCGTTGGTGTCAGTGGGAGGAATAGTGCCCCATCTTTGATGTCAGCAGGAGGAATAGTGCCACATCATTGGTGTCAGTGGGAGGAATAGTGCCCCATCGTTGGTGTCACTGGGAGGAATAGTGCCACATCATTGGTGTCAGTGGGAAGAATAGTGTTCCATCGTTGGTGTCAGTGGGAGGAATAGTGCCCCATCTTTGATGTCAGCGGGAGGAATAGTGCCCCATCGTTGGTGTCACTGGGAGGAATGGTGCCACATCATTGGTGTCACTGGGAGGAATAGTGCCCCATCATTGGTGTCAGTGCCAAGTACTATCCCAGTCCCACTGCTGCTTACAGTGGGGGGATTAATGCCCCAAGGGCCTGATAAAAGCAAGCAAAGGTCCCCATCCAGCCCCCGGGCCACAGTTTTGAGACTACTGCTCTATAGTATCTCGTCTTCTTCATTGCAGGTAAATAATGAATTTCAAGCAGAAGCAAGGTACCGTCATTGAGTTCTTGATGAAGGAGGGGTGAAGGCTGCCTGACATCCACAGAAGGCTAAAGAATGTTTACAGAGATGGCACCACTGACAAGAGAAATGTCCTGTCATTGGGGACTCTTGTCAATAGTGTCATCCCTGTAAACATTCTGTAGTCTTCTGTGGATTTCAGAAAGCTTGCACCACTCCTTCACAAAGAACTCATTGAAGTCACATTTCTTCTACTTGGAATCCATTATTTACTATAGTGAAAGAGTTTACCAACTTTTGAAAGTTGAATGACCTACGTAAGATAATAAAAATAATATGACCACTTATGCATTACTTTCAGTACAGCCCTCGTAAATAGAAAAGAAGGGGACAATTTGACTTTAAATATATTTTAAATACCCTCTTTGTGATTACCCCCAGGTGACATAATTTCCCCACTTTTCACTATACTACGCCCTAAACAAAAGGAATCCTAACACTCCTTTAGTATTACCCATAATCACATCAGTGCCATCTCTGCTAATCTACTAGTTCAAATATCACACAGGAAAGGTCTCTGACAAGACGAAAACCTCTTGTTTCGCTCCGTGGAGAGTTTTCGTATGCTGTTATCAAATAAGAACATACCAACTTAAACTGATCCTGCATGTCAAATATTGCTAAAGATGAGAGAGGTCGCCTTTCCCAGGAGAAGCTGTAATTAACGGCACTCTGTAAACCTAGACGCCTTCACTCTGTGCATTGACTGCTATGGATTGAATCCACAACCTGACGGGTGACTTATCCAAGGCAAGGCCTGGCAGAGACAAAATGTCTACGTCCGCTGAAAGTAAATGAGGCTTCACCATTCATGAACTGAACCATCACATGAATACCAATCAGGATGGTCTGCAGAATGTTCAACATTTTCCTCCTCCGTCTTTTTCTTCTACTTTTTTTTTTTTTTTTTTCAAAAGGAATTTTTTACCCCGGGCCAGAAGCCTTTGTGTCAGTGATACTGTCTCTTCTCTATTCTCAAAGGCTGTCAGATATCAGTGAGATTTGAAACAACTTGTGATGTTGATGGGGTCAAAAGAAGCAGCACGGCAAACTACCTTCTACCGGACTAAAGTTGTCAAGCATAAGGAATATTTTCACAAGTGTAGGAGGCATGATAATAAAAAATGAAATGCTTGACTGCCAAGTAAACGTCCCCAAAAAAATAAAGTTACAACTTTTTGAAAATACAAAAAAACATATCTAAACCTAAGAGCAAAAATAGAAATAATATATTACAGCTTACCAGTCATTAGGTGTGGCACCTGTATTAGGCTTTTTACACAGGGGCGCCTCCGGTAAGCGGAATGGGCTTGCTCAGCAGAGGATCTCTCCATTGATTCCCGCTAAAAAAGCAGCCTACAGGTCCGTGTCCGCTCCACTATGCAAAGCGGACACGGACATAGTTTCACTCTTCTCTATGGGGCAATCAGATGGAAACATACCACCTGTCCATTTCCATTCGGTCCTATCCGATCCACCAGACGGATGGAGAATAGGACCACCATCCATCTGCTTTTGGCCAACAGGATCAGATCTAAAGGACTTGATTGGACACTCCAGTCTCCTCTATGGAGTGGTGGATATCAGCAGGCATATGTCCGCTGACAACCGCCGCTCCATAGAGGAGACTAGAGGGTCCGATCAGGTCTGCCTGAAAAACTGACAGGGGGACTTGATCAGACAGCCTGTGTGAAAGGGGTCTAAGTTTTCATTTTTCATTTTTTTCCTTAATTTTCACCTGGCGATTCGGTCATTAACCGCATGCCGACCATAACCGCATGCCGAGCATAACCGCATGCCGACCATAACCGCATGCCGACCAGCTGCTGCAGTTGTACTGTGGCAGCATGGCTTGGCTGCGTGAATCGCCGTTATGTTACTTCGGTAACATAAACAGCCATTAGCGCGCACCCCCGCTCGCTCCCCAAGCCGATGCAAGTGCCCGGCGGTCTTGATCACCGCCGGGCTCCCACAATAGCTTGGGGCACACGGAGAACTGGGAGCTTTGTGTGTAAACACACAGTTTCCGGTTCTCTGAGCAGGGAACTGACAGATCGTCACTCCATACAGAGTATGGACAGCGATCTGTTAGTTTCCCTGCACAGTCCCACCCCCCCTTCAGTTAGAACACAAAATAGGATACATATTAACCCCTCCCCTGCCCCCTAGTGTTAACCCCTTCACTACCAATGACATTTTTACAGTAATCAATGCAATTTTAATCACACTGATCGCTGTATTAATAATATAAAAATTGCAGATCGCCACCATTACTAGTAAAAAAAAAAAAAATATTCATAAAAATGCCATAAATCTATCCCCTATTTTGTAGATGCTATAACTTTTGCGCAAACCAATCAATAATCGCTAATTGTTTTTGTTTTTTTACCAAAAATATGTAGAAGAATATGTATCGGCCTAAACTGAGGAAAAAAATGTTTTTTTATATATTTTTGGGGGATATTTATTATAGCAAAATGTAAAAATGTTTTTTATTTTCAAAATATGCGCTTTTTTTTTGTTTATAGCGCAAAAAATAAAAACCGCAGAGGTGATCAAATACCACCAAAAGAATGCTCTATTTGTGGGGAAAAAAAAGGATGTAAATTTTGTTTGGGATCCATGTTGCATGACCATGCAGTTGTCAGTTAAAGTGACGCAGTGCCAAATCGCACAAAGTGGTCTGGTCTTTGGCCTGCAAAATGGTCCGGAGCTTAAGTGGTTAACACACTTCCCTTCTAGGGTGACAGTACTCACTAATGCTGCGTACACATGAGCGGAATGTCTGACAGAAAAAGTCAGACAGAAGCTTTTCATTGTATATTCCGATCGTGTGTATGCCTCATCGGACTTTTTTTCTGAAATTCTGACAGACCTAGAAAGAGAACATGTTCTAAATATTTCCGACGGAACCAATTCCTATCGGGAAAATCGCTCGTCTGTATGCTGTTCTGACGTACCAAAAACGACGCATGCTCTGAAGCAAGTACGAGATGGAAGCTATTGGCTACTGGCTATTGAACTTCCTTTCTAGTCCCGTCATACGTGTTGTATGTCACTGCGTTCTTGGTGATCAGACTTTGGTGTGATCGCGTCTACGCAAGAGAGTTTCAGCGGAATTCCGTCGGAACTCCATTGGAAAAACCTTCAGAGTTTATTCAGACGGGAAAACTGATCGTATATACAGGGCATAACAGTACTGGTCTATCGAGGAGCAGCGTCATCACTGTAGGACTACAAAACACCTCCTCTTCTCCCTGTCACTATAACATATGGAGAGGGGCACTATGCTAAATAATAGTCATGAAGGACAGAAAGCACATGAAGTTCCCTAAATTTCTTGCAGGAGCAACCATTTTTATTTCTTTTTTGTTGAACAGATATAACAAAACTCTTTCACACCCTAGTCACACCGATCACGACATTGAAATTGTGCTATTTCACTTGAAGCAGCATGATTTCAAAGTAGTGCTACTTCAGGTGTGACTTGGAAGACATCTTTGTGACTCCATGCACAGATGTCTATGCAAGTCGCCCCTGAAATAAAAAAAAAGTAGTGCAGGAACTACTTTCAAAATCACTGCGACTGGAGTTGGAGTCGCAACGGTTTGACCACTTCCAATATGGACAATAGAGTGCGACTTGTCATGAGATTTAAAACTGTCCAATCGCATGGCAAATCGCAGCGGTGTGACCGGGGGTCAACAGCATATATCACAGATCAACAGGGAACAAATAAGAGCTGTTCATGGTTAGGTTTTCGATATGCTTGATTGTATATATATCATACCTCCCTGCATACTTTTGCTAGTAGGTGTCCCTCATCCCCATCTCAAAGGAGAGGTATGTATAAACTCAAATCCATACATGGTATATATTGCAGCTTACTAGTCCTTAGTCCTTAGGCAATAGCCCATATATGTATGGTATTTGTTGTTTGTAGTAGGGCCTGGAACAGGGGTTTTCAAACTTCTAAAGAAAGGGCCAGTTTATGGTCCTTCAGACTTTAGGGGAGCCGGACTATGCCCAGTGGGAGTAAACAATACCTGATCTTTAGGGGGAGAAACAGTTTGTGTCAGTGGGGGGAAGAGTGCCCCAGCATTGGTGTCAGCGGAAGGAATGATGCCCCATTGTTGGTGTCAGCGGCAGGAATTATGCCCCATTGTTGGTGTCAGTGGCAGGAAGAATTCCTCAAGGGTCGCATAAAGGCTAGCAAAGGGCCGCATCTGGCCCCAGGGTGACAGTTTGAAGACCACTAGCCTAGAACAATAGAATGCATTTTTTTTTTAATACTATCTAAAACACACTTACCCTGGCCTTTGACCCTGACTCTAAACCTGACACTGGCCTAGATGAAATCCTGATTCTAGCTATTTTATCTTAATCGCTTCAGGCCCGGAAGATTTTACCCCCTACCTGACCAGAGCACTTTTTGCGATTCGGCACTGCGTTGCTTTAACTGACAATTGCGCGGCCGTATGAAGTTACAACCAAACAAAATAGATGTCCTTTTCCCCCACAAATAGAGCTTTCTTTTTGAGGTATTTGATCACCTCTACGGTTTTTATTTTTTGCGCTATAAACAAAAAAATAGTGCCAATTTTAGAAAAAAAAATATATTTTTTACTTTTTGCTATAATAAATATACCCAAAAAAATATATATAAAAAAGTTTAGGCCGATATGTATTCTTCTACATATTTTTGGTAACAAAAAATATCATATATTGATTGGTTTGCGCAAAAGTTATAGCGTATACAAAATAGGGGATATATTTATGGCATTTTTATTATTATTTTTTTTTATGAGTAATGGTGATGATCTGTAATTTTTATCATGGCTACGACATTATGGCGGACACATCGGACACTTTTGACACTATTTTGGGACCATTGTCATTTATACAGCGATCAGTGCTATAAAAATGCACCGATTACTGTGTAAATGACACTGGCAGGGAAGGGGTTAACCACTAGGGGGCATTCAAGGGGTTAAGTGTGTCCTAGGGAGTGATTCTAACTGTGGGAGGATGGGCTACCACTGACATGACAGAGATCACTGCTCCCAGTGACAGGGAACAATGGATCTCTGTCATGGCACTAGGCAGAACAGGGAAATGCCTTGTTTACATAGGTATCTCCCCATTCTGCCTCTCCGTGACACGATCGGGGGACACCGGTGGACATCGAGTCCACGGGACCTGCGGCGCTGTCACCCTGTAAACGGGCCACTAGCCCCGCCAATTAAAGGGGATGTACAGGTACGCCCATTTGCCCACCGCTGCCATTGTGCCGACGTTTATCAGCGTGCAGCGGTCGGCATGTGGTTACTTTTTGAGAAAATTGAAGTTCAGTAGCCAGTGGGGCTTTTCTGCTTGATTCCAAGCATGCATAGAACTTTGTGCACCGCAATTGTGTACACACATTTGGAATTTCCGACAATGGTTTTGTTGTGTCAGAGATTCTGATGGAGCCTACACACGGTGAGAATTTCCAACAAAAATCTCCCAACGAACATTTTCCATTTGAAAATCCGACCATGTGTATGCGGCATTACTCTCTCTGATTCCTGTATCCCTTGTGTATTATCGTTTCATTTTGCAAGTCCCCTGCACCCTCAAGAAAACGAAATTTGTAATATTACCTTTTTTACAAGGTCCTCAACAACCTTTTCTTCCTCTGGCGGTAGGCAAATTTTCAATGCATTCTTTGCAGCATTCTCTTTGTAAGTACTGGGCAGGTAGGAGGGGGTTGGTCCTTGACAATCTAGGTTTATAGCAAGTTGGTTGAACATTAATGTGTGTGTGTGGGGGAGGGGTCCCAGCACTCATGTCTCAGATTACACTAAGCTCTCCCTCTATGTGCTTTGCAGTGTGTGTGTGTCAGAAACCATGAATCAAACCGAGACAGAACTACAATTAAATCACACTTGTTTATTAATAAAAATAAAAAGGTAAATAGAGTAAGCGTATTCAAAGCATAGCCAGAATCCAGTAACCGGATCGAGTAGTCAGCCAGTCCAGAGTTCAATAACCAGATCGGGTAATCAGCCAGGCCAGAAGTCAGGGATCCAAGTGGATCAACAGCAAGCAGGATAAGGAGCCAGAAGGGATGTCAACAATCCAGTCTTTAAACAGAACTGCAGGAGATGGTTTCTTGTGATGTGACCAAGGTGAAGGCAGATATGAAGTGAACTGGACAGCTTTAAGTAGGCAGGTCAGACAAGTTGGATAAGGAACACCTGGTAACTGTGGAGAGAGATGAGAGCTTGCAATTAGCCGACAGCTGAGCAGCCAGCCCAGAGAAGGAAGGGCTAAGCCAGCCCTGACAGTGTGATATCAAATCCCCACCCCTTGCCTAATAGAGTTTAGAGATGCTTTGTAAACTGTGCACTTGAACAGATGTAGAAGAGAGGGCTGCAGATAAACAGGTACAGCTTATGTAGGAGAATTTGTTTAATCTCTGTATCGCCTGAGGCCAGTCACTTCACTGGTGTATATTGTATGTAAAGGTTTACAACTACTTTAAAGTAACTGCTTGGATGTGCACAGGAATAAAAGACTTGATCATATGCATTGAACTTCAGTGAATCATCAGCTAGGTAGGTTTATAGATCTCTCTTGTGTATTTAAATAAACATTCACATAGGCATATCTGTCTGCCATCCAATCGTACCCTCACACTTTATTCCTGCTCTTGTTTATATGAGTTAGTAAATCAGCCCCTGTAAGTGAAATAGGGAGTATTTATTTTCTGTCATGGAGACTATAATTAATGTACTGGTACTACATGACTGAGGTAAAGAACTGGGCCAGGAAGGGGTTAAGGAATGTAGTGGGTGAGGCTTACCTTACAAGGTGAAAGTAGTCAGCCGGGGAGTGAAAAACCTTATGCCGCGTACACACAGAATTTCCGACAGGAAATGTTAGATGTGAGCTTGTTGTCGGAAAGTCCGACCATCTGTATGCTCCATCGAACATTTGCTGTTGGAAATTCTGCACACAAATGTTTGAGAGCAGGTTCTCCAATTTTCCGACAACAAATTCCAAGCGTGTGTACACAAGTTCCGACGCACAAAAAATGTTTGGAATCAAGTAGAGTGGTGCACTGGCTATTGAACTTCCTTTTTATAGTCATGTTGTATGTGTTGTGCGTCACCACCTTCTTGATGGATGGAATTTCCGATAACATGTGTGACCGTGGGTATGCAAGACAAGTTTGAGCCAACATCCTTTGGAAAAAATCTACGGTTTTGTTGTCGGAATGTCCAATCGTGTGTACGCGGCATTAGGGATTGGGCTATGAACGTTCAATCCAGAGGGTTCTGAAGAGCTGAGAAGTTGTTCTGTCCACCTCTTTTGTTTGATTTTTAGAAAGGTTTGTCATGGAAGCCTAGTGGTAGGTGGGTCTTTGGGCCTTTAAAAATCAGCAGGTTGGTTTTAGTAAAGGTTGTACATCTGTTATTATAAAACCCTCTGGTGTTTGGCAGTTGTTGTGGCCCCCTAGTGTCTGGGTTCACAATATTTACATTTGTATTGTTAATTAATTATTTATGCCCAATTAGATGGCTGTAATGGCCAATAAATACTCAACGTTATGTAGTGTATGATGTTATTGTCATGGCAGCCTCGCAAGGTGGGGTCTTTGGTGCTTAAAAATATCAACAGGGGTAGTTTTGGTAAAAGTCGTACATCTGTTGTTACTGAGTCCTCTTGTGTGTGGTGATTTTGGTCCCCTGGGGGTTCGGTTCCCAATATTTTAGTAAGAGTTCCCAGTAAATCATGAAACAAATGGTGATCAGAGACTCAACTTTTTGCTGAGGTCACTGTTAGCCAGTTACATATTATCAGTACGATATGTTATCTTTTTTTTGTTATTAATTCATTATTTATGTCCAATTAAGTGGCTGCTATGGCCAGTAGATACCCAGCCTCATGTAATCCACTAATCCACAGTTTTTATTGTTGTGGTAGCCTGACGGTAGGGGTTTTTGCTCCCTTTAAAAATTAACATGGTGGTTTTAGTAAAGATTGTACATTTGTTAGTTATATATTTTTCATCCAACATAGCTACACATATAGCATCCGGCACCTCATTCCAAAAAGTCAAATACTGGAAGAGAATCAGGTGGGATTCTGATGGCCCCAACAGATAATAATAGAAACCAAGAATAGTTAAAATATAAAATGTATTACAAACATAAAAAACTAAAAAAAAAGCTAATCAGATCATTGTGTTTCATTGTACATTTCCATTTGGGTGGTCATACAGGTAAAATTCAGGCTGTACAAAGGTTATATATTCGTGTGATATCCCGACATGTTTTGCCTATTTGGCTTCATCAGGGGATTAACAAACTAACTGGAAGACACAAAGAACTATACAGAGGAATACAAGGATATAATGTCAAAATTACAAAATGAAACACATACACAGCATTACATAAATAAAGAAAAACAGTTATAGCTCTTTTGCCATTGTCCGCACCATCCCAAGGCTTACCCCAAAGTAGCTCCCAAAAGAGATCACCATCATACTCAGGACCAAGACAGAGAGGGAGCACTGTGCAGCCACAGAGGACACATGGCAACCAGGCCGAAGAGGAATTAAGGGGAAGAGAAAAATATTTTAACATTTGTTAGAGCCCTCCGATGGGTGTGTGGTGGTTGTCGTGGTCCCCTAGGGGCTTGGTTTCCAATATTATAGTAAGAGAGCACAACAACTCATCAAACAAAATGAAGAAGTCCCACCTTCTTTTTGCTTATGATAGTTAGCCTGTTTGAAATTTTTAAATTAAGATATGTTGTCTCAATTTAGGCTGTTAATTACGGTAGGTATCTATATCCAATTATGAGCTGCTGTGGACATTAAATACCTAACCTCATGTAGTCCAGGGTTTTTATTATTATGGCAGCCTAGCAGTAAGACTGCTTTGGTGCTTAAAGAAATCAGCAGGATGGTTTTGATGAAAGTTGTACATCTGTTGTTATTGGTCCCTTAGGTTTATGTTTATTGTTGTGGTCCCCTTAGGGTCTGGTTCATGAGGGACATTCCGTACGAGGTCCCAAACCAGTGAAGATGTAGTTTTGGATACAATTAATCAAACACATGGTGATTAAAGAACCACATTTACTTACTTATGTTCGTGTTAGCTAGTTAGCTATTTTTCAGTAATATCTCATTTTTATTTTTTATTTATAATGGTAATTATTTTTTTTATGTGCGATAAAGTCGCTACTGTGGCTATTAAAAACCCAATGTCTCAGAGTTACATGCCAAAATTTCTATGGGGTGGAGTAGGTATTGGTAAATAGGAAAGGGGACAAATATTGACAAATCCCTCAGTCATATGTTTTGCTCCTTCATACATGTTGCTGCTTTGGAAAATCAGCATAAATCATTCCTTTCTATTTTTGCTGCAGGTCGGCAGTTGATGTATTACATACTCCAGAATACTAACTTGACCACAACAAGGCTTCTTTGAAACATGGCTAATACAACCATTGGAATTATGTTAAAACAACACATATATGCTTTTAGTTTTACCCATTGCAGAGAGAAAAAAAAAATGCCACAGGCAGAACTGATATTAATAGCACTCTACGTAATCAATGCATTAAATTCTCCAATGTGTATTTCAAACGGAGGATTCCTAATGTTACCATGACCGCTTTCTGCCGAAGCCAGACAAATCTTTCGTTGGCTTTAATAAGAGATAGGGAGGCATGCTATTCTTGTCTGATGTGAGCTTGTCAGTCGTAGGCTGACTCATGGCTCCGGGCTCCATGCAAAATTCAAGTGGGGAACATGAAATAGGAATCATCCCGTTCAAGATACTCCATGACTTTAATGAATTAATAGAATTAAAATTGTGGCCCTAAATGTCTTCCTTTCTGCTCTAACTGAGTCACATCGAGGTCTCCATTTTTTATGGTGCATTTTATTAATTTATTTATTTTACTTTGAAGAATTCATCTCATTTTCCGTTTCTGAATATGTTATTCCACATATAAAATAATAATAATAATATAAAAAAAAATTGTAAGGTTGCCTGAAATATTAAAGAGGTAGTTTGTATTTAAGATTTTTGTTTTTGTTATTTTAACCGAACTTAATGTGGAAATCCCATTAAAAAATGCAACAGATTAAATTAACCTTTAACCACTTTCAGACCGGACCAATTTGCTGGTCAAAGACCAGACCACTTTTTGGGATTCGGCACTGCGTCGCTTTAACTGACAATTGCGCGGTCGTGCGACGTGGCTCTCAAACAAAATTAACGTCCTTTTTTTCCCACAAATAGAGCTTTCTTTTGGTGGTATTTGATCACCCCTGCGGTTTTTATTTTTTGCGCTATAAACAAAAATAGAGCGACAATTTTGAAAAAAACGCATTATTTTTTACTTTTTGTTATAATAAATATCCCCCAAAAATATATAAAAAAACATTTTTTTCCCTCAATTTAGGCCAATACGTATTCTTCTACATATTTTTGGTAAAAAAAATCGCAATAAGCGATTATTGATTGGTTTGCGCAAAATTTATAGCGTTTACAAAATAGGGATAGTTTTATAGCATTTTTATTAATAATTTTTTATTATTTTTTTTTTTACTAGTAATGGCGGCGATCTGCGATTTTTATTGTGACTGCGACATTGTCGGGGACCCATCGGACATTTTTGACACATTTTTGGGACCATTGTCATTTATACAGTAATCACTGCTATATAAATGCAGTGATTCCTGTGTAAATGACACTGGCAGTGAAAGGGTTAACCAGTGGGTGGCAGTGTAGGGGTTAAGTGTTCCTAGGGGAGTGTTACTAACTGTGGGGGGGTTGGGCTTTCATTTAGTGTACACTGATCTCTGCTCCAATCACATGGAGCAGAGATCAGCGTCACTAGTTGCTAGGCAGAATGAGAAAATGTTGTTTATACAGCATTTCCTCACTTCCGCCGCTCCGTGAGACGATCGCGGGGATGCCCGCGGCGATCGAGTCCGCGGGTCCCGCGACCGGACTCACGGGGGTCCCGACCAGCGCGGGAGCGCGCCGCCGGCGGCGCGCTCCCGATGGCACGGCGGCAACGAATATTGGACGTACATGTACGCCAATATGCCTGCCCGTGCCATGCTGTCGACGTACATCGTCGTGCGCTGGTCGGGAAGTGGTTAAAGTGTATATAAAGTCCTTTTTTTTTTTTGTTTTGGATAAAATAGTTATAATATAGGTATTAGTTGGAAATTTCTATTTTTTTGTCCTGATGACCAAAATAATCAAGACAACACATGATGGGAAATTAGGGTTGTCACCAGACCTTGCGCTGAAATTAAATCTTCCAATGGGGCATATGTTTTTGGTGAAAACTGTCCAAGATGGGAACTCCATTTTTCCAATCACTTACTGATGCATCTACAGAATAGAAAGTGAAGGGAAATCTCCTCAAGGGGGACACAGATAGCAAAAGATAAACTGTTAGGTGTTTTAATCTTTTCTACTCCACCTGAAAATTAGTTTTGACTATACATACACTTTAAGTAAAAATGTTAAAAGTTTGAAATTTAAGTAATACCTTTTATTGAATAGCTTAAAGTGACACTAAATTCTGGTTTTAAAAAATGTTCTATCCAAGTATACTCTCTTGTCTCTGTTCTACCATGACTCTATGAACTACTCCGTCTCTGCTGGAACACCCGGTTAGATAGTGGGATGCTGAAGACACCTGTATGAGCCTAATGCCGCATACACACGATCGGAATTTTGGGTGGAAAAAGCTCTGATGGTTTTTCCGACGGAATTCCGACGGGATTTCGCTCAAGCTTTCTTGCATACACACAGTCACACCAAATTCCGACCACCAAGAATGCGGTGACATACAATGCGTACGACGGGACTAGAAAAAGCAAGTTCAATACCCAGTAGGCATTCGTTTCCATCTCATAGTTGAATCTGAGCATGCGTGAGTTTTTGCGCGTCGGAATTGCATACACACGATCGGAATTTCTGATAGAAAGTTTTTCCGTCTGAAAAATTGAGAGCATGCTCTCAAATTTTTCCTGGCGGGAATTCGGCCAGCTAAATTCCGATGGAGCATACACATGGTCGCATTTTCCGATGAAAAGCTCTCATCTGTCTTTTGCTGGCCGAAATTCTAAAAAGCAATAAACAGGTAAATGAATCCACCTGAATACAATGAACTAACCAACATGAATAACAGACTACAATATGGCAGTTCATTCAGATCACAGTGGTACTAAGCTAATCTAAATAATATCAGCAGCACTGCTGAAGGGCAGCATAAACATTGAACCATATAAACAAATGAACAGCATAAACAACAAGGAACAATGTATCTCACTGTAACAAATGATCAGACAGTGTCCCAGAGTGCACTCAGTATATCTCATATGCATATGTGTATATTTTCCTGAAAAGAGTTACCCCTGTGAGGTAGTTACACAGTACCTGGCACTTGACTTCTACACTTCAGCTAATGGTGGGGTCCAATCTTTATGATGGTGCACTTATTACTGGCTTCTTAAGGTTGCATGCAGTGATTTTCTTTGGGGCTGCTGGGCAAAAAGGGCAGTCTCCAGTTGTATTGAATTGCTAACAGAAGTTCAGTAAGCACAGCTGAATCCACTTCCAGTCCTGGCACACAATGAGTCTTGTCTTGGATGCTTGTCAGTCTGCAGTCCCGAGGAACTCATTTCCTGGTAACTCACCCCTCACAATTTGGTCCTCAAAGACTCAGGCGCAGGACTCTAGTCCTCACAGCACTCAATCTTCTGAACCTCACAGGCTCAGTTCTCTCTAGTGTAGGCAGATACAGGTAACAGCAACAGGTTTTCCTCTTAATTTCCCCCCACACAAGATCTCTTGCTTCTTCCAAAGCCTGGTCCTCTCTCCTTCCTTTACAGGTGTTTTCCTGGACATTGTAGTCTGCAGCCCTATTCACTTCTACAGTACAATGCTCCCTTCAAACTACATTTCCCATGATCCCGCACAGCTGCAACAAAGACCTTTCAGTTTCTCAAGTCCCACCAGCTCCACCTGGAGAGTGCAGATTGAAGCCAACATAAGAATCCTTTTTGGGCACATAAGGTTCCCGCAGCACAGTGCTGGCTAAGCACCTGGCTACACAAATGAATGGGAAGCAAGGGGAAAGGTAGAGGTTCAGGAGCTCATGGAGGACATCACATGGAGGCAGAAAAACAGTAAAAAATATTTATTGTAAAATACAATACAGGGCCATTAAGCAGTGGATGTTGAAGGATTTTTTTTAACAATAAGGATATCATTAAACATCACATTCAGTTATCATATATTTAAGCTTTTCGGATTCTTTCAGATCCCTTAGTCAGGCTTTATAGATTTCTAAAAATGTCCCTGAAATCTACATTTTTATACACAGAGATACAAGGAGGGTACTGGGTAATGTTATAAATGTTATAAAGATTACCTATTTTATATGTCTTGTTTAGAAAGCCCAGCTACGTCATGACATTCATGTCTCGGCGAGAGATGTTGCGTATTTATATCTCGGCATTAGAGAATGCCAGACTGATAAGACAACCTAGTTGTTTGTCACACAATTTATGATATCAAAGGATATGGACTTCAGCTATGACCCGGTGTGGTAAGATGGGGTTAGTCACATGGTCCTCCTTCCCCAGAAGTTACGTTTCCTTAGGCTCCCATCATTAAATGGAGAAGCAGGCAGCTGAAGAGCAAACAAAACATAGGTGCAGTATATGTTACTGAGGGGTTGGCTTGGCCAGGGCTGGGATTGGGGGGGGCAGAAGGGAAAGATGCCCTGGGGCCAACGCTTTTATGTGTTATACAGCATAGAGAGGCAGCAGCCTGTAGAGTACATTCAACTTAGCTGAGAGTCTGCTTCACCCCTTCCATCTTTACTGACTTGCCCTGCTGTCTGGGGGCTGCCCTACATAAAAGGAAGAGCCCAAGCAGTAGTGATGTCTTTGGTGGTAAGGTCCATTGTTTGCACCAGTGGCATACTAGGGGATGCAGTCTCCACCAGGTAGTGGTACTCTGATGTTGCAGGCTGCCCAATTTTTTTTTTTTTGCACCTTGTAACTGTCAGACTGGTAGAAATGGTGCTCATAGATACTAGCTGCAAAAGATGACCAGGAGGTGCTCACATTAGAGCAAGGGGTGCCTAGTTTGACATTATTCCTTGGCATTGGATGACCTAGACCCATCACTGGGGTTGACAGTGCAATAGCTACTGGATCTTACTGTTGCATAGCGAGACTCACTAACTATAGGAAAATCAAGCCAGAAAGTAACCCTGTCATGGGCAGGTTTATGGCACAAGCAAAGTGTTAGCGGTCTGTTTAGACTATTTTAACACTTTGTAGATATTTACTGAACAAGACTGACAAAGCGTTTGCTTATTTATTAATTTTAAACAAAGAGGCTTCCACAATACAAAGCCTCCCCACCCCATGTAGCCTAGGGAAGCTACACTGAGTGTATTACCTAATATAGAAACACTGATAAAGCCTTAGCTGGAAATAAGTACTCTTCAAACCAAATTGCATAGCTTTTATTTAAGGGGAAAAAAATAACAACAACAAAACAACAATGCTTCGGCTAGATTAACCATTCTTCAGCTTATGTCTTCTGCCCGGAGCCCTGTGGGACGTTGATGTCCTTGAAAGAATGGCACAAAGAAATGCCAGGGGGCGATTGCTGATATTATCATTCACACATCAAATTTGTTACAGCACTTTATCGGTCACAGGGAAAGCAATTATAGTGCAGTTCAATTTTACGCTCAATGGTTGAACTGGGGATCAAAGTCAGTTGTCTTCCTATTTTTTTTTTTCCTCCCCTGTTGAAAATGCGTTAACCTTTTTATTGGTTATTTACAATAACGAAGCAAGAAACTCGCTCTGGCGGGATGTGCATTTTATTGGCAGACCAACAGACCTTATTTCTGTATTTGGCCACAGACATGAGACGGTGACTTAATGAAAAGACGATCTAGTAATCACCCTTTTTATCAAATGATCAGTGCATGAACATGCATGATTACACTGCCAATGCATGAATGATTATGTAACCAGCAAGGAGTTTGCAGACACTAGAAATTTGTAAAATTAAGAATTTTTACTTTAATGAAATAGAATGAAAATTGTGAGTTTTTAGTGAAATGTTGCCATTTTAGTGAAATACATTGGAGTCAATGAGGTTGGTTTACTAAAGGCAAAGAGGCTGATGACTTTTCAAAGGAATTGTCACTTGACTTAGTGAATGAGGTGGAGACCATCTGACTTCCCTCATCCAATCATGTGCAAGCAAAAACAATGATTTTTAAAATGTTCCTTGCACGTGATTGGGTATTCTTTGCCAAATGAATGTTCTCCAAATTCACTAAGCTAAGGGAACATTTCTTGCAATGAACATCTTATCCATTGCGACCTCTGCCCCTGTTGTATCCAGAACCAATAGAGGTGCTTTCAGGTGTGGGGGAGCATGTGTTTTCCTACCCTGTAACTTTGCTCAGGTCTAGCAGCCAAATGACAGGCCAAAGCACTACCAATATTTTAGTGATGGATATAAAAAAGTATGAGCAGCAATGGAGCACTGGCAATGTGAGTGTCTGGGGATTGGGGGGGGGCACTTTACAATGACACTATCACTTTGCCAGGAATGGGTAAGGTGGCAGTGTCTCTTTAAAGATTTTTTGAAGGGAGCAATTGGCTATAAAGGGCTCCTGAGAGTTACAGAAGCTGTCAATTTCCTGGGTCCTCCCGCTGCACTAACTGGTTCCTCCTGTTGACCTCCATCATTACAGGACACATTAGTGATGTAATGTGTAGTCAGATGGACAGGAAATTGCTTAAAGGTAAATGTGTGCATAGTTAGATAATGGAAAGCAGTGTTGTATTGCTAACGAAAGAATGATTTTAGGTGTGGCACCCTCCTAGCTAGGTTTCTATAGTTGAGGTACATGTAATGTTTTGGACATCCATGTAGCAGGAGAGCAGTGCTCAATTACTTTTGGCAGTTCTGTGTTCTGCTGCTGTAGGTTTCAACTACTTTCCCCTGCAATTTCAAAATTGTAATATAGTGGGTGGGAGAGGCAGAACCGGGTCTGAATATACAGCCTTATCCAATCTCTGCTCTGCAGAGTGACCAGCAGGAGGCTGAAGGGAGTATAAATTGTCTGCTGGAACCTAGAGCAGCAGGGTCCTTGTTCCTCTGGAAGAAGACCCAGATTGAGGGCTGAGACCCTTTGTGCTGTCAGCTACTAAACATAAGAAATCTTTTTTTGGGGCTCAGCTCCAGCTAGAGCTTGGGCACCCTTGTCCAGAGCCCCCAAAGCAGTGTGAGTAGTTTTGCAAAGGATCCAACCCAGAGTCATCCAATACAGAGGCTGGCTGGTACTACGAAAGCAATACAGTACCCAGGGCACAGTGAGTACTAGCCTTAGGGATCCTAGAGACTGTCCTTATTACCTTTGAGAGAGCTTGCTACAGTTCTGACTCAGATTATACCTCTGTCAAGGGGTCGCCTGTGTTGTAGTTCTCTAATTCTAAATTTGAGAGGATGGTTGCACCCTGAAGGGAGAGAACAGATACAGGTGTCCTCTGTTGTGTTTCTGCTAGCTTTGGAGTATCTCAAGGCTCACCCACACCCTACCCAAGTTAAACTAGCAACTAAATTACAAAAAGACATGCACAGCCTGTTTTTTGACTTGATTGACCTTGAACTAGTGTGTGCCTGGCTGCAATGTGCCTCACAGGGAATGAAACCTGGGAAATTACAGCCAGCCCGGTCTGGGGGCTGTGCTACATAAGTATGTAAGCATGTATATATGAACAACAAGTAACTTGTAAGAGACTTTTGAACATTTGAAAACTTGGTGAGCGTTGTGTGGAAAGGAACCCCAAAGAGTGTGGATATTTTATTCATATTTACATTGGTCCAAACTATGTATAAACCATACCTGGCAAATACCCCTGGAAACTTGCTTCCAAATCCTGTGCCGAGCAGCTGCCCTGCTGCATTTTGAACGAAGGAGATCAGCTGCTCATCATGGGCACCATTCAGAGAATGCTATGTATTTTCTCAATGCAAGCAAAGTGTTCTCTGAATAGAACAGGTCTAGAGGCAGGGCAATGATGTAATGTAAAATATACAGCATTTGTAATGTAATGTAAAACTTACATTTACAAAGGAAAACAATGAAGTTTAAATTGATGGAAAATGACATCTCTTGGCCACTCACTTCTGTACTTCCTTCATCTATACTAGTACCTTCAGCTAGATGAGGGTCTGGTAAGAAAAAAAAAACTGAAACAAATTAGGGTCTGGTAAGAATTATGGGGGGAACCCATGACTTTTTTTTTAGCTGTCTGCAGCTGCTTTCTTTATATCAGTAGTTCTAAACCCTGTCCTCAAGTACCCCCAACAGGCCTTGTTTTGGGAATTTCTCTTAGCCCTTGTACACACGGTCGGACATTCCGACGGAAAATGTCAGATCGGACCGCGTTGTCGGATAATCCGACCGTGTGTGGGCTCCATCGGACTGTTTCCATCGGAATATCCGACCGACAAAGTTTTAGAGCTGGGCTATAAAATTTTCCGACAACATGATCCGATGGGGCCACGCATGCTCAGATCAAATTCCTAGACCAAAGCTATTTGCTACTAGCCTGAACGTAGTCCCGTCGTAACGAAATAACGCCATCAAGTTACGAACGATTGCATTTTCCGACAACTTTGTCCGACCATGTGTATGCAACACAAGTTTCAGACAAGATCCGTCAGACAAAATCAGACGGATTTTGTTGTCGGAATGTCTGACCGTGTGTACAAGGGCTTAGATAAAATAGCTGTCCAAAATACCAAGCCATTGACTCAGATTTAACGCACCTGTGAAAGATAAAGGAAAATCTGCAAACATGGCCTGTTGTGGGTACTTGAGGACAGTTGAATGTGACATCACTGGTTGCTAAAAACAGGGTGGGAGGAAGCACATGCCACTTCAATAAAAACCTTTCAAGAAGGAAACTTTCATATACAGTGGTGTGAAAAAGTGTTTGCCCCCTTCCTCATTTCCTGTTCCTTTGCATGTTTGTCACACTTAAGTGTTTCGGAACGTCAAACCAATTTAAACAATAGTCAAGGACAACACAAGTAAACACAAAATGCAATTTGTAAATGAAGGTGTTTATTATTAAAGGTGAAAAAAAATCCAAACCATCATGGCCCTGTGTGAAAAAGTGATTGCCCCCCTTGTTAAAACATACTATAACTGTGGTTGTCCACACCTGAGTTCAATTTCTATAGCCACACCCAGGCCTGATTATTGCCACACCTGTTCACAATCAAGGCATCACTTAAATAGGAGCTGCTTGACACAGTAAGGTCCACCAGAAGATCCTTAAAAGCTACACATCATGCCGAGACCCAAAGAAATTCAGGAACAATTGAGAAAGAAAGTAATTGAGATCTATCAGTCTGGAAAGGGTTATAAAGCCATTTCCAAAGCTTTGGGAATCCAGCGAACCACAGTGAGAGCCATTATCCACAAATGGCGAAGACATGGAACAGTGGTGAACCTTCCCAGGAGTGTCCGGCCGCCCAAAATTACCCCAAGAGCGCAGCGATGACTCAAGAGGTCACAAAAGACCCCACAACAACGTCCAAGGAACTGCAGGCCTCACTTGCCTCAGTTAAGGTCAGCGTTCATGCCTCCACCATCAGGAAAAGACTGGGCAAAAATGGCCTGCATGGCAGAGTTCCAAGGAGAAAACCACTGCTGAGCAAAAAGAACATCAAAGCTCGTCTCAATTTCTCCACAACACATCTTGATGATCCCCAAGACTTTTGGGACAACATTCTGTGGACCGATGAGACAAAAGTGGAACTCTTTGGAAGGTGTGTGTCCAAGTATATCTGGCGTAGAAGGAACACTGCATTTCATAAAAAGAACATTATACCAACAGTAAAATATGGTGGTGGTAGTGTGATGGTCTGGGGCTGTTTTGCTGCTTCAGGACCTGGAAGACTTGCCGTGATAAAAGGAACTATGAATTCTGCTGTCTACCAAGAGATCCTGAAGGAGAATGTCCGACCATCTGTTCGTGTACTCAAGCTGAAACGAACTTGGGTTCTGCAGCAGGACAATGATCCTAAACACACCAGCAAGTCCACCACCGAATGGCTGAAGAAAAACAAAATGAAGACTTTGGAGTGGCCTAGCCAAAGTCCTGACCTGAATCCTATTGAGATGTTGTGGTATGACCTTAAAAAGGCCGTTCATGCTCGAAAACCCTCTAATGTAACTGAATTAGGACAATCCTGCAAAGATGAGTGGGCCAAAATTCCTCCAGGACGCTGTAAAAGCCTCATTGCACGTTATCGCAAACGCTTGGTTGCAGTTGTTGCTGCTAAGGGTGGCCCAACCAGTTATTAGGTTTAGGGGGCAATCACTTTTTCACACAGGGCCATGATGGTTTGGATTTTTTTTCACCTTTAATAATAAAACACCTTCATTTACAAATGGCATTTTGTGTTTACTTGTGTTGTCCTTGACTATTGTTTAAATTGGTTTGATGTTCCGAAACACTTAAGTGTGACAAACATGCAAAGGAACAGGAAATGAGGAAGGGGGCAAACACTTTTACACACCACTGTACTGTATAGTAGGGGGAGCAAAACCCACCACTATATATGAAGTTTAGGTCCTACCAAACAGGCTAAAAGTTCTTGGATCTGACTATTACCCAAACAAGTAAAATCCAGTCCTAACTTTTGTTTGTACCAAACCGAGAGCTAATCCCTCACCACCAGCGATGAAAGACAAAATATGTAAAATAAAAATTCAAAATTCATTCCAATTGACCCCAATGCTTTCACCAACAAAGAAACACCATTCTTGAAAAATGTTATTCACCTTGACCTTTCACCTTGGAGGTGAATTGCAATACTTTTACAGTAAGCAAGAAGCAAGCCTGAGGCACCAACACTAGCATTTATGAGGGCTGATTTACTGCTATGATGTAAATAGCCAGTTTTGTAAATAGACAGCTAAATGATCAGAGGAGGGACAAACTCCACCTTTATTTTTCCTAGCAGAGAATAAACATCTGGATTTACAGTCGGCTGAGACAGTCAAGTGTGCAAAAGGAGCAGGTTTATAGTAGGGTACACTCTATAAGAAAATTGGAGGAGCAGTTGTCTGGTTTTCCTCAATTGTTCACAGCTGGTCCTGAGGGTGCTACCCATTGTATGAAAAATGTTGTACCATAAAGGCATTTTCTGTTTTGACGTAGGAACTTTGTACATGGTTTATATTGCTGTTTATTGTTTCCGATCATGCGCAGTCTTTGGTATATTTCTCATAGGAAAACAGTACACAGTAAACGGAAATCATTAGTTCTGTTCACGTACAAGGAAAATTTTGGAGTTTGTCCCTTTGGAAATTATTTTTTGAAAGGTCTGAATCGGCTGTCGAAAGTTGTGTATGCACATCTGAAAATCGTACTATTGTTCCGTGTACGAAAATGTTCATCTGATTTTATTATAATGTTTACCCTACTTTACCTATTAGAGCATGCATTGAAAAAACGAAATTGGAAAAAGTATTATAAGACTCACTAAACAGACTATGGTTTTGTTTTAAATATCTACCACAGGAAAAGTTTACTACATGGCTGTAGAGTTCCTGACTCTTATGGTGGAGGAGGCTAGAGCGGGTTGCAAAAAGCCTTTTATATCAGGCCAAATGTTTCCTGGAGGACTTGGAAGAAATGTACCTAAGCCAGAGGTGACAGCAGTGATCCTGTCTTGGGAAGGCTACTTGTAAGGAGTGGTGAGCTGGATACAGACTGCTTAAGACAGGGGTCTAAAACCTGTGTCCCTCCAGCTGTAGCGTAACTACTACTCCCATCGTGTCTCTGCCTGTGGAAGTCATGCTTGTAACTGTCAGCCTTGCAATGCCTCATGGGACTTGTAGTTTTGCAACAACTGAAGAGCCATCAGTTTGAGACCCCTGGCTTAAGGTAAACCTGGACCTTCTGAGTGAGTACTGATAACCCCAGGAGGAGAGAGACAGTAGGGAAGATGGCTTACTAAAATGTTTTGAGTGCTGCTTTCACGTGAGACTGATCGTCCACAATATGTAATTGACTAATGTCTGTCAAGTTACTCCGGATAGTGTGGCTATGTGGTGTGACTGTAATGCCATCTTAAAGTAACATCAGTAAAGTGCACCAATCCTAACTTTTGTGTAGTCATATATGGATATAAAGGTCAATGGCTTGGAACGGGAGGAGGCCTCTGGCAAGGAGATGGGCACAACATGGAGGAAGGTTAAGACCTCAAGCAGATGTTCTGGTAGGAGAAAAAGTGGGGCAGGGACATGTGCTCTTGGCGTCATGACTAGCCATTCGCAAGTCTCCTTACATGCCAGATTCTAATGATGGGTACAAATAAACTTGGCACAAACACTTTTTTTAATGCTATGTATCGGCAGCAAATGGAACAAATAAGATTAATCTCAGTAAAATTCAATAACATAAAACTCCAAATTTAATAAAATCAGTTAGAAACAGAGACATTTACATGAAATGTGATCTTATATCTGTAGCCAATGAAAAGAAAAAGACAAACTCAATGTGATTAACTTTCAATAAAACACCTGATGATTAACCTTGGCTCATCCAGTCTCTATTAAACTGCAGGTAAATACCCAGTGGATGGTTATGGATGTGGCAATTTTAATCTGAATCTATTGATATCCTTAGAAGGGCTACATTTTTTTTCTTATTATTTTTCACTTGACTGTATTTTTTTTAAATTTATCTCCCCAGAATCTGAGCACTCGAACATTATTGTGAAAATACTGTTGAATCTTGATACTCAGGCTTCTTTTCCCGGGATACATTCAATAGTGCAGGCATATGCAATTAGCGGACCTCCAGCTGTTGCAGAACTACAAGTCCCATGAGGCATAGCAAGACTCTTAGGCCCCTTTCACACTAACGTCCCGTTCAGGCCCGCCTGTCAGTTTTTCAGGCGGACCTGAACGGGTGCTCCATAGAGCTCTATGGAGCGTCGGATGTCAGCGGTGACATGTCCGCTGACATCCGACCCGCTCCGATCCGAAAAAGTGTGACGGAGGAAAAGCTATTTTTCCATCCGTCTGCGGATCGGATCGGGTGACGACGGGCACTGCGGTCCGTCGTCATCCGATCTCCCATAGGGGAGAGCGGCGCTGTGACAGGTCCGTCCCTGCACAGTGTGCGGAGACAGACCTGTCATCTCCCTGCTCAGCGGGGATCGGCGGAGTGATCCCCGCTGAGCAAACGGACATCCACGGGGCGGATCAGAACTGATCCGCCCCGTGTGAAAGGACCCTTACAGCCACAGTCATGACACCCAGAGGCAGAGGCATGATGGGACTTGTAGTTTTGCAACAGCTGAAGGTCTGCTAATTGCATATCCCTGCAATAGTGTGTTCTTGGCCACCTGCAAAGGTGAGCACTTTACATTGACTAAATTCTTCACCTGAATCCACACATACTCTTATGCCGCATACACACAATCGAATTGTCCGGCAGACTTAGTCCAGCAAACAATCAGTCAAACAATCCACCAGACTTTCTACCAAACGGACTTGGCCACACACGGACACTCCAAAAGTCCGGCAATTTCTAACGTGATGATGTACAACACATACAACTGGACTAGAAAAAGGAAGTTCAATAGCCAGTAGCCAATAGCTTCCCTCTCGTACTTGCTTCTAAACATGCGTCATTCTTAGTCCGCCGGACTAGCACACTGACGAACGGATTGTCCGCTGAAAGCCAAGTCCGGCAGACAAATTTTGAGTCAAAACTACTTTCTAAGTCCGCCGGACTTTATGATGAAAAAGTCCGCTGGAGCCCACACATGATCAAATTGTCCAGCGTAATGCAGTCCAGCAGACTAAGTCCGCCGGACAATTCAATCGTGTGTATGCGGCATAAGAAGCACTCAATCTTTTTTTTTTATCTTTTTTTTGTTTGACCAGATTTTTATTTTGTCTCAAAAAGGAACAGAGGCCCAGCTGCAATTGTGACCCCATCTAGTCCTTGTCCCTTGACATTAAAACCATTCTCTTCATGTTATTTAGTGAAGATTTATTATTCCTAATGCCGTGTACACATGACCGGACTTTCCAGCAGACTAGATCCGACGGTCTTCCCGACGAACTTACAGCAGAGTTCTGACAGACTTACCGAATGAACGGACTTGGCCACACACGAACGGACTAAGTCCGTTTGAAAGTCTGTTTTGAACGTGATGATGTAAGACGGGACTAAAAAAGGAAGTGCAGTAGCCTATAGCCAATAGCTTCCTTTGCGTTGTATTTGGTCCATTGGACCAGCATACAGACGAACGGTTTTCCCGATAGGAATTGAGTCCGTCAGACAGATTTGAAACATGTTCTATTTTGTCCGATTTTCAAATTGTGTGTATGGCCCATTAAGGCTGGGTTCACACTGGTAAGACAAACGCTCCGACTGAAACACAATCAATCAAGATCCATATTGTACTAGTCCTAGTAGAATACATTCTGATTGGTGGTATAAAATCTAGTGCTTTAACCAAAACCTTTTTTTTTTTGCATGGTAAAACCAATGTCAGTTTTTTTTTTTTGTCATCTGTATCCAATTGCAGAGATTTTAGTATTCGTCTTGTGGTTACAGCCGTTTCAATCAAAGTGCATCTATCCTATTTCTCCCTATCTCCTAACCTAGCCTATCCCTTTTCACAGATGAATACTTACTGATCCATTGGGCACAGTTCTGTTTTATTTTGCTTACATCCAAAACCTTGCATTCTAGCATTATCACTCCATAAACTTCTAAGGGTTCATCTTCAGCTTTAGGTCACAGCCCCATATAACGTGCAGAACCATGGGCATCGTATTGCAGTAAATATGCGTATGTTGAGGGGGAGGGTGGATTAGTTCAGCGGGAAGGTGGCAAAAAGATAAATGGACTTTGTTTTATAGTGCACATATCCTTTAAAGAGGAACTGCAGTCTGCTCACATAATTTGTAATTAAAACATCTTTGCCATTCTGAAGCTTCCCTCCAACCACTTTGCATATTATTTTATATATACTGTGATCCTATACTTGCCAAATATGCTGCAGAACTCTTCCTCTACTGAGCCTGGCTGCATTCATTTTAACTTTGGGCAGCTGAAGCTGCTGACTGTTCACTTCCTGGATTTACACAAAGGCACACCTCCAGCTCTGCAGCTCTCATTGGCCCTCTTATGACTCATCACCCTCCTTTCCTGGCAAACTCTCACGAGAGTGAGAAAGAGATAGCTGTGCATGATGTCATAAGCCTAGGCATTTTTTACCAGACAAGAAATATGAGATGGGCTGTATAATGTATTTACTGGCAGAAAAAAAAATGTTTTACTATCCAAAGTTAACACAACAAGGACAGAAGATTTAATAGATGGAAAGATGAAACAAATTACTGAAGTTCCGCTTTAAGAAAAATGATTTTTTTTAGTTTTAGATAGCATAGAGAAGGGTTAGCCCATGTGTTCTAAGCATTTTATAATATTTTATATACAAATTTGCAAGGTCCTTTTTTCCCTATAATATAAACCTTTTTTGTACTGTCTCCTCCGTGTGTTTTGTTATAAAGCACTATGTATACTGTACAGTGCTTTATAATAGTGCTTTATAATATAGTGCTCTATCAATACCCGCATAATAATTTCTTTCATTGTTCTTTTTAAAAAGAGAGCTGGGGAATGGTGCTTGAGAGAGGGACGGTGTTGGGTAGTGCTTAGCAGGCAGGATAGTCACAAAAGGAACACCTTCTGGGGGGCATAGGCTGACAATCCAACACAGTAAGGCTGGCCATAGATCATGCAATTTTCTTTCTATGGATTTATAGAAAGAAAATTCCCCCATCAACACAGTCAATGTTTATGGGGGAATCTTCACGCTGAGCTATTGACAGTGAGAGGTTTCCCCGCCATCAGAATTCACTGATTACTACTGGCGGCTATAGCCACCAACAGTGATCATACAAAAAAAATAACAGGTTGATTGTACTGAGGTTGAGTCCTCATCTCCATAACCCCTCCACATCTCTTACCCCTCCTCATCTTTCTAACCTCTCTCCATCTCTTCTCCTCCTCATCTCCATAACCCCTCCCCTTCTCTTCTCCTCCTCATCTCCATAACCCCTCCCCTTCTCTTCTCCTCCTCATCTCCATAACCTTTCCCCATCTCTTCTTCCTCCTCATCTCCATAGCCCATCCTCCTCATCTCTCCCCCCCTCCTCATCTCTATAACCCATCTTCATCTCTTCTCCATCCTCTTCGCCTCCCCACCTCATTTCCAAAACTCATCCTCCTCATCTACTAGCCCCTCCTACAGGCTAGTTGTACTGAGGTTGAGTCATCATCTCCATAACCCCTTCCCATCTCTTCCCCCTCCTCATCTTCATAACCCCTCCCCATCTATTCTTCCTCCTCATCCCCATAACCCCTCACCGTCTCCTTCCATCATCATCTCCATAACCTCTCCTCATCTCTGTAACCCCTCCTTTTCTCTTCCCCATCCTGATTGAGTCCTTATCTCCATAACTCCTTCCCATCTCTTTCCCCTCATCATCTTCATAACCCCTCTCCATCTCTCCCCACTCCACATCTTCATAACCCCATCACCATCTCCCACCCTCATCTCCATGACCCATCTCCATTTTTTTCCCTCCTCATCTTCATAACCCCTCCCCATCTCTTCTTCATCTTCATAACCCCTCCCCATCCCTTCCTCTCCTCATCTTTATACCCCATCCCCATCTCCTTCTCCTCCTCATCTTCATAATCCCTCCCCATCTCTTCCCTCTCCTCCTATTCATAACCCCACCCCATATCTTCCTCTCCTCATCTTCATAACTGCTCCCCAGCTCTTCTTCCTCTTCATCCTCATAACCCATCCCCATCTCTTCCCCCTCCTCCTCTTCATAACCCCTCCCCATATCTTCCACTCCTCATCTTCATACCCGCTCCCCAGCTGTTCTTCCTCTTCATCCTCATAACCCCTCCTCATCCCTTCCCCTCCTCATCTTTATAACCCATCCCCATCTCTTCCCCCTCCTCGTCTTCATAATCCCTCCCCATCTCTTACCCCTCCTCCTCTTCATAACCCCACCCCATCTCTTCCTCTCCTCCTCTTCATAACCCCACCCCATATCTTCCTCTCCTCATCTTCATAACCGCTCCCCAGCTCTTCTTCCTCTTCATCCTCATAACCCCTCCCCATCCTTTCCCCTCCTCATCTTTATAACTCAACCCCATCTCTCCCCCCACCTCATCTTCATAACCCCATCACCATCTCCCACCCTCATCTCTATAACCCCTCTCCATTTCTTTCCCTCCTCATCTTCATAACCCCTCCCCATCTCTTCTTCATCTTCATAACCCCTCCCCATCCCTTCCTCTCCTCATCTTAATAACCCATCCCCATCTCTTCCCCCTCCTCATCTTCATAACCCCTCCTCATCTCTTCCCCCTCCTCATCTTTATAACCCATCCCCATCTCTTCCCCATCCTCATCTTCATAATCCCTCCCCATCTCTTTCCCTCTCCTCCTCTTCATAACCCCACCCCATCTCTTCCCTCTCCTCCTCTTCATAACCCCACCCCATATCTTCCTCTCCTCATCTTCATAACTGCTCCCCAGCTCTTCTTCCTCTTCATCCTCATAACCCATCCCCATCTCTTCCCCCTCCTCCTCTTCATAACCCCTCCCCATATCTTCCCCTCCTCATCTTCATACCTGCTCCCCAGCTGTTCTTCCTCTTCATCCTCATAATCCCTCCTCATCCCTTCCCCTCCTCATCTTTATAACCCATCCCCATCTCTTCCCCCTCCTCATCTTCATTATCCCTCCCCATCGCTTACCCCTCCTCCTCTTCATAACCCCACCCCATCTCTTCCCCTCCTCCTCTTCATAATACCTCCCCATCTCTTACCCCTCCTCCTCTTCATAACCCCACCCCATCTCTTCCCCTCCTCCTCTTCATAACCCCTCCCCATATCTTCCCCTCCTTATCTTCATAACCGCTCCCCAGCTCTAATTCTTCATCATCCTCATAACCCATCACCATCCTTTCCCCTCTTCATCTTTATAACTCAACCCCATCTCTTCCCCCTCCTCATCTTCATGATCCCTCCTCATCTCTTACCCCTCCTCCTCTTCATAACCCCACCCCATCTCTTCCCCTCCTCCTCTTCATAACCCCTCCCCATATCTTCCCCTCCTCATCTTCATAACCGCTCCCCAGCTCTAATTCCTCTTCATCTTCATAACCCATCCCCATCCTTTCCCCTCCTCATCTTTATAGCCCATCCCCATCACTTCCCCCTCCTCATCTTCATAACCCCTCCTCATCTCTTCCCCCTCCTCATCTTTATAACCCATCCCCATCTCTTCCCCATCCTCATCCTCATAACCCCATCACCATCTCCCACCCTCATCTCTATAACCCCTCTCCATTTCTTTCCCTCCTCATCTTCATAACCCCTCCCCATCTCTTCTTCATCTTCATAACCCCTCCCCATCCCTTCCTCTCCTCATCTTTATAACCCATTCCCATCACTTCCCCCTCCTCATCTTCATAACCCCTCCTCATCTTTATAACCCATCCCCATCTCTTCCCCATCCTCATCTTCATAATCCCTCCCCATCTCTTCCCTCTCCTCCTCTTCATAACCCCACCCCATATCTTCCTCTCCTCATCTTCATAACTGCTCCCCAGCTCTTCTTCCTCTTCATCCTCATAACCCATCCCCATCTCTTCCCCCTCCTCCTCTTTATAACCCCTCCCCATATCTTCCCCTCCTCATCTTCATACCTGCTCCCCAGCTGTTCTTCCTCTTCATCCTCATAATCCCTCCTCATACCTTCCCCTCCTCATCTTTATAACCCATCCCCATCTCTTCCCCCTCCTCATCTTCATAATCCCTCCCCATCGCTTACCCCTCCTCCTCTTCATAACCCCACCCCATCTCTTCCCCACCTCCTCTTCATAATACCTCCCCATCTCTTACCCCTCCTCCTCTTCATAACCCCACCCCATCACTTCCCCTCCTCCTCTTCATAACCCCTCCCCATATCTTCCCCTCCTCATCTTCATAACCGCTCCCCAGCTCTAATTCCTCTTCATCCTCATAACCCATCCCCATCCTTTCCCCTCCTCATCTTTATAACTCAACCCCATCTCTTCCCCCTCCTCATCTTCATGATCCCTCCTCATCTCTTCCCCCTTCTCATCTTTATAAACCATCCCCAGCTCTTCTTCCTCTTCATCCTCATAACCCATCCCCATCCCTTCCCCCTCCTCCTCTTCATAACCTCTCCCCATATCTTCCTCTCCTCATCTTCATAACTGCTCCCCAGCTCTTCTTCCTCTTCATCCTCATAACCCATCCCCATCTCTTCCCCCTCCTCCTCTTTATAACCCCTCCCCATATCTTCCCCTCCTCATCTTCATACCTGCTCCCCAGCTGTTCTTCCTCTTCATCCTCATAATCCCTCCTCATACCTTCCCCTCCTCATCTTTATAACCCATCCCCATCTCTTCCCCCTCCTCATCTTCATAATCCCTCCCCATCGCTTACCCCTCCTCCTCTTCATAACCCCACCCCATCTCTTCCCCACCTCCTCTTCATAATACCTCCCCATCTCTTACCCCTCCTCCTCTTCATAACCCCACCCCATCGCTTCCCCTCCTCCTCTTCATAACCCCTCCCCATATCTTCCCCTCCTCATCTTCATAACCGCTCCCCAGCTCTAATTCCTCTTCATCCTCATAACCCATCCCCATCCTTTCCCCTCCTCATCTTTATAACTCAACCCCATCTCTTCCCCCTCCTCATCTTCATGATCCCTCCTCATCTCTTCCCCCTTCTCATCTTTATAAACCATCCCCAGCTCTTCTTCCTCTTCATCCTCATAACCCATCCCCATCCCTTCCCCCTCCTCCTCTTCATAACCTCTCCCCATATCTTCCTCTCCTCATCTTCATAACCCCACCCCTTCTTTTCCCCTCCTCCTCTTCATAACCCCTCCCCATATCTTCCCCTCCTCATCTTCATAACCACTCCCCAGCTCTACTTTCTCTTCATCCTCATAACCCATCCCCATCCTTTCTCCTCCTCATCTTTATAACTCAACTCCATCTCTTCCCCCTCCTCATCTTCATAACCCCTCCTCATCTCTTCCCCCTTCTCATCTTTATAAACCATCCCCAGCTCTTCTTCCTCTTCATCTTCATAACCCAACCCTATCTCTTCCCCCTCCTCCTCTTCATAACCCCTCCCCATATCTTCCTCTCCTCATCTTCATAACCGCTCCCTCATCTCCATAACCCACCTCATCTCTATTACCCCTCTTCATCTCCTCTCTCTCTACCTCATCTCCATAACCCCTCTTCCTCCTCTCCTCCCTCCTCCTTATCTCCATAACCCCTCCTCCTCTTCTCCTCCCTCCTCCTTATCTCCATAACCCCTCCTCCTTGTCTCCTCCCTCCTCCTTATCTCCATAACCCCTCCTCCTCGTCTTCTCCCTCATCCTTATCTCCATAACCCCTCCTTGACTTCCCCCATTATCTCTGTAACTCTTTTCTTGTGCATAGGAAATTATCAGCTCATAAGTTTTCTGAAAAAAAAAGTTGATTTAAAAATTGATTTCTACGGAGCTACATTAACCGGTTCCCGACCGGCGCATGCCAATGTACGTTGGCAGAATGGCACGCTCAGGCAAATGGGCATACCTGTACGTCCCTTTAAATTTGCGGCTCTGCCATCGCTCGCGTGCTGGTCGGGACCCCCATGAGTCCGGTCGCGGGTCCCACGGACTTGATCGCCGCGAGCATACCCGCTATCGTCTCACAGGGCGGCTGAATGGAGAAATGCCGTTGTAAACAGCATTTCCCCATTCTGCCTAGCAACTAGTAACACTGATCTCTGCTCCATGTGATTGGAGCAGAGATCAGTGTTCACTAAATGAAAGCCCAGCCCACCACAGTTAGTAACACACCTCTAGGAACACTTAACCCCTACACTGCCACCCACTGGTTAACCCCTTCTCTGCCAGTGTCATTTACACAGGAATCATTGCATTTATATAGCAGTGATTGCAGTATAAATGACAATGGTCCCAAAAATGTGTCAAAAATGTCCGATGTGTCCGCCATAATGTCGCAGTCACAATAAAAATTGCTGATCGCCGCCATTACTAGTAAAAAAAAAATATTAATACAAATGCCATAAAACTATCCCCTATTTTGTAAACAATATAACTTTTGCGCAAACCAATCAATAATCGCTTATTGCAATTTTTTTTACCAAAAATATGTAGAAGAATTCGTATCGGCCTAAACTGAGGGAAAAAAATGTTTTTTTATATATTTTTGGGGAATATTTATTATAACAAAAAGTAAAAAATAATGTGTTTTTTTCAAAATTGTTTATAGCGCAAAAAATAAAAACCGCAGGGGTGATCAAATACCACCAAAATAAAGCTCTATTTGTGGGGAAAAAAGGACGTAAATTTTGTTTGGGAGCCACGTTGCATGACCGCGCAATTGTCAGCTAAAGCGACGCAGTGCCAAATCGCAAAAAGTGGTCTGGTCTTTGACCAGCAAAATGGTCCAGGGCTTAAGTGGTTAATGTGTGTCTTTTATATCTTTTATATCCATCACAAGTTCAACTTTAAAAGGTAACATTTCCATAATAATCTTGATTTTTTCCAGTTTTTTTACTTATGTTACCTGCGTTCTCTCTGGGTGAAAATTCAAAAGGATTTATGTCCAGGGGTAGTAAACAATGCAACGTGTGGTTTAACAACACTAAATGAGGAAACGGGGAATTTGTATAATACCGTTCAGTGAAGTAGCCAAAGACTTCTATTTTCCCCATTAGCACTGCAGGCAGGTGAAGAGGTCAATGACTTGAGGTAGTAACTAATAGTGATGGACGAACGTTTCGCCCGGCGGTCGTTTCGCGGCGAATTTCCGACTTTCGCCGTCCGCGGGTTCGAACGCCTTTTTCCGTCGTTCGCCCCGGCGGACTTACGTGTTTAATGTATACAAGAACTTTAACCTTTCGTGACACGTTTATCATGTGTTACAGGACAACCAATTGAGACATGACAGCTCATGGACACTTGGACATTCCCCCTAACCTATAAATACACCCGATCCGGTGGCCATTTTACATTCTTTCTTCTGTCACTGTAGGGAAAGGATCCTGTGTGGAGTAGGGACAGAGAAAACGCTAGCTATTTGGTACACAAAAGTTCTTTTCAGGACTGGTATAGGTGTTAGGTCAGCAGCCTGAGTTTCTTTTGTCAGTTTAGATAAAGGGACAGAGCGCTGTATGCTGCTATTTTAGGGACAGCTCAGCCAGATTAGTCTTTCTTCATCATCATCATCATCATCATCATTAGCTGTTACTATCAGGTCCACAAAAGAGCTGTTCCAGCTAATCGTTCCAGCCTACTCTTTTTTGCCAATTTGTATAGGGACAGGCAGGAAGCAGTGTGTCAGGCAGTGAGGATAATTTTAAAGACTTGCTGTTACTATTAGTTCCACAAAGGTTCTTTTCAGGACTGGTATCAGTGGTACGGTAATAGGCTTGTACACGTATAATATTCTTTCTTCCAAATATAGAAAGAATATTATACTTGACTGCTGCCCTTCTGCTGCAGTCTGCTAATCATTCACAACTCACTTGTTCCACAAAGCTCTTTATCAGGACTGGTAACTTGGTCTGTCTAGGGTGCTACGGTACATAGGCTTGGGTGCGGTACAGTCTGCTGTTCTGTAAGGACCGCTATCGGTCCACAATACATAGGGTTGCCGTGCACTACTGCTGACCGCTGCCCTATACTGCAGCAGTCCTTCAGCGGTATAGGGACTGACGCACAGTCTGCTAAACACTAATACACAACCTGCTTGGTCCACAAAAGTTCTTATAAGGACTGGTAACTTGGTATAGGGTGCTACGGTACATAGGCCTGAGTGCGTTACAGTCTGCTGTTCTGTAAGGACCGCTATCGGTCCACAATACATAGGGTTGACGTGCACTACTGCTGACCGCTGCCCTATACTGCAGCAGTCCTTCAGCGGTATAGGGACTGACGCACAGTCTGCTAAACACTAACACACAACCTGCTTGGTCCACAAAAGTTCTTATAAGGACTGGTAACTTGGTATAGGGTGCTACGGTACATAGGCCTGAGTGCAGTACAGTCTGCTGTTCTGTAAGGACTGCTATCGGTCCACAATACATAGGGTTGCCGTGCACTACTGCTGACCGCTGCCCTATACTGCAGCAGTCCTTCAGCGGTATAGGGACTGACGCATAGTCTGCTAAACACTAATACACAACCTGCTTGGTCCACAAAAGTTCTTATAAGGACTGGTAACTTGGTATAGGGTGCTACGGTACATAGGCCTGAGTGCAGTACAGTCTGCTGTTCTGTAAGGACCGCTATCGGTCCACAATACATAGGGTTGCCGTGCACTACTGCTGACCGCTGCCCTATACTGCAGCAGTCCTTCATTGGTATAGGGACTGACGTACAGTCTGCTAATCACTAACACACAACCTGCTTGGTCCACAAAAGTTCTTATAAGGACTGGTAACTTGGTATAGGGTGCTACGGTACATAGGCCTGAGTGCAGTACAGTCTGCTGTTCTGTAAGGACTGCTATCGGTCCACAATACATAGGGTTGCCGTGCACTACTGCTGACCGCTGCCCTATACTGCAGCAGTCCTTCAGCGGTATAGGGACTGACGCACAGTCTGCTAAACACTAATACACAACCTGCTTGGTCCACAAAAGTTCTTATAAGGACTGGTAACTTGGTATAGGGTGCTACGGTACATAGGCCTGAGTGCAGTACAGTCTGCTGTTCTGTAAGGACCGCTATCGGTCCACAATACATAGGGTTGCCGTGCACTACTGCTGACCGCTGCCCTATACTGCAGCAGTCCTTCATTGGTATAGGGACTGACGTACAGTCTGCTAATCACTAACACACAACCTGCTTGGTCCACAAAAGTTCTTATAAGGACTGGTAACTTGGTATAGGGTGCTACGGTACATAGGCCTGAGTGCAGTACAGTCTGCTGTTCTGTAAGGACTGCTATCGGTCCACAATACATAGGGTTGCCGTGCACTACTGCTGACCGCTGCCCTATACTGCAGCAGTCCTTCAGCGGTATAGGGACTGACGCACAGTCTGCTAAACACTAATACACAACCTGCTTGGTCCACAAAAGTTCTTATAAGGACTGGTAACTTGGTATAGGGTGCTACGGTACATAGGCCTGAGTGCAGTACAGTCTGCTGTTCTGTAAGGACCGCTATCGGTCCACAATACATAGGGTTGCCGTGCACTACTGCTGACCGCTGCCCTATACTGCAGCAGTCCTTCATTGGTATAGGGACTGACGTACAGTCTGCTAATCACTAACACACAACCTGCTTGGTCCACAAAAGTTCTTATAAGGACTGGTAACTTGGTATAGGGTGCTACGGTACATAGGCCTGAGTGCAGTACAGTCTGCTGTTCTGTAAGGACTGCTATCGGTCCACAATACATAGGGTTGCCGTGCACTACTGCTGACCGCTGCCCTATACTGCAGCAGTCCTTCAGCGGTATAGGGACTGACGCACAGTCTGCTAAACACTAATACACAACCTGCTTGGTCCACAAAAGTTCTTATAAGGACTGGTAACTTGGTATAGGGTGCTACGGTACATAGGCCTGAGTGCAGTACAGTCTGCTGTTCTGTAAGGACCGCTATCGGTCCACAATACATAGGGTTGCCGTGCACTACTGCTGACCGCTGCCCTATACTGCAGCAGTCCTTCATTGGTATAGGGACTGACGTACAGTCTGCTAATCACTAACACACAACCTGCTTGGTCCACAAAAGTTCTTATAAGGACTGGTAACTTGGTATAGGGTGCTACGGTACATAGGCCTGAGTGCGTTACAGTCTGCTGTTCTGTAAGGACCGCTATCGGTCCACAATACATAGGGTTGCCGTGCACTACTGCTGACCGCTGCCCTATACTGCAGCAGTCCTTCATTGGTATAGGGACTGACGTACAGTCTGCTAATCACTAACACACAACCTGCTTGGTCCACAAAAGTTCTTATAAGGACTGGTAACTTGGTATAGGGTGCTACGGTACATAGGCCTGAGTGCGTTACAGTCTGCTGTTCTGTAAGGACCGCTATCGGTCCACAATACATAGGGTTGCCGTGCACTACTGCTGACCGCTGCCCTATACTGCAGCAGTCCTTCAGCGGTATAGGGACTGACGCACAGTCTGCTAAACACTAACACACAACCTGCTTGGTCCACAAAAGTTTTTATAAGGACTGGTAACTTGGTATAGGGTGCTACGGTACATAGGCCTGAGTGCAGTACAGTCTGCTGTTCTGTAAGGACCGCTATCGGTCCACAATACATAGGGTTGACGTGCACTACTGCTGACCGCTGCCCTATACTGCAGCAGTCCTTCAGCGGTATAGGGACTAAGAGTTTTGTCACAGGGTGATTTAAAAAATGACAGGCAGAGGAAGAGGCAGGCCCTTCCGCAGGGGTGGTAGGGGTAGGGCAGGAGCAACAGCCTTGAGCCAAAGTGGGAAGTTGCAGAAGGTGCGTTCAATTACTTTAAAGGACGCACCAGACTTGGTTGAGTGGCTCACTCAGCCTTATTCTTCTGCACCCTCCTCATCCTCTCGATCTGCACCCTCTTCTTCACTCTCTGCTATGTGCACCCCCAAAGACACTACCACCAACAACACCACCACCACCACATACCTTCCGCTTGAGTGCAAATGGGGGCCTTCATGCTCCAGTGTTTTAATAGGGACCCCCGTATAAAAAGCATGAGGGTCAAGGACCAGTACTGGGTGGCAACGTACTTAGATCCCCGGTACAAACACAAAATGGCGGAAATGTTACCGCCGTCGCAGAGGGCTGTCAGAATGCAGCACTTCCAGGCCTTGCTTCGAGAAATGCTGCATTCTGCTTTTGCGTGCGCTGGCAGAGGAGCAATTCCCACTCCCAGAGAAGGATTTGCGGGTACCAATCCAACAGCGCCTGCAAGAAGAGGCCGGTTTGAAGATGTGTTGGTGACTTCGGATATGAGGTCATTCTTTCAGCCGACCCATCGACAGGTGTCATCCGGATCCAGCATCAGGGAACGCCTAGACCGTCAGGTGTCCGACTACATTGGGTTAACGGCCGATGTGGACGCTCTGAGGAGTGATGAACCCCTAGACTACTGGGTGGGCAGGCTTGACCTCTGGCCAGAGCTTGCCCAATTTGCAATCGAACTGTTGGCTTGCCCCTCATCCAGTGTCCTGTCCGAAAGGACGTTCAGCGCAGCAGGGGGGATTGTGACCGATAAGCGTACTCGCCTAGCTCACGACAGTGTTAACTACCTCACATTTCTAAAAATGAATGAGGCATGGATCTCGGAGGAATTCAACACATGTGATCAGTAGACCATGTATATGTCTATAAACAATTTTTGGAATCAAGCACACAGACCTTCTTAATTCATTTGGCTCACTTCCCTGACCCAAAAAAGCACACCGTACTATATGCCCCTACCCTCCTCTTTGAAGAGGTTGAGCGGTGTCATATTTCTACTGGGGCTGCTTATTATGAGGGGTTCCCACCATCCCTGTGCTGTGCTGACTTCCTCCTGGGTGTTCTTATTATGAGGGGCTCCCACCATCCCTGTGCTGTGCTGACTTCCTCCTGGGGGTTCTTATTATGAGGGGATCACACCATCCCTGTGCTGTGCTGACTTCCTCCTGGGGCTGCTTACGGTGCTGCTGTCAGCGCTGTATGTCACGGAGCTGCTGTCAGCGCTGTATGTCACGGAGCTGCTGTCAGCGCTGTATGTCACGGAGCTGCTGTCAGCGCTGTATGTCACGGAGCTGCTGTCAGCGCTGTATGTCACGGAGCTGCTGTCAGCGCTGTATGTCACGGAGCTGCTGTCAGCGCTGTATGTCACGGAGCTGCTGTCAGCGCTGTATGTCACGGAGCTGCTGTCAGCGCTGTATGTCACGGTGCTGCTGTCAGCGCTGTATGTCACGGAGCTGCTGTCAGCGCTGTATGTCACGGAGCTGCTGTCAGTGCTGTATGTCACGGAGCTGCTGTCAGCGCTGTATGTCACGGAGCTGCTGTCAGCGCTGTATGTCACGGAGCTGCTGTCAGCGCTGTATGTCACGGTGCTGCTGTCAGCGCTGTATGTCACGGAGCTGCTGTCAGCGCTGTATGTCACGGAGCTGCTGTCAGTGCTGTATGTCACGGAGCTGCTGTCAGCGCTGTATGTCACGGAGCTGCTGTCAGCGCTGTATGTCACGGAGCTGCTGTCAGCGCTGTATGTCACGGTGCTGCTGTCAGCGCTGTATGTCACGGAGCTGCTGTCAGCGCTGTATGTCACGGAGCTGCTGTCAGCGCTGTATGTCACGGAGCTGCTGTCAGCGCTGTATGTCACGGAGCTGCTGTCAGCGCTGTATGTCACGGAGCTGCTGTCAGCGCTGTATGTCACGGTGCTGATGTCAGTGCTCTGTATTACGGTGCTGCTGTCAGTGCTCTGTATCTCCTGCACCCTCTTGTTTGCCTACCCTGGTCCCTGACCTTCCCTCTCCTCCATTGCCTTCATTAGCTCCATAGTCCTGAATTGTCAGAACAATTTCCCAAATAAAAAAAAAATGCTTGTAGTTATCGATCCCAAATTCACCTCATACATGTATTATGCTATTGTCCAGGTGGTGGGACTACGTGCTACCCCCTAATAATTACCCCGTGGCCGCAAATTCGACCTAAAGGTTTGCGAAATTCGCCTCCCATTGAAGTCAATGGAGCCCGCGGCAAACGGTCGTTTTCGCGAACGTTTGTGTCCGTTCGCGTTTCGCGTTCGCGAAACGTCCCGTCGGAAGTTCGTCCATCACTAGTAACTAATTCTCAGGATCTCAAATTATTGTTTACTATAGGAAATTTAACCAATAAACTCCAGACTCTGAGAAAACTGCCGAATACAATTTATCTCCTGCCTGAGTATTTACCTATTGCCTACAGAAATATTGCTTTGCATTTTTATTTTATTTTATTTTATTTTTTAAATATCTTTGAATTCTAGTGAACTTAGTAAACCTGCATGGAATAATATAAGGATTAACAAAGATCTATTACATGGGGAAAAGAATATATTGATTGTTTATTCTTGAAAATATATTTTTCATGCTATATATGTATTTACTAGTCTCACTTTCATAGTAATTTAAATCTGTGCAATTAAAGCCTAACTCCAAGCAAACATTTTTTTTTTTCCTTTTAATATTCCTGTGCAAAAAAAAAGAAAAAGCTATGCCTTTAATACTACTCTCCACTCTGGTGTTGTGTCTGTAGTAAGTTCTTATTGCCAGCAGATGTCCTCAGACTTAAATGACACCCAGGATGGTTGAACCAGGAACACTGAGAGGAGGATGTCATGGGCCTGCCTGCTTGAGAAGACTTCATCACAACATAATGAGAATATAGGATGAATGAATGTCCATTTTGTTTGCATGCTAGTAAGGAAATCTAAATAAAGTATTAAACAACCCCCCCCCCCCCCCATTGAAATCTGTCGGGGGGAGGCCTTTAGTAGTGGAGGGGGGGAGCACTCAGGGAAAAGTTCAGAAGTTGGAGTTGGGCTTTTAAAATATATGAAAATATCTATGTGGAAAATAAATAAAAACAGAGTCTAGGTTTTTATTGTTCCCTGTGTTCCCATTGGGGTGATTGTCATGACATTGTCTCTAATGTCATGCCAGGACATTAGGATTGGAAATCTTTCTTTACAGACAATAACACAATTTAGAAGAATGTGGAAAGATTAGAACTCCTGACAGTGTTTTCATAAGTCTGACGATGTCATTGATGATGAAACATGTGGGGTGAAGTCATGGCCTGGGACGTCATTGCGCAATGGGATACAGCGGCCATTTTGTTGGTTTGAAACTTTTTACTGGAATGTGGAGTTTTATATCTATGAATGTGAGTGCAATATATTATCTTTAACCAATACAGCCCCGGACCAATAAACACCTTAAGGACCAGAGGTCTTTTTCCAATTTCGCACTGCGCTGCTTTAACTGGTAATTGCGCGGTCATGCAATATTGCACCCAAACGAAATTTGCGTCCTTTTCTTCCCACAAGTAGAGCTTTCTTTTGATGGTATTTGATTGCCTCTGCGATTTTTTTTTTTTGCGATATAAATGGAAAAGAGCGAAAATTTTGAAAAAAAAAGATATTTTCTTCTTTTTGTTATAAGAAAAATGGAATAAACTAAATTTTAGTCATACATTGAGGGCAAAATTTATTCAGCCACATGTCTTTAGTAAAAAAAATGTCAATAAGCGTATATTTTTTGGTTTGCGCAAAAGTTATAGCGTCTACAAACTAGAGTACATTTTCTGGAATTTACACAGCTTTTAATTTATGACTGCCTATCTCATTTCTTGAGGTGCTAAAATGGCAGGGCAGTACAAACCCCCCCCCCCAAATGACCCCATTTTGGAAAGTAGACACCCCAAGGAAATTGCTGATGTGTATGTTGAGCCCATTGAATATTTTTTTTTTTTTTGTCCTAAGGGATTGAATAATGGCAAAAAAAAAAAAATTTACAAAAAGTTGTCACTAAATGATATATTGCTCACACATGCCATGGTTATATGTGGAATTGCACCCCAAAATATATTCCGCTACTTCTCCCGAGTATGGGGATACCACTTGTGTGGGGCTTTTTGGGAGTCTAGTTGCGCACGGCACCCTGAAAACCAATCACCACCTTCAGGATTTCTAAGGGTGCAAATTTTTGATTCAACTCCTCACTACCTATCACAGTTTCGAAGGCCATAAAATGCCAAAATAGCACAAACCCCCCCAAAATTACCCCATTTTGGAAAGTAGACACCCCAAGCTATTTACTGAGAGGCATGTTGAGTCCATGGAATATTTTATATTTTGCCAAAAGTTGCGGGAATATTACAAACTTTTTTTTTTTTGCACAAAGTTGTCACTAAATGATATATTGCTCACACATGCTATGGACATAAGTCAAATTACACCCCAAAATAAATTTTGCTGCTTCTCCCGAGTACGGGGATACCACATGTGGGGGACTTTTTGGGAGCCTAGCCACGTACGGGACCCCGAAAACCAAGCACTGCCTTCCGGATTTAAATATAAAATGCTACCAAAAAAACTGTTAGCGATCGCAGGGATCAGGCCTGACTCTGCGATCGCTGCAGTTATGTGTTTAGTGTTTTGTAAGTGACAGTGATCGATCGATACTGCACTTGGGTGGGCTGGGCAGAGGGGCAAAACGCAGGTGCTAGCAGGTATCTGGGCTGATCCCGCTAACAATGCATTTTTTTGGAACCCTGAACTGCTGGGGACGCTAGTATAGATCTGATCAGATCAGATATTGATCTGTTCAGATTCTATACCACTACGGGAGGTGTATGCTTTGCGCGTGGGTGTTAGCGGTACTGGCACTAACCTAGCGCTGCCTGGGGCGACGCAGACCCTGACCCTAAAACCTAATTGATATCACCCGCCGGGTGATCAGGGGGTTAAACCTTTATTGGGTAATAAATGGTGGGTGCCCTGATGCTATAAAAAGCAAACTAACCAGAGTCACCCGTAACACTTATACGGTGATCAGTGGTGAAAGGGTTAACTAGGGGCAATCAGGGGGTTCAAATTTTTATTAGGTAGTATATGGGGGTCCCTGGCGCTATATAAAAACCTGACGGGGAACCTAAATAACTAACTGGCTAACCAGCGTCACCAGTGACACTTATACTGTGATCGCTGGTGAAAGGGTTAACTAGGGGCAATCAGGGGGTTAAAACCATTATTGGGTAGTATATCGGGGTAACTAGCGCTATAAAAACCTGGCGGTGAACCTAAAAAAATAACTAGCTACCTAGCGACAGTAGCGACACTGATGCAGCGATCAGAAAAATTATCGCTTAGTGACACTGGCAAAAGGGGGTGAAAGGGTTAACTAGGGGCAATCAGGATGTTAAAACCATTATTGGGTAGTATATCGGGGTACCTAGCGATATAAAAACCTGGCGGTGAACCTAAAAAAATAACTAGCTACCTAGCGACAGTAGCGACACTAATGCAGCAATCAGAAAAATGATCGCTTAGTGACAGTGGCAAAAGGGGGTGAAAGGGTTAACTAGGGGCAATCAGGGGGTTAAAACCATTATTGGGTAGTATATCGGGGTACCTAGCGCTATAAAAACCTGGCGGTGAACCTAAAAAAATAACTAGCTACCTAGCGACAGTAGCGACACTGATGCAGCGATCAGAAAAATGATCGCTTAGTGACAGTGGCAAAAGGGGGTGAAAGGGTTAACTAGGGGCAATCAGGATGTTAAAACCATTATTGGGTAGTATATCGGGGTACCTAGCGCTATAAAAACCTGGCGGTGAACCTAAAAAAATAACTAGCTACCTAGCGACAGTAGCGACACTAATGCAGCAATCAGAAAAATGATCGCTTAGTGACAGTGGCAAAAGGGGGTGAAAGGGTTAACTAGGGGCAATCAGGGGGTTAAAACCATTATTGGGTAGTATATCGGGGTACCTAGCGCTATAAAAACCTGGCGGTGAACCTAAAAAAATAACTAGCTACCTAGCGACAGTAGCGACACTGATGCAGCGATCAGAAAAATGATCGCTTAGTGACACTGGCAAAAGGGGGTGAAAGGGTTAACTAGGGGCAATCAGGATGTTAAAACCATTATTGGGTAGTATATCGGGGTACCTAGCGCTATAAAAACCTGGCGGTGAACCTAAAAAAATAACTAGCTACCTAGCGACAGTAGCGACACTGATGCAGCGATCAGAAAAATGATCGCTTAGTGACACTGGCAAAAGGGGGTGAAAGGGTTAACTAGGGGCAATCAGGATGTTAAAACCATTATTGGGTAGTATATCGGGGTACCTAGCGCTATAAAAACCTGGCGGTGAACCTAAAAAAATAACTAGCTACCTAGCAACAGTAGCGACACTGATGCAGCGATCAGAAAAATGATCGCTTAGTGACAGTGGCAAAAGGGGGTGAAAGGGTTAACTAGGGGCAATCAGGATGTTAAAACCATTATTGGGTAGTATATCGGGGTACTTAGCGATATAAAAACCTGGCGGTGAACCTAAAAAAATAACTAGCTACCTAGCGACAGTAGCGACACTGATGCAGCGATCAGAAAAATTATCGCTTAGTGACACTGGCAAAAGGGGGTGAAAGGGTTAACTCTAGGGGCAATCAGGGGGTTAAATCTTTATTGGGGGGTGATAGGGGGCTACCCTGGACCTAACACTAACTGCCCTGACAGTTTTTACTTTTACAACTGACACTGAATGCATTGATCAGTAAAGAAATGATCAATGCAATCAGTGACACTGTGACTGGGGGGGGGGAGGGGGGCGGATCGGGGGGGTTTGTGTACCTATGTGTACCTATGTGTCAGTGTAGTGTTTTGGTGCACTTACTTTTAGTCTTCTCCTCGTAGTCCGGTCAAAAAGACCGCCCAGAGGAGAATGACATCACTTCCTCCTTCCTGTGTAAACAATACACAGTGGGAGGAAGTTCGTCATTGGCCAGGAGCGATCGAGAGGGGGTGGCCAGAAACCAACGGCCATCCCCTCATCACGGATCGCTCCTGGAGGGAAACGGACCGCCGTATCCAGCGGGAGGGGGTCCGATTGGACCCCCCACCCGCTGGAAGGCAGGCACGTACATGTACGTGCTTGTGCCTGCCTGTGCCATTGTAATGACGTACATTGGCAATACGGCGGTCCTTAAGTGGTTAAATACATTTTTATTTCCGATTTTACTACACTATTAGATGCTTCTGTCTTTCTCTATGACCATTATATATTGGGAGTATTGTTGATCACCAGGTCAGGATTAACCATTAAAGGGGTTGTAAACCCTCAAGGTTTTTCACCTTAAAGTGGATGTAAAGCCGAATTTTTTTTTTTTTTAATTAAGGCTTACACCTTGTACAATATAGGATTTCATGTCACCTGTGCCCAGTCTTGCCACAAAGAGTTAATCCAGCTCTGAGCAATCCTCTTATCTTTTAGTTCTTCCCCCTTGCTGTGACAGACAGGTGATTTACATATCTCATGCACGAGCCTGAGAGAGACATTCAGTGTACTTCCCACCCCCCCCTCCTTTCTTCTCCAGCTCTCCCAGGATTGGCTGCTCAACACCTCAGCATAACTGGGCATGTGGTGACTTTTCTGGGTTTTGATTGGATGTTAGTGATCATAGCAGAAGTTTGGTGTAAGAAATACACAGGAGAAAATGCATGTTGACAAGGGGAGTGTAGAGGTGGGTGGGGAGTCTACTGACATCACAACTCCACCCACCAAGCTCCAGATAACAGACCCACCCACAGAATCTGCAGGTCTCATAACAGACAGAGGGGAGACATTGTACAGGTAAGGATACATGCAGGAGGCATTTATATCCTTATAGATATGGCAGTACTTTAGAAAGGATGAGAGTGGGTTTATGTTCACTTTAATGCATTCTATGCATTAAGGTGAAAAACCTCCTGTGATGCAGCTCCCCCCCAGATCCCCCCTTTTACTGACCTGAACCTGGTCTTTCCAGCAATGGGAACAAGCACACCAGCTCCAGTCGGTGTCTTGGGTCCTCATTGGATAGATTGATAGCATTGCAGCCATTGGCTCCCGCTGCTGTCAATCAAATCCATTGACGCGGGAGTCGGGGAGCGGGCCAGAGTCCTGCTGTCTGTGTCAATGCACGCAGCAGCAGGACACGGGAGCATGCCTGCATGAGTGCCCCAAGGGTGAGCGGCTCTCCAACAGGGCACTCGAGAAGAGGAGGAGCCAGGAATGCTGCTGAGTTACCCCACAAGAGGAGGATTGGGGCCACTCTGTGCAATACCAACTTCACAGAGGATGTAAGTATGACATGTTTTTTTTTTGTTTTTTTTAAACGAACCTTTACATATCCTTTAAGGCTGGATTCACACCTATGCAGTTTTAGTGCTTTTTGCATTTTGAAGATTTGCACTACAGTCCATTTAACATGGTTTCCTATGGAACACGTTCAGTCCTTCAAATCTGCAAAATGCAAAAAGAACCAAAACTGCACAGGTGTGAATCCAGCCTAAGTCTGAATACAAATGGGAGAAGTTGGGAGATGGTCCACTCCTGGAGTTGATGTGTAACTGCGCTTTTTGACTGTTTGGTCAAATCTATTTGGTAAGAGGCTGTTCATGTGGTTTGAGGGTGAAGATTTCTGTATCACATCTTTGTGAGCACCATCAACTACTGGTTCCTACTCAAGGACTTTATGGACTTATCTGACCAACTCTGACTGTTTTACACAATTTTCTGTTTATTTTTTATTGTGGTGTTTGCACTTTGTTAGACTATGTCTTTCTATGTATATTCGTAATCATTAGTGCAGTACTGTTTTTATATGTTGTTGAAACTGAAAAATTCTAAAAAATACTTTAAAAAACCCATCAATTGCAGCCTCACTGTGCCTATAAAAATTCAGACACTTTGCCCATCATATGCAGCCACTGTGCCATCAATTGCAGCCACTGTGCCCAGCAAATGCAGCCACTGTGCCCACGAAATACAACCACTGAGCCCATCATGTATAGCCACTGTACCCACCAAATACAATCACTGTACCCATCATATGCAGCCAGTGCTCCCACCAAATACAGCCACTGTGCCCATCATGTGCAGTCACTGTGCCCATCATATGCAACCACTGTGCCCAGCATATGCAGCTACTGTGCCCACTAAATACAGCCACTGTGCCTATCATGTGTAGCCACTGTGCCCAGCAAATACAGTCACAGTGACTGTATTTGCTGGGCACAGTGGTGGCTGCACCAAATACAGTCACTGTGCCCATCATATGCAGTCACTGTGCCCAGCATATGCAGCTACTGTGCCCACTAATTACAGCCACTGTGCCCATCATATGCAGCCACTGTGCCCACCGACCCCCTCCCCCACTCGCGGGACTCGTGGCTCTGATGGCACACTTGCACCCCATCTCTGAGCTCTGACAGCGGCACCCCCCCATGGAGCTTGTGGCTCTAACAGCACCCCATCGAGGGTCTCGCAGCTCTGGCAGACCCCCTGTGGTCAGGAATTTATCGCCAGGTAGCAGCTCCTCTCCAAGTGTACCAGAGCTGTGATGACCTCCGCTCCAGTGTGTGTCTCCTCCGCTCTTCTTCCTAAGTGCCAGGCATCCAATAGGGTGGCCTGGCGCTCCGGCCAATCAGGAAAAAGGTCTGACACCCTGCCTCCTGATTGGCGGGGGGGAAGGTTAGTGTGAAAATAGCAAAAATGAATTCGCTATCGCCACACAATTGGGTGGGATCAGGGCGCACTCTCTGTGCCTCAAGCCCACCCTATTTTTAAGCCTATTAGAGCCTCAGGTGCCTCACAAAGTACCACCCCCCCTCCATAGGAATCCATGCGCCCGGTGTCCTGAAAGAGGCGGCTCCCGTGCGCCCACAATGCACAGGCCGCCACTGGTCAGCTACTTACTTTAGTATTAAGCATTAGTACAGGTACTATTTGTGTTTTTCATAAGTCACAGTGTCTTCCTGTTTTGGTGACAAATGCTTGTCCTATTTCTTGCATGGTTGTCACAGGGACATTATTTTTTCATCAAAGCCAAATTTCACCCACATAAATAGTAGAGTAACACTCATCCTCCCCCTTTCCCCTTCTGTAACTGAATTGCAGTTTCTTTTGTTTTTTTGGAGCGGTTGATTAAGTACCTTTTTTGGTCCCTACCCACTCTCACTTCCCCAGTGCCATCAAGGATGGCATTACCTCGTCGCATCCTCAACCCACCCCCCCCCCATCTGCAGCCTCCTGGTACATATCACACATTCAAGGAGACTGCAGGACCAATCTCCCTGCGCCTCACAATCTCACACTTACGTGATGGGGAATCAACAGTGAGATATCAAAGCCTGCTTCCAAATCCAAGCTGGCAGCACCAAGGATTGGCAGCAGTGAGACAAGCTGTGTGGAAGACAGCGCTTTAATTCATGGACTACTAAGTTTCTGATTTTTAAAGAGGAAGTAAACCCTTTCAAACCACTTTGACCTACAGGTAAGCCTAGATTAAGGCTTACCTGTAGGTCCAAGCAATATCTCCTAAACCTATATGGTTTAGGAGATATTTGCCCGAAAATGGGCACCGCTGTCTACGGCGCATGCGCCGTAGACAGCGGCGCGCAGGCGCACTAAATGCGGCAAGTCCAAGAATGGATTTGCCTAATTTGTCGACTCCCGTGCGCATGCGCGGGAGTGACGTCATCGCGGCTTCGCCGAATGGCAGCAGCGGAGCTGCGAGACGCGACTCCCGTGCGCATGCGCGGGAGTGACGTCATCGCGGCTTCGCCGCTGTGATTCGTCGGAGCTGCGAGACGCCACCAGCAAGATGGATGCGGCGGACTACAGGGGACAGCGGCGACTTCGCTGGCTCCTGTGTCAGGTAAGTAACACATAATGAGCTACTATGCGATGCATAGTAGTCCATTATGCTTTACCTTTGCAGGGAAAAAAAGAGGAAGTAAACCCATCAGGGTTTACTTCCTCTTTAAGAGCCAACAGCTGCAGTATTTTAATTTTCATAATGATGGGTGAATTTCCTATTTAATCACCTGCCGACCACTCGCAGTTAATACACCGTGAGGGGTCGGAAAGGTGCAGGCATGTTTAGGTGCCCCCTGTCGATACGTGCTGTGATTGGACAGCAGCTGATTTCAGGCTGGCTGGCTGAAGTCAGCTGATTGGCTGTGTCCAATCACACACAGAATTCTGTGTTTATAAAAACACAGAACTCTGTGTACTGTGAACAGTGATCTGGCTGTTTCTTCTCCCTCTAATGCCCTGTACATAAGGTCAGACTTTCCGATGGAAAATGTGCGATTGGACTGTGTTGTTGGAAATTCCGATTGTGTGTGGGCCCCATTGGACTTTTTCCAATGGAATTTCCGACACACAAAGTTTGAGATCTGGATATAAAATTTTTCGACAACAAAATCTGATCGTTTAAATTCCAATCGTGTGTAGACAATTCCGACGCACAAAGTGCTACGCATGGTCAGAATAAATTACGAGATGAAAGCTATTGGCTACTGGCCTCCTTATAGTCCCATTGTATGTGTTGTACACCACCCCGTTCTTAATGATTGCATTTTCCAACAACTTTTTGCGACCATGTGTATGCAAGATAAGTCTAGGCCAAAATCCGTTGGATAAAATTCGATGGATTTTGTTGTCGAAATGTCCGATCCTGTGTACAGGGCATAAAGCAGGGAGAAAAAAAATGCCAGATCAGAAAGTAAAAGCAACACTCATTACACACATTACACATTGATAGGTGCACAGGTAACCCCTTGATTTCCTCTAGTGCAGTGTCAGTATACGGTATTAACACTCTATTAGCCCTTGTACACACGGTCGGAGATTCCGACGGAATGTGTCTGATCGGACCGTTTTGTCGGATATTCCGTCTGTGTGTGGTCTACATCGGACTGTTTCCGTCGGAGTATCCGACAGACCAAGTTTTCCAACTTGTTGGTAAAATTTTCAGACAAAATGCTCCGATCGGACATACTCCGATCATGTTTAGAGAATTCCAATCGGACAAAGTGCCACGTATGCTCAGATCAAGTTCCTACACCAAAGCTATTGGCTACTAGCGTGAACGTAGTCCCGTCGTAACGAAATAACGTCATCACGTCGGATTTTCCGACAACTTTGTCCGACCGTGTGTATACAACAGTTTCGGACAAAATCTGTCGGACAAAATCCGACGGATTTGGTTGTCGGAATCTCCGACCGCGTGTACAAGGGCTAAGTGTCACTAGTGACATCAGTCTCAATTCATTTGAATGGCACCTAAAATTGCGGTGCAGTTCTGGTGTAATTGTCACGCGAACATGGTAACCCACATCGCGTGAAGCTTGTCGGCCTAAAAAAAAATTCAGGAGCTACTTTTGGGCGACATGCTGCATGCGATGCGAGTTTCCACTATTGCAGAACGATTTATCACGGCACAACCGCACCATGATTTTAGGTGTCGTTCAAATATATGGCATTTCAAATGTGCATTCTGTGATTTCTCATTCACACCTCGGCACTTTAAAATCGTGATGTGTGAATGCAATCTAACACCCACCCCCAAAAAAAACAAAAACAAACCCTGGACTATGTCGTCACAAGGAAGCCCCGGTGACATCACTGTGCCTCCCATCAAAGCTGTAAACTCAAATTTGTGAATGCGTTCTTGCAATGAGCTGGATAGGTATGTGTTGGGGTAAAAGTGGGCAGAAGGCTATGGAGGTTTCTGTTTATATAAGGAAATCGATTAAATATCCTTGATCTGCCTCCATTGTATAGTGAGACACAGAGACCCACTAATGACATCACTTGGTTTAAAATAGGAAATGCAAAAAAAAAAAAGAAAAGGTCTTATTTTTAATTTTTTATTGGGGTGTTGGACCAGGAAATGCAAAATATAAGCATATTAAACTTCGGCTTTAAAGAATAAGAAGACATTAACTAGAGATATGGTAGCTAATAATTTAAAGCGCCTGAAACCCGAATACGTAGACTCATTTGGTCTAAAAGTAATATGGCTTATGCTAATTATTTGAAAACAGTAATTAAGTAACTCTAATTATTTGCCTCCTGCACATATTTTTCTTTAACTTCTATTTTTCATAATTATGTAGCTTGAGTTAAATAGGGAACATTTGTTAAATGATAGAGTACGAAAATAAAAACAGAAAGAATGAACTAGTAATGGATATTAAGAAGTAATATATTAACTTTGTATTTTTCAAAATGAATAACATCTGTTGGTGTCGTAACCTGTTCACTGTTTAGTTCAAAAGTTAACTAATAATTCGCTTCAAGAAGTTCTACCGATAACCATATGTGGACATCTAAACTGTTTTTAAGTGTTTTTTCTTTTTTCTCTGTCTTTTCCGAATGTCAGCTCCAAGTGATTGATCTACTTTGTGTAGCTCATATTTTTGAGTCCTGCTTGAGTTTAAAGACTTTTCGGTAACTGTGAGAACTGCAGAAAAAAAAAACATGTGTTTTCTGGCATTTTACATCAATTATATAGATATTATATCAAGAGTTAAATATACAATAATTACAGGTACAACTAAAAAAAAACAAGAAAAAAAAAACATAAAACACAACCAGAGAAAAGAAAACACACAAATGGTCATACTTTAAAAATGGAAAAAGCTAAACAAATACAAAAAAAATTTAAGTTAAAGTTTAAGTTGCCCTACTACTGTGCCTTTCCTGATTCATTCCTCCACCCCTAGCCCACATGCTAATAAACCCTTAAAGTGGTTGTAAACCCACTTTTTGGACTTTTTGGACTTCTACCTATAGGTAAGCCTAGAATTAGGCTTACCTATGGGTAGTAGAAAAATCTCCTAAACGTGCGCCGTTTAGGAGATATTTCACTTGTAGTCCGCCGAAAATTACAACGGTGCATGTGTGGGGAAGAAACAAAACTAAGCGCAGTTTCTTCAATTGTGTGTGCCATTAATTGCGGCTCCTGTGCGCATGCGCGGGAGTGATGTCACGCGGCTCCGAGCCGGAGTCCGCATCCCAGAAGGAAGAGGGGACAGAAGATGGAGGCTGCCTACACAGGGGACATCGCTGGATTCCCAGCATTTTTCCTTCTTTGCCCTTGCTCATTACACATCCCATGGGAAGATGTGTCTGTGATTGAGATAATACAGCGGAGTAGTGATTGGAGCTCATTGAAAAGATTCACAATCTCAAACAGTAAATATCTATATGAGATTGGTGAAGGACTCACTTTTTTCTTTGAACACTGGGTGTTTAATTGGCCTGAAGAGCCATTATATATACAAAGAACATTGCAAAATAGTTTTTTGGTGAAATTGTATTATTGATGCACAAATAATTGTATTAGGAGGTTCCACTTATTCATTTGGAACTTATGTATGATATTTGGTTTCGCAGTCTGCTTATGCATATTTGCACATATACACATAGGGTTGCCATCTGTCTGGGATTCACCCAGACAGTTCGGGTTTTGAATCATGTGTCTAGGTTTCAGGCAGACTGAAACCCAGACACCTTATTCAAACTGGGAAACTGGGCTGTGGATCCGCATGTAACTAAGATAGTCACACACATCTGTCCGGGGGGCTGTGGGCGGTTGTCTGGGGGCAGGTTCACATCCCTGGGGGCAGGGCAATGATGTCGGCAAGAGCAATTTGGCTGCACCCAATGTCCGCTGTAGCACGCTATGCGCACCACTTTACTACTCTCCTTGGGGCACCCAAAGGTTTTCCAGGCGTTTGTGTTTGTGTTTTGCTTGAAGAAAAGGTGGCCACCCTATATATACGTTGCAGTTTAATTGTTGATTATATATTAACAAATATAATTTATAGATTTATTAATCAGTTTTAACCACTTCAGCCCCGGAGGATTTGGCTGGCCAAAGGCCAGAGCACTTTTTGCGATGTGGCTCCCAAACAAAATTGATGTCCTTTTTTTCCCACAAATAGAGCTTTCTTTTGGGGGTATTTGATCAACCCTGCGGTTTTTATTTTTTGCGCTATAAACAAAAAAAGAGCGACAATTTTGAAAAAAAAGCAATATTTTTTACTTTTTGCTATAATAAATATCTCCAAAAAATATATATATATTTTTTCCCCCCCTCAGTTTAGGCTGATAAATATTCTGCTACATATTTTTGGTAAATAAAATCGCAATAAGGGTTTATTGATTGGTGTGCGCAAAAGTATATATAGTTTTACTGCATTTTTATTGATACTTTTTTTTTTTTTACTAGTAATGGCCACGATCATCAATTTTAATCATGACTGCAACATTATGGCGGACACATCGGACAATTTTGACACATTTTTGGGACCATTCACATTTATACATCGATCAGTGCGATTAAAAATGCAATGATTACTGTGTAAATGTGACTGGCAATGAAGGGGTTAACACTAGGTGGGGCTGTAGGGGTTAAGTGCGTCCTAGTGAGTGATTCTAACTGTGGGGGGGAGGGGGCTACGTGTGACACATCACTGATCACCGCTCCCGATCACAGGCAGAACAGGGAGATGCTTGTTTACATTAGCATTTCCCCGTTCTTCTTCTCCGAGAGATCATCGCGGGTATCAGTCTTGAGGAAGACCGTTTCTGGCCAGGCTGCATTTGCATGCAGACCAACCTAGGTAACTCACACATGTGATACTGAACCTTAATGATTGAAACAACTAAAAACCCAATGAGTGGAAGGAGTAGGCCAGGGAGAGTCAAGATGGAGAGGGAAGAGCTAAATGATGCTGGACATCCCCCAACCAGGAAATAAGATGTACTCACACTGCAATAAGCTTGCTGAATGTGAGTGACACGTTGGTGCCAAGCATCCTATTTACAGCTTAACAATGTTGCTGAGTGCTATTACTGTAACCTATTGTATGTGTCACGTACCTGGTAGGAGAGCCCAGAATGCAGGGAGCGGCTCCTCGTAAGCCTCCGGCTCGAGAGCCCCTGGAAGTGGAGACAGGGATTCAAGAGTTCGGAGGGCACAAGTGCCAAGCTGGAATACGGTAGGTCGGACCTGTAGCAGCAAGGGATCCACGGAGGCACTGGAAGGTAGACACCTGGTAAGCAGCTGGGGATGTGGTCACACAGTAGGCACAGGTGGATGACTGGAACAGCTGATGGAGGTCCGTGTGAACAGCAGGCACTGGTGGTCGGGCTGGAACAGCAGGTGACAGTCAGCGGGTTTCAGCAGGCACTAGCAATCAGGCTGGAGCAACAGGTGGCAGATGACAAGGTCGGGAACAAGCCGGGTCGGTATCAGGCGGGCAGCAGAGGTACACGGGAGGAGACAGAGACATAGTCAGACAGGCAGGAGGTCGGTGGCAGGCAGCAATCAAACGAAGTCAGGAACAGGCCGGGTAACGGTAATCAGGAACAACAGAAACAGATAGCAGAATCACCGGACATGCTGTAGACAGGACAGCAAGAAGGAACAGAAGCTGGTTCCTTAAGTAGCCCTTTGGGCACCAAGAACAGTCGCACGGCGAGTCTGCGTGCCCCCGCGGGTAACCGTGCGCCCGTTCGTGACCCCGCGCACCCGCGTGTGCCCGTTCGCACCATCGCGCACCCGCGTACGCCCGTTCGTGCTGTCACGCACCCGCGTGCGCCTGTTCGTATCTACGTGCACTCGCGTGCGTCCGTTCGTGCTAACGCGCGCCCAAGGATACCGACAAGTTCTCCGCAAGGGAATCCTGCGGGCAGGTCTCCTATGTACGATTGGGACAACAGATCAACCATGACATTGCCCCCCTCCAAGGGGCAGCCTCCGGATGCCCAACTGTGCCATCTTATCTGGATGAGATCAAGGATTAATCTTTTTGCATGGATGTTGGGTTCCGGTTCCCAGGAATTTTCCTCAGGGCCATACCCCTTCCATTTAACTAGAAATTGAGTCTGATTCCGTCTCCTTCTGCAGTCTAAAATGGATTCGACCTCGTATTCAATTTCACCGTCGATCACCACAGGTTCCGGAGGGCTGGCATTTCGATTAGCAAAGGAATCCAGGACTGCAGGCTTGAGTAGAGAAACGTGAAAGACCGGATGGATCCGAAATGACTCCGGAAGCTTCAATTCAAAAGCCACATCATTCAACTTCCTCACAATTGGAAATGGACCCACAAACTTTGGACCCAGCTTCTTAGACGGGCAGGCCAACTTTAGGTTTAAGGTGGACAGCCAAACCTGATCCCCGACCTTGAGATCAAGTTCCCCCCTTCTCTTCTTGTCAAAGACCTCCTTGTTGTATTTCTGTGTCTTGGTCAAAGTCTCTTGTAGGAGTTTATTATTAGTTTTGAAGAAATTGAGGTCTTCCTGTACAGCCGGTACTGAACATTCGGGGAGATTATTGGATAGAAAAAGCGGGTGAAAGCCAAAATTTGCAAAAAACTGAGATTGCTTGGTGGCGGAATGAATAGAGTTGTTGTATGCAAACTCAGCTAATGGTAGAAGCGATGCCCAGTCATCTTGGGAAAAAGAAGAAAAGCAGCGCAGATATTGCTCCAGCGTTTGATTTGTTCTCTCAGTCTGGCCATTGGTCTGAGCATGGTAGGCCGAGGAGAAACGGAGTTCAATTTTCAGGGCCCCGCAGAGCGCTCTCCAGAACCTAGACGTGAACTGCACCCCCCTATCTGATGTAATATTAGCGGGGATGCCGTGAAGCCTCACAATCTCCCTAATGAAAGTCTTAGCCGTCTCTGCGGCCGAAGGAGTGCCCTTCATAGGCAAGAAGTGAGCCATTTTGGAGAGCCTATCCACCACCACAAAGATTGTGGAGTAATCCTCAGAAGGTTGTAACTCAACGATAAAGTCCATGGAGATCATCCTCCATGGTCTATCCGGGACGGGTAGCGGCTTCAGCAGGCCCCAAGCTTTCGATTTACTGCCTTTGTTCCGAATACATGTGGTACATGCCTCCACATATTCCCTGCAATCTTTCTTCATCTGTGGCCACCAGAATGTACGTTGAAGCAACTCCATGGTTTTAAGCACCCCAAAGTGGCCGGCCAGCAAATGGTCGTGACAGGAGCTGAGGGCCGAGACTCGCACTTCTTGAGGAATATAGATCCTGTCCTTGTGCCAAAGGAGACCATCTCTGGATGTTAGTGGAGTGTCAGGTGGGAGGACCGGACCAATGGAGGCCTGCTTAATTTGGGAGAGTAAGTCTCCCTGAAGCAAAAGGAAGTTCTCTGAGGAGAGGATGGTGTCAGGAGATGAGGGACCCTCCGGTTCACTGTACATGCGGGACAGGGCATCGGGTTTAACGTTTTTAGATCCTGGACGGTAGGTGATGTGGAACACGAACCTAGAGAAGAAGAGTGCCCACCTGGCCTGTCTTGGTTTCAGCCTTTTGGCAGTCTTAAGATATTCTAGATTTTTATGGTCGGTATAGACCAGGATCGGGTGGGTGGCGCCCTCGAGGAGGTAGCGCCATTCCTCGAGTGCCGCCTTAATTGCCAGCAGTTCACGGTCACCGACATCGTAGTTTCTCTCTGCCTCAGATAATTTGCGGGAGAAGAAGGCGACCGGATGCAGGAGAGACTTAAGCCCCTGTCTCTGGGAAAGCACCGCCCCGACCGCTATTTCTGAGGCATCCACTTCTAGGATATACGGCAGAGTTGAGTCGGGGTGCTTTAGGATCGAGGCTGATACAAACAAGTCTTTCAGGGTTTTGAAAGCCTCCTGTGCCTTGGAAGTCCATTGAAACTTCTGACCCTGTTTGGTCAGTCCGGTGATGGGGGAGATGATGGAGGAGAACCCCTTGATGAATTTCCTGTAGAAATGGGCAAACCCTACGAATCGTTGGACCCCTTTCTTATCAGAAGGAGCGGGCCAATCCAGGATAGCTGAAATTTTCTGAGGATCCATCTCTATCCCCTTCACTGAGATAATCAGACCGAGGAATTGGATTCTTCGTTGCTCGAAAACGTACTTTTCGGGCTTGGCATACAGACCATGGAGACGGAGTTGGGTTAAGACATTCTTCACATGTTCCCAGTGCTCAGCTAAAGAGGAGGAAAAAATCTGGATATCGTCTAGATAAATTATCACAAACAAATCAAGGTAGTCTCTAAAGATGTCGTTTACAAAATGTTGGAATGTGGCAGGGGCATTGCACAAACCAAAAGGCATAACTAAATATTCGAAGTGCCCGAAACGAGTACGGAAGGCAGTCTTCCATTCGTCGCCCCTTCGTATGCGGACAAGGTTGTAGGCACCCCGAAGATCCAGTTTGGAAAATATTTCGGCTGACCCCAGTCTCTGGAATAGTTTGGGTACTAGTGGTAGGGGGTAGCGGTTCTTTATAGTGACCTTGTTAAGTGCCCGATAGTCCACACATGGGCGTAGGGAATGGTCTTTTTTTTCAACGAAGAAGATTCCCGCGCCTGCCGGGGAGGTGGAAGGTTGGATGAAACCCTTCTCCAAGTTGTCGTCCAAATAGGTTTTCAGGGTCCCCAATTCTGTTTCGGATAAGGGAAAAATTCTTCCGAAGGGAATCTCTGCCCCAGGAAGCAATTCTATCGGGCAGTCATATGGCCTATGTGGGGGTAAGGTTTCAGCGCCCTTCTTGCTAAATACATCCAAGAAGTTATGGTAGTCCTTGGGTACAGCCTGTCGGACCTCAGCGTCCGTTTCTAAACAGAGTAGAGAAGAAGAGTCCTTGTTGTCAACTGAGAGACAGTGCTGAAGACAGTAGGCAGAAGGGAACTCAATCTTTCCAGTGGACCAATTGATATGTGGGTTGTGAGCCCTCAACCAAGGCATGCCTAGTATAACAGGGAATAAAGGAGACTTAATGACATCCAGACACAAAAGTTCTTGGTGAGTTCCAGCAACGATGGCAAGCAGTTCGGAAGTCTCCTGAGTCACTGGTCCAGACTTAAGGATGGAACCATCGGCCAGATATATTGAAAGTCCTTTCACCCTAGGCCGAAGAGGGATGTTATTACTTAAGGCGAAGGACAAATCCACAAAGCCACTGCAAGCCCCAGAATCAATAATTGCGCTGGTTTTGACAGTCCTTCCTGAGAGCTGCAAAATAAGAGGTACAGCCAGATGAGAGGTGTTATTTAGCAAGACGGGAGAGGAAACAGGAGGGATGAGAAGGCACTTACGCATTTTGGCAGGGCAAGTGCGAACGTAATGTCCCGGTTCTCCGCAGTAGAGACAAAGGTTGCCGGTCCGGCGGCGTTGGCATTCCTCAGGCGTCAAAGATGGACGAAGTAACCCCAGCTGCATGGGTTCTGAAGAATCCGGAGTGGGCATAGCAGGAGCAGGAGGGACCGGATGGTTGGAACTTGGGACATGTGGCATCATCCAGACGTGACGAGAAGTTGTAGAAGAACGCTCCAGGCGACGTTCTCTTAGGCGTCTGTCTATTTGAACAGAGAGGTCTATGAGTGCTTCTAGGGTCTCGGGGATACCCACTCGAGCCAGTTCGTCTTTCAACGATTCTGAGAGGCCCATACGAAACTGGTATCGTAAAGCTGAATCATTCCAGTCCGTGTCGGAGCTCCAGCGTCTGAACTCAGACACATAATCTTCCACGGGCCTGCGACCTTGTTGGAGCGCATGCAGAGCTGCCTCTGCGGTGGCAGCAAGCTGGGGGTCCTCGCACAACCGAGACATCGCTTGGAAAAAGGCATTCAGAGTATCCAGAGAGGGGTCCTTTCGTTCCAGGAGACGATGGGCCCAGGCCTGGGGTTCGTCTGTCAGTAGTGAAATGACAAACCCCACTTTGGTTGCCTCGAGAGAGAAAGTCCTGGGTTGTAAGGCAAAAAAGAGTTCGCAGGAATTACGAAAGGCTCTGAATTTATTCCGGTTGCCGGAGAATCGTTCCGGAGTGGGAACCCTAGGTTCAGACGGCATCATCACCACCGAAGGTGGAGCAGAGGGTCCGGAGACAGCTGGTGATGAAGCAGATAGGGCCTGGACCTGTTCCTCTAGTCGGCCGTAACCTTCCTGCAAGTTCTTCACTGCTTGGGTAAGGCCAGCTAAGTGGCGGCAAAGCTCGTCCATAGGGGAGGCTCCCTGCGTGGGCTCGGACATGGCTATCCTGTACTGTCACGTACCTGGTAGGAGAGCCCAGAATGCAGGGAGCGGCTCCTCGTAAGCCTCCGGCTTGAGAGCCCCTGGAAGTGGAGACAGGGATTCAAGAGTTCGGAGGGCACAAGTGCCAAGCTGGAATACGGTAGGTCGGACCTGTAGCAGCAAGGGATCCACGGAGGCACTGGAAGGTAGACACCCGGTAAGCAGCTGGGGATGTGGTCACACAGTAGGCACAGGTGGAGGACTGGAACAGCTGACAGAGGTCCGTGTGAACAGCAGGCAATGGTGGTCGGGCTGGAACAGCAGGTGACAGTCAGCGGGTTTCAGCAGGCACTAGCAATCAGGCTGGAGCAACAGGTGGCAGATGACAAGGTCGGGAACAAGCCGGGTCGGTATCAGGCGGGCAGCAGAGGTACACGGGAGGAAACGGAGACGTAGTCAGACAGGCAGGAGGTCGGTGGCAGGCAGCAATCAAACGAAGTCAGGAACAGGCCGGGTAACGGTAATCAGGAACAACAGAAACAGATAGCAGAATCACCGGACACGCTGTAGACAGGACAGCAAGAAGGAACAGAAGCTGGTTCCTTAAGTAGCCCTTTGGGCGCCAAGAACGGTCGCACGGCGAGTCTGCGTGCCCCCGCGGGTAACCGTGCGCCCGTTCGTGACCCCGCGCACCCGCGTGCGCCCGTTCGTGCCGTCGCGCACCCGCGTGTGCCTGTTCGTATCTACGTGCACTCGCGTGCGTCCGTTCGCGCTAACGCGTGCCCAAGGATGCCGACAAGTTCTCCGCAAGGGAATCCTGCGGGCAGGTCTCCTATGTACGATCGGGACAACAGATCGACCATGACAGTATGCTTCTTTCCACCTGTTTTTGACTAGGGTTGCCTCCTGACTTCTCTTGACCTTGTAACTTCTGTTGCTGATTCTGGTTTGTGTTCCTGACTTTGCCAGTAGCTGGCTGTTTTGGTACATTTGCTGCTCGTCTGATCTAAATGGTGGCCTAGACTTTGATTTTGCTTCTGATCTCTGAAGTAGTACCTCTGCTGCCCAACTTTTGCTGACTCCTTCTTGTCCTGATCCTGCTTCTGCCTGTTCTGGTGTCTAATCAGCAAATAAAGTAGTATCCAGACAGATCTTCAGATCACCAGCAGCTTCTGGACCTTAATAGGAGAAAAATCAAAATAATTTGGAACACCCCGCGCTTGGGCTACAAATATGTGAATAGGTGTATAAGCTGCTCCCCTTTAAAAGTGCAAAGAAACTTGACTTTGTGAGTTGTGGGTTGTGAAATGATAAAGGGGGTGCTAAAATAAAATAATAACAATAAAGTGCTCTAGTGCTTAATACCGCAGGTATCTTACTATTCAATACATACTGCAATATACATTAAATTCATGAAATTAATCAACTCAAAAAAATTAACATATATAAAAAGTAAACAAATTGTCCATATGCATAAAAAATAGTGAAGATGAAGTAGGAATAAATCCTGTGTCCTGTCACCGCTTCGGAAGAATGGACAAACACATCACCCAGTGAATTATGGTAAGTAGCCTACTTACCAACTCACCTTGACCCCTTTATTTAAAAAGTAAGGTCGGGTGAAGCTTTAGCAGGTTTAACCCTTTCATGACTAAGCCTATTTTTGGAATTTGGTGTTTACAAGTTAAAATCCATATTTTTTGCTAGAAAATTACTTGGAACCCCCAAACATTATATATATTTTTTTAGCAGAGACTCTAGAGAATAAAACGGCGATTGTTGCAATATTTTATGTCATACGGTATTTGCGCAGTGGTGTTTTAAACGCAACTTTTTGGGAAAAGGGACACTTTCATGAATAAAAAAAAAACAAAACAGTAAAATTAGCCCAATTTTTTTGCGTAATGTGAAAGATAATGTTACGTCGAGTAAATAGATACCAAACATGTCACACTTTATAATTGCGCGCACTTGTAGATTGATGACAAAGTACGGTACCTAAAAATCTCAATAGGCGACGCTTTAAAAATTTTTTACGGTTACCAGGTTAGCGTTACAGAGGAGGTCTAGTGCTAGAATTATTGCTCTCGCTCTGACGATCGCGGCGATACCTCACATGTGTAATTTAAACACCGTTTACATACGCGGGCGCGACTTCCGAATGCTTTTTCTTTGCTTCGCGAGCTCGCGGGGACGGCGGGCGCTTTAAAAAAAATTTTTTTTATTTTTTTATTTATTTTAAAATTACTAAATTGTTTTTTTAAAAAAAAAATTAATCACTTTTATTGCTGTCACAAGGAATGTAAACATCCCTTGTGACAGTAATAGGTGGTGACAGGTCCTTTTTATGGAGGGATCGGGGGTCTAAAAGACCCCCCACCCCTCCTTTACACTTCAATGTATTCAGATCGCCGAAAACGGCGATTCTGAATACCGGATATTTTTTTAAAACCGGCGCCATTGGCAGCCGAGTAAACGGGAAGTGACGTCATGACGTCGCTTCCGTGTTTACGATGAGGAGACTGGAACGAAGCCGATTACGGCTTCGTTCCAGTTCCTCCGCAGCAGCTGGAGGCGTCGGATCTCTGATCGGTGCTCCCGATTGAGCAGGAGCACCGGTAACAGCGGCGAGAGGCGGCGGGAGGGGGGGACATCCCCTCCCGCTCCTCCGGCATAACAGCCGAGCGGCTTTTAGCCGCATCAGTTGTTATGGCTGGATAGCCAATCGCCTGCTGCAAAAAACGGTACCGGGATGATGCCTGCAGGTGCGGGCATCATCCCGGTATAACCCCCGGAAGCCGAGTACGCATATCTGCGTACGCTCGGCGGGAAAGGGTTAAGGAACTGCCAACCTTGATGGAGAAACTCTGCTTAGGTATACCAGTGATACTGTTTCAATCCACGTTTGCTCAAGAAAAAATATAGAGAGAACCGGACCATGGCATAATAAAGTTTTATTTAAAATAACATAAAAACAAAAATAGCCAAATGGCCTCTTACTTTAAAAGTGCCAAAACCTGGGCACTAGAGGGAACGAACATATTAGACCGGGTGAGTTGGAACCTAGATGTGCCGCTTCCACTGCTTGAATTGGCGTGCGTTCCACCCCCTGGATGCATCATTTTTTTGAGTTGATTAATTTCATGTATTTAATGTATATTGCAGTATGTATTGAATAGTAAGATACCTGCGGTATTAAGCACTAGAGCACTTTATTGTTATTATTTTATTTTAACGCCCCTTTATCATTTCACAACCCACATCTGGACCTTAATAGAAACAGGTGTAACACCAACACAACCTTCTCAATCCAGAGCTCCAGACCCGGTGTTAAGACTATAAGGCTTTTGATGCCTTCACAATCACGTCTTCCTTTATTGAAACACTTTATTGAATATAGTCGTAAAACATCCAACGCATTTTGACCTGTAGGCCTTAAAGGGATTGTAAAACTTCATTTTTTTGTTTTGTTTTTTTAAATAACAAACATGTCATACTTACCTCCACTGTGCAGTTAGTTTTGCACAGAGTGGTCCCGAACATCCTCTTCTGGGGTCCCTCAGTGGCACTCCTCCCCACATTTAGTGTCCTTGTTGGAGAAGCTCTCTCCTACGGTGGACACCCATGCGGGCGCACTCCTGAGTCCTGCATCTGTGCCCATTCACAGAATGCAGGACTCGGCCCCACCCCTCGATGCTGTGTCGTTGAATTTGATTGACAGCAGCGGGAGCCAATGGCTGCGCTGCTATCAATCTATCCACAAGAGCTAGAGCTGGTGTGTTCATTCCTGGCCAGTGAAGAATCGGGGTCAGGTAAGTAAAACGGGAGCTGGGGGGGGTCTGCAGCACCACAGGAAGTTTTTCATCTTAATGCATAGAATGCATTAAGGTGAAAAACCATGAGGGTTAAAACCCCTTTAATCTTGGCCAAAACACGCTGGATGTTTTACAGCTGTATTCATGTGATTTAATAAAGGAAGTCCGCATTTTGTTGCCCTACATGGGTGCAGACCTTTTCTCCAGTGGATTGCTTCTGCACCTACTCCAGGCCACTTCTCCTCTTAGGTCCTGTTACCACCTCCAGGGCTATTTGACAGGAGGTTAAGGGAAGACCTCATGGCCTCCTCCAGGTACCAGAAAAAAATGCCAGAAAGACAATCCAATGAATTTGTGAATTTGTTAGTGCTTTATCCTTTTAACCTCTTCACACCAGCCGTATGCATATATGCTGCCTCTCAGCGGGTGGGCTTTAATGCAGAGAAGCCGCATATATGCGTACCAAAATGTAAACAATGCTGTGCCAAGAACACGCACCCTATGCAATCCTGGCACAGTTGCCGGGGGACAGCTTTCCGCTCATGTAACCACTTTGACAGCCAATCATGGCAGTCACATGACCTAAATGCCTGCCTCCCGGCATCTGCAACCTCTTTAAAGGGCCAGGAGGTGGCGGCGCTAAGGGGTCAACAAAAAACTTTTTGACTGAAAGATTTCTCTGCATGTTCTTCCATTTTGAAAGATGGAGTGGATCCATTGAGACTTGTTGATGTTTTTCTTGTTTAGTTGCACAGAAAGTCCAGTTGAGCACTGGGCATGCACCACCCAGTACATGTACAGCAAGGATGGTGTGAGCAGATCATTTACTTCTATGTGTTAACTAACTCAGGGGTGGGGAGATCTACCTGAACAACGTGGGAGAAATCAAAGATCACCAGGCACAATGCACTATTTTTGGAAGCTAACCTAGCAAGATCATTAAAAAGTAAGGCAGTTTTGAAGAAAACTTGGGGGCCAATTCACTCAGGGATCATATAGTAATGCAGGACACACTCCTGTGCATTTCCCACGTTTTCCCTGTGTGGTGCATTTTAAAAGCCCATTTATTTGAATGGGCTGCAAATCACACTTGAATGCAGAAAAGTAATGCAGGCATTACTTTTAAAAGCACACTGCAGCAAACAGCATGATACTATAGAACCATGCGATATGGTGCCCACAAATGCACTGCATTTGTGATCTGAATTTGGGGTGCTGTTCAACCAATACACTGGCACCTGCATGCAGATCGCAAAAAGGCAGTGATCTCACTGGCAGTGGGGGAAACATGGAATGCATGTTTCCTGCACACCATTCTGGTATGAACTGGCCCTTAGAAAAATATAATATTACAATGGCCAATGTAAAAAATCAGAACTTATCCAGGTCAGGAGTAACTAAACTTCACAGGTCAAGAGTACATATCACAGCGTTCACAGGTCAGGAGTACATAGCCCAGCAATCACAGGTGAGGAGTATATAGCTCAGCATTTACAGGTCAGGAGTATATAGCCCAGCATTTACAGACCAGGAGTATATAGCCCAGCATTGTGGGTCAGGAGTATATAGCCCAGCATTGTGGGTCAGGAGTATATAGCCCAGCATTACAGGTCAGGAGTATATAGCCCAGCATTACAGGTCAGGAGTATATAGCCCAGTATTACAGGTCAGGAGTATATAGCCCAACATTACAGGTCAGGAGTTGTCCAGAAGATAATGTTCCATCATGGACATTATCATAACGACTTCTTCTGACCATCATCTGAGGTCTAAGGTCACCAATTGAAGGAATATCCTCCCAAAGAAGCCAGGCCAACATAAAAACCTGATAAAGGATTTGTAGCTTAACCATTGCTTTTTACCATCCCTTCACAAAAAAAACTAAAAATGACCAAAATGCATTTGTCAGAATATGTTCACGTGAATGCCCCGTAATGTCTTGAGTTGTTTCATTAATCATAGACTGCTGTCCTGGGAAGATAATACAGGTGTATCTGTGCTTTAATAATTGATCACCTATGGGCCTGAACATATTAAGGGTTTATTTTTAAAGGAGAATCCTTTCATGTGACCTGTTAGACATCTTGTGTTGATCTCCAGGGAATGACAAGATAATACGTGGACAGGTGTCTATCTTCTCCATTTATTATTCTCCTGTCTGTGATCACTCACCTCTCCTTTCTTCTTTGAAATTGGAGCAAATATGTACCATTTTTAATCACTTGGATTGTTCTTCCAATGTGACATGTCATTGCCTGGGGAGAGCAGGCTACGGCCATGACCTCAGATGACTCTGGTTGTTACAAGGTGTTTAAGTGAGATGGAATTCACATTGTACATTTGGCTATACCTGCTAGCACACGCAACACACAAAAAAAATGCTATACAAGTTGTGAAATGGGTAAACAGGCTCTCTATATTTCTGAAAATCGAAGATCTAAACCAAAATTAAAGCTATATGGACAGAGACATCCAGAGCTAAGATAGATAGAATAGATTTAAAAAAAAAAAAAAAAAAAGAATAGATTTATTGATATATATAGTAAATAGATGCAAAGTAAACTATCTATAACAACCAAACTGATTCCATCTAGTATTAGTTTGATACTTCATTGTTTAAGTTTGCTATTGATCAACAAAAACATATAAGAGGGAGCAAAGTCTACCATATACTGTAACTTCAGCAGCCTATATCCATGGATCTGCAGATCATTTCGACATGGGGTTTTTACTGAAGGTCACCTCTGTTTTTGCATTTTATCCATATTTCCTGCTTTCATTTCCTGTTTACCTGCTTTAAAAATAGTAATAAAGTGGAGACATCTAAACACAAAAATATAGTAATATACTGTATATATTTTAGTTGTTTGTTTTTATAAATTTACAAAATGCAATGTGAGAGAGCAGAAGAAAAGTCAAAATCAAATCAATATTTGGTGTGATTAGCCTTTGGGTTCAAACCAGCATCAATTCTTCTCGGAACACGTGGACACAGTTTTTAAAGGAACTCAGCGGGTAGGTTGTTCCAAACATCTTGGAGAACTAAGCACAGATCTTCCGTGGACATAGGCTGCCTCAAATCCTTCTGTTTCTTCATGTAATCCCAGTTACACTCTATTATGTTGCGATCATGGCTCTGTTGGGCTAAACCATCACTTCCAGGATTCCTTGTTCTTCTTTATGCTGAAGATAGCTGTAACTTACCTGGTGATGGAGTCTGAAGCACAGAGGTAGAGCTCTCTTACAGCTTTGGCTCAAGAGCCCAGGTAAGGTAACAGGAAACGCCAGAGCACGAGTGCCAGTAAAGTCTTCTGCCAGCAGGTGCTGATGTGCATTAGGGTGCGTAGAAATGACTGACTGGATGCACACTGGCACAAGGACCAGAGCTGGAGGCAGGTAAGGGTCAGCTGATGCAGGTGCAAGTATGAGAGCCAACGCAAGGTCAAACAGTCCAGGTCAACAACGTTTGGGCAGGTCAAGGTACAGACAGTAGGCAGCAGAGTGGTCAGGAATCAGGCCAGGGTGTGTAACAGCAAGGCAGATCATCCAAGGTATTAGGCAGAAAAATAGTCCAGAAGCAAGCTAGGGGTCAGTACAGGTGCCATTCAGGTAGAATCAGGTACAGAAGAGGTTGGCAACAGAGGATCAATACAGGAACAGATTTACAGATGCTCAGGAGCATAATAGAACAAACAACATTGACACAGGGACTAGTGCAGTATAAATAGCCTGCCTGGTGCCAATGTGGTTGTATACCCACTTGTGCACAAGCTAATGTTACATGGCCACGGGCAGGGGCTCTTAGGCTTATGCGCCTGCGTGTATGCAAACCTCTTTTCCTGACAATAGCGCTTACTGAAATTAGCTGTATGTTTGGGATCATTGTCCTGCGGCAGAATACATTTTGGGCCAATCACATGCCTCCCTGGTGGTATGACATGATGAATAAATATCTGCCTTTATTTCTAAGCATTGAGGACCCCATTGATCTGGCGAAGTTGAGAACCGTAGATGCAGTGGTTGGCCAAGAAAACTTAATTCAGCGGATGAAAGACACATCATGCTTACTTACATTCAACATCGGAAGATGTCCAGCAGTACCATCAGCACAGAACTTGCGGAAACCAGTAGGACCCACCCAGGTACACCCATCTACTGTACGGAGAAGTTTTGCGGCCAAAAAGCCATACCTCTGGTGTGGAAACGAGGCTAAGCAACACAACTATGCATGAAAACATAGGAACTGGGATGTAGTAAAATAGAACACCTGAATATAACAATATGGATACACATACATATATTCCTTTCCTGTGACCGGTCTGACAACTAATCCCTAGGCCTGTTACAAAACCAAAGTAGTGATGTCATGGCTCCTCTTAGTGTTTGACACTAGCCTACACTGTACAGTTTAGTGGTGGCTGTGACTAAGGCCGCGTACACACGAGAGGATTGTCCGTCCAACTAAGTCCGTCAGACAATCCGACAGACAGTCCGTCCTACTTTTGAATGAACGGACTTGACCACACACGATGAACAGACAGTCCGCTGAAAGCTTGCGCGATGACGTGTACAGCACGTACGACGGGACTAGAAATACGACGTCCAATACACTGCAATGCAACCTTCGGCCGTGTAAATCCTTTCTGAGCATGCGCCATACTTAGTCCGTCCAACTAGCCTACTCACGAGCGGACTGTCCGCTGAAACCAAAGTTGGACGGACTGTATTACGGAAATTCCGAAAGACTTAGTCCGCCAGACTGTCCGCTGAAAAAGTCCGCTGAAGCCCACACACGAGCGGACTGTCCGCTGAAACACGTTTCAGCGGACTAAGTTGGACGGACAATCCTCTCGTGTGTACGCGGCCAAAGGCAAGAGCAGCAATGAAATGCAATGGCAAAGTGTGCATCAGGGGTTTTTGGGGGTGGAGGTGGGTTTACAAAGACACTAAATGGGGTCAAACTAAAGGGCGAATACGAGTGAATAAAGAGTGAGAAAGGAGAGAGTAGAGTTGAGTATTTTAAAATCGTAAATGGGTTAAACGATAAGGAAGATAAAAGACTAGAGGAAGAGAGTAAAGAAACCAGAAATAGAGATAGTAAAAAAAAGAGAATATAAAGTGGGAATGAAAGAGGAATAGAGGAAAAACAGAAAAAAAAAATCAAATTAGTAGCATGCTAATGAGATGGAGGGGATGTTCAAAAGAATTCTGGTTGGCTTTTCATTCATTATGCAGTGATGTGTGCTGCAGGATTTAATTAGACCTACAGCTAATTAAAACCGTTCACACTTGATTGAACAAGATAGAAAAGTAGCTGGATTTATAAAGGTGAGGGAGCAATTTGCTCCCCTTGCTGTTTACATGGGAGGAGTGTTGTGGGGTAGACGTCTTGTGGACATAGCAGGGTTCAGCTCTACGACACATCTCCTGGTAACAGGTGGCAGATGTGAACATTACCCTCTTGCTGATGCTTGAGATCATGACCAGACCGCAGCGAAGGCTCACAGCTTATGCTGAGTGATATTATAATGTCCACAGACAGTTCCGCTCTATCTCCGGGTTCTAAAACAAAGTTTTATACATTCTCTAATCCACAGTGAGCATGAAATGACTGAAGATTTGCTGATTAAAAAACAGATGTAGAGGCGTGATTTATTATATTTTTAGACTTACTTGAAACCCATATTTAGAACATGCTTACATTCTTATGCTCTACTTTCTCCTCTGAATAGCAAAGTATTATCACTTTTAGATCTTGTTTCATAAATATCTCAATATGTAAAGAGCGCCAAGAAAATAGCTAAATGCACATTCAAATTCCTTAACAGATGCTCTTATACATGTCAAAGAATTTATAACACTAACAAAGGACCAGAACACATCACCAGACTACTCATTGGACAATTATTAGTAACCAAAGAAATTATAAGTATACACAAAAGGGTGCGGTGCTTTATTTACCACATGTGAATAAAAAGAATCAATATAAATCAATATAATAAACATAAATCAGCAGAAAAGTCCACAGTCCCAAGTGTGAAGTGATTTGAAGAAATCTTCCTCATACAAACCTGTGTATGGATACACTGTGTGAAACTACACCACAAGTTCTTAGACATAGACAGACCACCTCCGGATATCGGGGGGGCACTCTGGAAGATGTCATATATGACAAAACGTATAGGATACATCTTGTATCCTGATACCCAGAAGTGAGATTTTTTTTTAAATTTTGTGAGTATCTTGACTATTTTAATAACATTTTAAGTCAATGGTTTTACACCATGTGGCTTCTTTGGTTTTCTCTTAATGGATGCGGTGGACCTTTGGAGCTCTAAATAACTGAGATCCATATAGGGGGATGATCATGCGGTGTAATTCAGAATCCCCCACACAGAAGCGCATTTTGACTTTATAAAAAGGGAGTCAAAATATTTTGGTAAGCGTGTTTTGGCAGAACTTTTAGGGGAGGCACACTGAGGTGTGGCTATTACATAGTGCACGCTCCTTATGCATGCTTGTATGAGGAATGTGGACTTTTCTGTTGATTTATAATCAATATTATATTGATTTTTATATTCCTATGTGGTAACTCTTAAAGCACTGCACCCTTTTGTGTATACTGATTGGACAATGGTAGAGCAACATCTCCCTAGTGAGTTTACTCTCTGCTCACCCTTGTCTCTCCTCCTGAAAATGGATGCTGGAAAGGTGCTAATGTCACTGAAGGGCTCTTCCTTTGCTCCCTTCTATCCACAGTGGCACTGGAACTGACATTTTAATGTGGTGCCAACACTACAGTATTGAAACTGTTAATTAGCTATGGACCTGAATATCAAGAATTCTGGATGCAGAACATAAACCTGAAAGGCAAGTGATTAGTGATAAGGATTGCTATGGACTTTAAATAAAAAAATTACCTTGATTCCTGGTTGATTTCCAGAACCGACCATATATGATGTGATTGTCTACTGTCAGGATCTGGATCACCTGCTGGTGGCACTGTGGTTCCCTGGGTGGAGGGTTGCAATTTGAGTGTCCACCAGCATGTGTTTCCCAGCAGCCAGCGTCCCAGTAATCTGTTTCCACCTGATGCTGCCAGCTGAGAGAGTATTTACTACCCAACTAGTGCCCCTCGCTCCAGTGTTTTATTTGCTGACAGATATTGCTAGCCATTATATTGTTCCTGCTCTTGCCCTGTTCACTGTACCCTATATTCTTCTGCCTTGTACCTGCTCCTCCATGTTCCTGATCACACTTTTGTTTTCTCCTCCCCATCTGTTCCCTGCTTGTCCAGTCTTTCCCTGCTTTTTTGGTGTTCCCTATTTTGTATATACAGTATCTCACAAAAGTCAGTACACTCTCACATTTTTGTGAATATTTTATTATATCTTTTCATGTGATAACACTGAAGAAATTACACTTTGCTACAATGCAATTGCTACAATGTAATGTAGTGAGTGTACAGCTTGTTGTCACCTCAAAATTACTCAACACACAGCCATTAATGTCTAAACCACTGACAACAAAAGTGAGTACACCCCTAAGTGAAAATGTCCATTTGGGCCCAATTAGCCATTTTCCCTCCTGGTGTCATGTGACACGTTCGGTCCCACTCTCTCATAATGGTCACTGGAAGTTCAACATGGCACCTCATGGCAAAGAACTCTCTGAGGATCTGAAAAAAAAAATTGTTGCTCAACATAAAGATGGCAGAGTCTATAAGAAGATTGCCAAGACCCTGAAACTGAGCTGCAGCATGGTGGCCAAGACCATACAAGGATTTAACAGGACAGGTTTCACTCAGAACAGGCCCTGTCATGGTCAACCAAAGAAGTTGTGTGCACATGCTCAGCATCATATCCAGAGGTTATCTTTGGGAAATAGACGTATGAGTGCTACCAGCATTGCTACAGAGGTTGAAGGGGTGGGGGGTCAGCCTGTCAGTGCTCAGACTATACGCCGCACACTGCATCAAATTGGTCTGCATGGCTGTCATCCCAGAAGGAAGCCTCTTCTAAAGATGATGCACAAGAAAACCCGCAAACAGTTTGCTGAAGTCAAGCAGACTTAGGACATGGATTACTGGAACCATGTCCTGTGGTCTGATGAGACCAAGATAAACTTATTTGGTTCAGATGGTGTCAAACGTGTGTGGCAGCAACCAGGTGAGGAGTACAAAGACAAGTGTTTCTTGCCTACAGTCAAGCATGGTGGTGGGAGTGTCATGGTCTGGGACTGAATGACTGCTGCCAGCACCGGGGAGCTACAGTTCATTGAGGGAACCATGAATGCCAACATGTACTGTGACATACTGAAGCAGATCACGATCCCCTCCCTTTGGAGACTGGGCCTCAGGGTAGTATTCCAACGACCCTAAACACACCTCCAAGACAACCACTGCCTTGCTAAAGAAGCTGAAGCTAAAGATGATGTACTGGCCAAGCATGTCTCATAGACTTAAACTCTATTGAGCATCTGTGGGGGATCCTCAAATGGAAGGTGGAGGAGCACAAGGTCTCTAATATCCACCAGCTCCGTGATGTCATCATGGAGGAGTGGAAGACGACACCAGTGGCAACTTGTGAAGCTTTGGTGCCATGGGTTAAGGCAATGCTGCAAAATAATGTCAGCCACACAAAATATTGACCCTTTGGGCCCAATTTGGACATTTTCACTTACGGGTGTACTCACTTGTGTTGCCAGCGGTTTAGACATTGATGGCTGTGTGTTGAGTTATTTTGAGGGGACAGCAAATTTACAAGCTGTACACTCACTACTTTACATTATGTTAAAGTGTAATTTCTTCAGTGTTGTCACATGAAAAGATATAATAAAATATCTACAAAAATGTGAGGGGTGTACTCACATTTGTGAAATACTGTGTATATATATATATATATATATATATATATATATGAATATATATATATATATATATATATATATATATATATATATATATACGTGTGTGTGTGTGTGTGTGTGTGTGTGTGTGCCTGTGTTCTGGGGTGGGAGTGTAAATATGGGTAAATCAACTTTTCTTACATATATGTCTATATATTTTTTTTCTTTCCCAAGGAAGCAGCAGTGCCTGTGCCTTCTTTTGCAACGACAACCCCCAGGATACAGCAGTTGTCTTCAAATCTGTGACCATAAAAATCATTATCTCTGTGAAATACAGCAATTTGGGAGATAATCAAATAGTGACCACGGGGCAAAGCTGCCAATCTGAAGGATTATGCTCGGTGAATGCTTGATTCTGCCTGACCTTCCTCGGAGCCAGCTGTCAGTTTGGCGAAAACACACACAAATCCACTCCAGGCGCATTCATTAGACGGTCTTGAGTGAAAAAATCATTTGCATAAAGCCCGGCTTTCTTAATTAGTACTGCATTTCTCCCTTGACTTGTTCTGTGGCGAAGTTCAGAATTCTTTCACCTAGCTGAAGAAATGAAGTTAAGCCAAACCAGGCATATCAGCAATGTACAGACTGGCTTTCAGAGTAGAGATCCCATATATCAGAGGTCATGTAAGGTCAACTTGTGTCCACCAGGTTTCCTATGGACAGTTCTGATTTGTGAAATTCCCAGTGTATGCTTTCCAATAAAAGATATGTTTTTCAAGTGTTAAGGTGTATCAGAGGGACTCCACTGATCCTTCCCACAAGTTGCAATGCAATCTGAAACTTACACATCAATTTCAGATCGGTGGCAGCTTAGTTACTGAAGTTATTTGGTGACTAGTTAAAGCTATGTAAACCACTGAGGAATAAAATAAATTAATTAGAAAAAAAACCTTTAAGAAAATGGCATAATGTGCTAGTATGCATCTCATACTAGCACACTATGCCATTTTCTTACGTGTTTATCTATCGCATACTAGCACTTAATGAAATATCTTAGAACAAAGCCCTTCCAGTGGTGCCCACTCACTGCTGTGACAGCTGATATCTTCTTCCTGGTGTTTCTTCCGGGTTTGTGGGCTCCGGTGCTGTGAGTGGCTGGTAGAGGGCTCTGAAGGCCTGGCACTGTAATCCGGACCTTCAGAGCACATAAGCCCATGATGTAATCGACTGCATGCACATTGAATGTCTCCTAAACTGTAAACAAGTTTAGGAGATATTCACAGTACCTACAGGTAAGCCTTATTATAAGCTTACCTGTAGGTAAAACTGGTGTAACAACCACTGGGACACAGTCAAATAGAAACACTGCTTCCTTTTTAGACCAATGACATCACTTAGAATGCTGCCTTTGTGTCTGAAGAGCCCAAAGGGAAAGGAGATGGGAAAGGAAGTTGAGAGAAACTGGGTTTCTCTATGATTTCCTTGATCACTTGAAGCAGTGATCCAGTCGGATGCACATGCCCCATGTGACCCTGGCGGGGCATTTTGGGTCAAGCAGAGTCTGACTCCTTGGTCTTGGTGTGCATTTTATGCGATTGGCTAGGGTAGGGACCGGTTCCTTGTATGTAAGGGACAGTGCCAGTGATAGGGAAAGGTTCCGGTGTAGTAGGGAGAGAGCATAGACTACGTCTACCTTTTCAGGAAGCTTCCCTGCACTCCTCGAGGCAGACGCTGTTGGCTTCCCTGAGTCTTCAGACTGCTGTCTCTCCGCTTCATGGTTGTAAGTGGCACCGGTTGGGTGATCCTCCATTTTCTTCCAGTCTTGTAAAATAGCTTTCAAGCGGATAACCTTATTTCTTCTATCCATTACTCAGCTATCAATTTATCAATGTATGAGTAATTAATCGCCAAGCCTAACAACTATCCCATGCAGCCTGCTTGCTTGTTGGAGCCTTGAGTAAAAAGACCTGTGTAGGCATAGTGTTGGAGAAGCATGGGGTTAAGTTATGGTGGGAGGTGGGGTGGACTATCAAAAGAACTTCAAACAACCCCTAACCTTTAAATCTCAACCTAAATCTAACTTCTTAAAACATCAAGGCCATAATTTCTTTTTTTTTATTATCCAGATGAAAATTATATTATCCCAAAGAAATTGTCCCATAAAAAAAAACAAAGGCCAACACCTCAATGTAAACAATTCTATGCACTAACACCACATTTCAATATACCAAATAAAATTGATCCCAAAAAAAAGAAATTTGATTTTAACATTCCAACTACACAAATATGATAGTAAAATAATGTTCTTTTTAGGCTCCACTGAAGTCAACGCAATGCCAACCTACACCACTTATATTAAACTGTCATACAACCCTTTTTGAATGAGGAGAACCTATATTGACTGATGTAAATACACAATATACAGTATATGTAAAGCACCATGTAAATTGTTGATGCTATAAAATGTCTGTAATAAATAAAAATAATAAACAAATAAATACCACCAAAAACAATGCAGCTTGAGGCAGGGAAAGAAAAAAAAAATATAAAAAAAAATAAATAAATATTGGGATATACACAAAAACAAATAAAAAAGTGAATATAATTTCAAAGACCCCATTATTGGGAAACATGATAGAACGCCCTTTTGGGGGTGGCTTGATGCACATTGTTGTAACACACGTACCAAAGACTTCCTGCATAGAGAGAAAAAAAAAGAAAAGAGAAAAGATGAAAAATGGGTTAACTAAGGTTCCAATAACAAGAAAATGCAGTGTGAATAATCCTATTGAAAGATGCAGGCAATCCGAAGACATATATAGAGCTTATTCGGGGATTTACATTTCAATGTGCAAATCTGCTTGATGGTTTTTGAGAAAATTCATGCATGGAACACTTACAAATTACTATGCTACATTTCTCCTTGTCTGATCTATTTCACGCTTTTTATGGGCTTTCTAAAGAGTGTGAAGGCAGTGTCACAAGTGTCGAATAATTCTGCGCAAACAATCCCACCAGAATTTTCACCATATGGCAACCACCAAGACATGGGGTGTCTGAAGTTTTAAGTATTTACTTTATAATACTTTGCCCCCCCCCCCCCAAAGAAAAAAAGGTAACAAGAAATGTTTCAGAAGAGAAAATTAGATATTTGAAGAGGTTCTTCACTTCACATGTACTATATATAGGTATGTATAACCTAGTAGTTACTACTGCACACGAATCAGAGAGGGCTTGGGTGCTCAGCAAAGCCTGTAGTACATATAATCCAAAAGCTAGTGTGGCACTCACAGGTCTTGAATAGTGAACCACACAGAAGTCTCTAGCCAGTCCCTACACAACTTTGCAAAATGGGAAGTGTGTCCTATCTCCCATCCTACAACCACAGGAGAGCCACACCAGCTGTTTAAGAACAGTTGAACTTTATTTACTGCAGATGACCTGGACAGTGTATGGATTCTTAGAGGTGGCGCAAACTTAGAGGTTGGAATTACAAAGAACATGTGAACAGGCTGTGGATGTTAAAATATTTATGTATTCTAACTAAGAGTAAAGTAAATTTACTTTAAAACAACCAATAACTGTCTTCCATAGCTGGAGGCACTGTGAAGCAGTTAAAATTAAAAGTTTAGAGTTTAGGCATTTACAGCATTTTCTCAACAGTGCACCTTCCATCTGCAAGAACAATTGAAATTGCTCTAGAGCAGCCGCAGCTTCAGAGGGTAGGGGGTGTTTTAAAAGTCATCTACTGCTTGTTAGGGTTATATGGGTGATCTTCCTGACTTTTTAGTCCTTCCATCTAGAAGGACCATCCATGAGCATAATGCAGGTCTAGACTTTAAGATGCCATTCAACTGTTTAATAGGAGAAAATGGAGTACCCAGACTCATCAGGGGCTCCTACAGCCCCTCAGTTAGCAGTTGTTGGGTGAGTCTCTGCATCTGGGAGCATCACACAACACAGCAGCCAGGAAAGATAAGTGTTACTCCATTCCAGCTCTCTGATTCTAGTAGGATCACTTACGGCCCACGTGGCCTCTAGGCTCACATCCTCTTGGCCTAGGTTCCAGCCCTGGGTCCTCTTTCCAAGCACACTGCCTGTTCACAGGAGACCCAAGAAAGAATGCTGACAATGGACCCTTCCAGAGCAGTGTCTTCCTGTTTATTCAAAGTCTGAATTAACATAGCAAACTCACCAGGTTTTCTATAGCTTGTCATAGCCTGGCCACAGGCTTATTTTAATGTGAGAGAGTAAGGTATCTTGCAGACCTGACCATAGGCACTGTTCACACAGTGTGACAAGGGATGTTAGCGCTATGCATGTAGGCAGGTTGCCTACTCTTATTTAGTCTAATCTACAAGGCTGCTCAGATTGGGAGGGAAGATATTAATGCTTGTGCCGCAGTTCCTTGTGTGTTTATGGGTTTTCCTCACTGGTCCAGCCTCCCTTCTGTGTGATATTAAGGGAAGAGGCCCGGATACTTGAGGGGAAGAAAACCTAGAACACGCTGGAACTGGCCCAGGTCGCACTGGGACTCCTATTAGAATGCCGATCCATCAGAGTATTCCCAAGGACATGTACTCCTTTGCTCGAGTTATCTCCAGTTTGTTTCCGAGAGATGCTACACTCATACAGGTAACCTGGGGCAGCCACATTTAGGTTTATTTAGGGAAAGAACTTTCCTGCATTTTGTACATGTAAAGTTGTTTACACTTCTCAAAGCCTGGTCTGAAGTTACTCAAGCGGTACATACAACCCTCTGAGGAACTAAGGTTATGAGGAACACTGACTAGTGGAGTAGGCATAGACACTGCATGTCCCTCCTAATGGAACCTGTACAAGTGTGTAGGACAAGGGACAATGTTTTCTCGGAGGAAGTTTGCATACAACACTACTCACAAGTGGCTCATCTCTGAGTATGGTAACTGCCTTAGTGTTTGACATTCACATGACCGTGGCCCCTACCAGGTCCCAGGCATTGGTGAGCCCGCCTTTGGGCAAGGTGTTACCTAGGGAAATGACGTTCCTGCATTTTGTACATGTTGTGTCAAAAGTTTAGTAAAGAGGTTTACGCTTCTCAAAGACTGGTCTGAAGTTACTCAAGTGGTACATGTCGGGTCCAGGAGTCTCTCTAAGGAACTAAGGTTCTGAAATGGTGTTTGGCTCCCTTCCTAGCTGTTTGTGCACAGTGGGAGCCTGTTCTGTCACTGGAAGTGAGGTAACCGATGTACATTGGCTAGTGGAGCAGGCATAGGCTTTGCATGTCCCTCCTAATGCAACACATGCACCTGTACAAGTCTGTAGGACAAGGGACAATGTCTTCTCGGAGGAACTTTGCATACAACACTACTCACAAGTGGCTCATCTCTGAGTTTGGGAACTGCCTTAGGGTTTGACATTCCCATGGCCGTGGCCCCTGCCAGGTCCTAGGTATTGATGAGCTTGTAAGGTGTTACCCCTGTGCTAGAAAGAGTGATCACATTGATCAAATGATGTAGCTTAAAGAACCCACCTGGGGGTAGACCTCCTATGTGACCCACACTTGGCGAGTTAATGGGGAACATGGAAGTGTAACTTGCCTGGCCTACATGCTCAAGAACATCTGATTTCAGGATTCACTCATGATTTTATCAAGTGCTTATCACTACTGTATGCTATTCATTCAAACCACCTATAGGATGTAGACAACTCAGTCACACAACCATCAATGTCATTATGCTGACCTTAAGGCACCAGGGCCTGAAACATATGCCTGACTCTTCGGGGGTGTCCACTTGTATTAGTCAATTTACTCCAACTCATGCCATGGTAGGACTGTCAGGTAACAGGGCAAAGATGTCTAAAAAAACTGAAGGGTCCCCATAATCCTGGCAGCTGCATGTTTTCAAAGTAAAGGGGCATTCCAGCTTCGATCCTTCACTTTATATGTAACAATATTTTTGTGAGTTGACAGTAGTCTGCAAAAAGTTTGCCACCCTGTGTTCTTCTGTTGTGAAGGTTCCAGTAAGGCTCTCTGGGTAAGCGAACATTCTGACAAGTCTGGAATGAGGTGTAAACCATTCTTTAGTGCTGTCAGTAGATACAATTTGTAAGGTAATATGAAACACAGAGCAACTATGTTCTATATAAAAAGTGTGTTCAGCTAGTAAGCATGATAGCAACATGGGCTTAACAAATTTCATATCAGCGAGGAAAGATAAGTGATGATAAATCTCTGTATTGGGACCACAACATGCAACAAACACTTGTTTTTCAGTAAAATTAGGAAAAGTTAGAACCTCTGTCAGGCTATTGTTACTATTTGTGCCTTCCTGTCCTTGTGACAATCGCTACCACAATGTCTTGCTGCCCCGGGGAGTGAAAGGAAGATAAAGGACAAACTCATCAGACATATTTATTATTTCAAAACCTATCAAAAGTTAAAAGAACATAGTTTAGGCTATTTTGGCAAAATTTTAGTGCAATTTGGCTATTTTGGCTAAATTTGAGGTTTGAAAGAGGAATTTTAACTTGTTGTTGAACCTGATACACTCAAGTAAATGGGCCAAAAGGACCTGCTACTGGAAACTTCTGGTAGAGCAGAGTGTCAGTGCCCCCCACAGGGTTGCCCTCTGTTTGTATTCAACCTTACCAACTATATATGAAGAATCCTGCTGTAATAAGGAACTATTATAATTGCTGATTACTCCTAATAATACATTATATTACAAATGTTAAAAGAGTAAATTTTTGCTTCCATAAGTTCCAGAGGTTAATAAAATCAAATCACGAATTGTTGGCTGGGAAAGCAATGGCACCTTGGATTACTTTTTACAAGCTTGCAATGTCAGCAAAGCAAATATTGGGGTGTACTCCACAGAAGCCTTGGTGAATTGAATTTTCCATCATTCTCTTATTTTTTATAACACAGCAATATTGTTTCAAACAATAGAAATATCAAATGTACAATCAGTATAGACAGTCTAAAGCCCTGGTGCCCAACATATGGCCTGCAGACTGCATGTATCCAACCAGGGCATAGTGTGCAGCCTGCTGTGCTCCAGACCTTAAATCAATCTCCAGACCTCAGAATTGATCAACTCCTAGGACTCTGCTCCTGCTACAGAGCACTCAGTAGCAGAGTGCTATAAGCACAATTGTGTTTATAGTGGAAATTAAGTAACATCACCTGTTACTGTTTTAGGGCTAGAGCAGAGTTAAAGTAGCTCTGTCCTGTTTCCCACTGCAGCAATTAGGATTAGATTGATAGATAGGGTTAAGATGATGGAAAGGGTTAGGGTTAGATTTCTGATTGTTATTGTGTTTTATTTCTGGCTGATTACGCATGCCTAGTAAACATTACTATTATGCAAAATTTTGTAAGCTTGAAATTAACTCATCTGGATTTTGCAATAAGGTGTCCTGGGTGTCTTGAAATGTAATGTACTAATAATCGAAAATATAGAAAAACTGAGTTATTGTGCATCCCTTTGGATATGTCAGGGGGGCTCACTTGAGGCAACCTATCTATACTACATTGACCACCACTGATCTTGAGGTTCATGCACATGAGTTTCAGTTTTAGAAGAATGTGAAATGCAGCATACTTTCAGTGTTAAAAAAAATTGACGTGGGGTCCACCCCAAAATCAATACCAGACCCTTATTAGCATGCAGTCTGGCAAGTCAGGAAAAGTGAGGGCGGGACGAACGAGCACCCCCCTTCCTGAACCATACCCCCTTCCTGAACCATGCCCTAAACATGGGGGGTGGGTGCTTTGGGGTGGGGCTCTGCGTCCCCCCATCCCCAAAGCACCTTGTCCCCATGTTGATGGTGACAAGGGCCTCTTACCGACAATCCTGGTCGGTGGATGTTGGGGTCTGGGGACGGGGGGCTTATTGGAATCTGGAAGCCCCCTTTAACAAGGGGGCCCAGAGATCCCACCCCCCATGTGAATGGGTAGGGGTACATTGTTCCCCTACCCATTCACCAAAAAAAGTGTCAAAAAGTAAAAACCACAAGAGACAGTTTTTGACAATTCCTTTATTAAAAGAAGGTTAAAAAAAAGTGTCCCGTGATGTAAATCCACCGTCAATCATGCCACCTGACAGATCAATAGCAAAACGCTCTGCCTCCATGGGAGACCTCACGCCGACTGCTCTCCCTTCCCTTTAACAGCTCTTATATAGGGGAGGGGTTGAGGCCACCCGGTGACATAAACGGGTGACCTCGCTCCCTTCTGACACCAGTGGCTTTACATCTCGGGACACTTTTTTCTCTTTTTTAATAAAAGTTTTGTCAAAAACTGTCTCTTATGGTTTTTACTTTTTGATACCTCTCTGTGAATGGGTAGGAGTACGATGTACCCCTACCCATTCACAAAGGGGGCAGGATCTGGGGGCCACCTTGTTAAAGGGGGCTTCAAGATTCCGATAAGCCCCCCCACCCACAGACCCCAACAACCATAAACCAGGGTTGTCAAAAGATGCCCTTTTCCCCATCAACATGGGGACAAGGTGCTTTTGGGGCATCCCCAAGCACCCTCCCCATGTTGAGGGCAGGGGGCCTGGTATAGTTCAAGAGGGGGGGCACATTTTTATATATTTTTTGTCATGGAGTTTCCCTTAAAATCTATACCAGCCCCGAAGGGCCTGGTATGAATTTTGGGGGGGGAGACCCCACTCCATTTTTTTTTTAATTTTGGTGTAGAGTCCCCCTTAAAATCTATACCAGACACAAAGGGCCTGGTATGGGTTTTGGGGGGACTCCATGCCCTTTTTTTCTTAATTATGTCTTTGGGTTTCCCTTAACCACCACTGTATTATATACTCTGTACTGCACTATATTATATTCTCTGCACTGCACTATATACTCTGCACTGTACTGTATTATATAATCTGCACTGCACTATATACACTACACTGACTGCACTGTATTATATATTCTACACTGCCTGCACTGCATTATGTATTCTACATTAACTGCTCCCCATATGTTCATTTGTTCTTTGAACAAACAAAGACCCAATGTTCAAGTCAAACTTACATTCGACTCAAACATTGGGTCCATCTTTATTCATAAGGTTGCGGTTGAAAAAAAACGCTAATCTATTCAGTTCAACCTGTATGCGTGTTCATGTTGATAATCAGTTCCCATATCCCTGTATATTCTGTTCGGTAAGATGAACATCCAAGAGTCTTTTAGAATTATCAATACTTCCCACTGACGGCACCGATTGTGGAAGAGAGCTCCACATTTCTATCGTCCTGACAGTAAAAAACCTCCTAAGCATTTTAAGATTAAACGGCTTCTCTTCCAATCTCATTGTGTGGCCCTGCATTTTCTTAGCCCTTGTACACACGGTCGGAGAATCTGTCGGAATGAGTCTTATCGGACCGTGTCGTCAGATAATCTGACTGTGTGTGGTATGCATCGGACTGATTCCGTCCGAATCTCCGTCCGACCCAATTTTCCAACATGTTGGAAATATTTCCCGACCAACTAGGCCGGACGGACCTAATCCGATCATGTGTAGAGCATTTTCATCGGACCAAGTGCCACGCATGCTCAGATCAAATTCCTACATCAAAGCTATTGGCTACTAGCCTGAATGTAGTTCCATCGTAACGAAATTACGTCATCACGTTCTGAAAGATCGGATTTTTCGCCAACTTGGCCCGACCGTGTGTATGCAACAGTTTCGGACACAATCCGTCGGACTAAATCCAACGGGCAAAATTCGACAGATTTGGTTGGCAAAATCTCCGACCGTGTGTACGTGGGCTTACACTCCCTGAGACTGAATAGTTTCCTACCTACACTGGGATTACCATTGAGATATTTGTATATCGCTATTATACCTCATCTCAAGCCTTTCTTCTCCGGAGAGAATAAGTTTAGTCCTTGTAGTCGTTCCTCATAATTGAGAACCTCTAGCCCCCTTATTAATTTTGTGGTACTTCTCTGGACTCTCATCTGTTCCAGCACATTCTTCCTGAGGATTGGTGACCAGAAGTGGACAGAATACTCCAGATGCAGATGAACCAGAGTTTTATAAAGTGGCAGGATTATCGTTTTATCTCTGGAGTAAATTCCCATTTTAATGCATGCTAATAGTCTGCTTGCTTTGCTTGCTGCGGCTTGCCATTGCATGCTATAGTCGGTCATCAACTAGGACTCCCAGGTCTTTCTCCCTTCTGGATTTCCCCAGAGGTTCTCCCCCTAGTGAGTAACTTTCAATTATATTTTTTGTCCCCAAGTGCGTTACTTTACATTTTTCTTTTCAATAGTTTTATTCAGAAAACGTTGAACAAGTACAAAATCAGCATTTGCCGTTGTAACAGAAAGTAATTGGTCATTATAAAAATTCATTTATGGCACAGAAGAGTATATTTTGATATTAAATTTGATGTATCCTCATCCACATATTAGACTTGTGTGAGAAAATCAAACGTAAAAAGTAGACCATAAACACTGTATAACTTATAAAATGCATAAAAGGCATCAAACGATGAGATAACATAATATTCCGTCCTTCCCCACTTATCCCACTGGAGACATACAAAGCTTGGGAGGGAAACGCATATATAATTCCGGAATACCTCTTCTCACTCTCGGTACTTCACAGATGAATTTGCATGTATAACAGGGAAACATTGTGGGGTGAATCCCCCCCCCCTTCTACTACATCTGCTTAATGCAACCTACAAACTTAACTCCCGTGTAGTCCCAGAGACCGTAATTGGTCCTGGGGGCCCATCGGGAAGCAAATTCAGATTGAAGAAAGAGAGAAAGGGAAAATAGATGACAGAAAGAAGAAATACAGAGTAGTGAAAAGGGGTTCACTCTAGCTCCGGAGAAGAGCACTCCAGAGCCAATCCCATCTAATAATGCATCTGAAAGATATTTAATCCAAGGGTCCCATATTTTGTCAAACAAAACAATTTTATAATTTACATTTTTCAATATTAAACCTAATTTGTATTGAAAAATGGTAGAGGCTTTGTTTCCTAATGTCAAAGCCTTCAGAAATCAAAATAGTGGGCAGCACAGTAGTAACATCACTAAATCTCATAAGGCTTGCAGGCAGTGCCTTAGATCCCACACTGCAGATACACAGCTATGAAGCTGTAGGCATAGGAGTGTCTAGGCACCCCTTACATACCAGGAAATGTATTCCTATTTTTCAGGAGGAATTCCAGACAAATGGTATTTTTTTTGTGTATTTCTTAGGCAAAATTGACATTTCTAGATGTTCCCTATAACATAGCAAATGTTCACTTTTTGAATTCAGGTCTACATAGCTTATAACTGTCCCTGATTTCAAGAGACTGTCTCTGATTTGGAACAATGTCCCTCTGTCCCTCTTTTCCCCTAATTTGTCCCTCCTTTTGGTCTGATTCATATAGATGTATGTAAAATGCATTTTAATATCTTTCAAAAAGTATTTCCCAGTGCTAAACTGCTCATCCAATTTCTAAATTGCTGCATTTGTACATTTTAAAAGCCAATATAAAGGAATAGTAGTGGTAAAAAAAAGTCCTTGTGGATTTAATTAACCGTTTTTTTGTTAATTCTCCTTTAAGGGGGTGTGGCAGGGGGCGTGTCCTATGCCTACATATGTTTGCTAGTAGGTGTCCCTCATTCCCATCTCAAAATGTTGGGAGGCATGGGTCTACTTTAAAGCTAAATTCCAGATATGTCAATTACAAATATATAATGATATACTGGAGGTATCTAGTTTACAAATGTACAGGGTTATGCAACGTTGTAGTACAAATAACAATAATAATGTAGTAATAATAATGGATCCTATATCAGTTTGAGATGAGCAAGTTGTTTTTGGCACATCAACCGGCTGGACTGTTAAGCTGTGTTAGAAACCTGCCATTACAACTCTATACCAGTGTTTCTCAACTCCAGTCCTCAAAGCGTCCCAACAGGTCATGTTTTCAGGATTTCCATTATTTTGCACAGGTGATTTGATTAGTTTCACTGCCTTAGTAATTACCACAGCCGTTTCATCTGAGAGAAATCCTGAAAACATGACCTGATGGGACGCCTTGAGGAGTGGAGTTGAGAAACATTGCTCTATACAACTGCATTTCTGGACTTCCTGGTCTCCAACAGGATTGCTGACCCAAATTGATTTATTTTGGACAGCAGCTCGAAAATGTGCATGCAGCAAACACTTAACTTTTTTCATAGTTACATAGTTACAATGTTTCAGCTTGGACCAATGTAAGTATGTACAGTATGTGCCATACCTGCCAGATGCCCCTGGAAGCAGGCACCACTACTACATTGATTGCCACTTGCTTTAGGGTCCTGTGCTGAGCAGCTGCCCTACTACTTACTGAACACAGGTGGTCGCCCACTTGGCAAACGCGCCATTCAGAGAACCTTACATTTTCTGAATGAATTCAAAGAGTTATTTATTTGGACGAGGTAGAGAATGTGACATCACTGCCCCACCTCTCCACCTATTTCAATCAAAGAACGCTTTGCATTCATTGAGAAAATGTAAAGTGTTCCCTGATTTGTGCCTGTGCCAAGCGAGCGTCCTCTTGTGTTCCCAATGAACAGGGCAGCCAGGGACACAGAAGCTAGCAACAAACACTTTAGTTGCAATACCAGTACAGTGATTTGAGAGGGATTCCACTGGCATGGTGCACAATAATTACATTGGTCCAAGCTGGACTAATACAACTGTGTAAAAATTGTCATATCTAGAATTCAGCTTAGGGGCTAGTTTACACTTGCTTCAAAACAAGGCTTTGGACAGGCTTTGTTAAAGCTCTCTGAACGCCAGTTAAAGTGGTTGTAAACCCTTAGGCCGCGTACACACGCGGGGACTGTTCGCTCAACTTTGTCCGCTGAACAGTGTTTCGGGCGGACAGTCCGCTCGTGTGTGGGCTTTCAGCGGACAGTTTCAGCGGACAGTCTGCTGAACAAAGTTTTTCGGAAATTCCGAAAAACTGTCCGCTGAAACTTTGTTTCAGCGAACAGTCCCCTCGTGTGTAGGCTTGTTCGTCAAACTAAGTTCCGCGCATGCTCAGAAAGGATTTACACGCCGAAGTTTGCATTGCAGTGTATAGGACGTCGTTTTCTAGTCCCGTCGTACGTGCCGTTCACGCCATCGCGCACGGTTTCAGTGGACTGTTCGTTCGTCGTGTGTGGGCAAGTCCGTCCATGCTAATTTTGAGCGGACTGTCCGCTGAAACTGTTTGATGGACAAAGTTGGGCGAACAGTCCCCGCGTGTGTACGCGGCCTCACAGACCATTTTAACCTACATGTAAGCCTAGACCTACACAGTCTAGGAGATATTTACAAATAACCGTAGGGCGATTTCTTCTGCACATGTGCCGGAGTTGGAAAAGGCACGCTGTGCCGCTTCTAGCTTGGGTCATGCTGTGACTGGCGGTTCCTACGCGCATGCACGGGATTGACATCACGCGACTCTTGCCAGTCACAGAGCTGGAGTTTGCAGCCCCGGAAAGAACAGGGTGAAGAATGGACGCTTGCTGCTAGCGAGGAAGACAGGGACATTGCGGGCTTCTCCTGCAGGTAAGTGTCACATAATGGGCTACTATGAGATGCATAGTAGTCCATTATGCTTTACCTTTGCAGTGAAACAAGGAGGAAGTAAAACCCATCAGAGTTTACTTCCTCTTTAAAGCTCCTGTCATTAAATAAAATGGTTAGCTTACAGTCCTGTTTACACCTTGCATTTGCTTGGTGCTTCGATGAGGCTTCGATGAGGCTTCGGTTGGGCTTTGGTGGAGTTTCGATGGTTCTCCGGTGAGGCTTCGGTAAGGATTCGATGAGGCTTCGTGAGGCTTCGATGAGCTTTCAGTGGGGCTTCAGTGGGTCTTCAAGCGAGCTTTACCATAGACTCCTATGAAGGATTTGAAGGTGCTTTGAAACACCATTGAAGCTGCATGGGGTATCATTTTTGAAGCGACGCTGAAAGCAAAGCAAAAGCAAGGTGTAAACAGGGTTGTAAGCTAACTATTTTATTTAGTGACAGGGGCTTTGACTAGCGTTCAGAGAGCTTTAACAAAGCGTGTCAGAAGCCTTGTTTTAAAACAAGTGTAAACTAGCCGTTAATGTGTGTTGAAGCCGAAGCAAGTGTAAATGAGCCCTTAATGTTCTCGGTGTTTGACCCATGCATATTGTTTAAGCTGCTGTCCAAAATAAATCAATTTGAGTCAGAAAGCTTAACATAGCCATGGAGATCCAGAAATGCAGAAGTGGGCTTGTATAGGTTGGAACGGCAGATCTGTGACCCAGCCTAATGGAGGGGCCCAGAAGGTTGCTGTGTCAAAAACAATTTGGTCATCTCAACCTGATACAGGTTGCAAAACTTGGAATCTTTTACCATATTATTATTGCTATTTGCACTACAACAATGCATAGCCCTGGTAGTTTGCAAACTACTTTCCTATATCATGATATTGCTATTTTGTCCCTTTTCATAAAACAACAAATCTGGTGAGACACATCAGTACTTTTACCTCTCTGAACAGCCATATAAAGACCTATAAATTTCTGTATTCCAGAGTCTTATGTCACTGACTTGATGTGTGTGGTTGCTGATCTTGATAACCTGGCAATATTTTTATTGAGCAGAGGAGATTTGCCTCTAGCCAGTTACAACACAAAACTAGTTTTCGCTGTAATAAGGTACTAAAGATTTCGAGACGACTCCGTCCTGCATTCCTGACAGTAATTTATGTCCATATCAAATATTCAATACAAATGGATCATAGGATCTCTGGTCATGCAAACTTTTATTTCCTCATATATTTAAAGGGGATTTCCACTTTGATTTGAAAGTAGACTCCTAGAAGAAAACTATGTAGACCATTTGAAAGAGTAAATGTTTTACCCATATGTTCATTTACTATGCCTAGTTACAAATGGGAAAGATTAAAGAATAAAAGAATAAAAATGATATCATATTTTTATTTAATTTTATTACGTATTTAATTATGGATTATATATGTATATATATATATATATATATATGTATGTGTATATATGTATATTTATATATGTAATGTTAATGTATATATATATATATATATATATATATATATATATATATATATATATATATGTATGTATATGTATGTGTATATATATATATATATATATATATATATATATATATATATATATATATATATATATGTATATATATATATATATATATATATATACATATACTATTTTACTGATTTAACAATTATAATAAAACTGAACTCTGGCAACAATAAAATACACAAGTGAATGCAGATCTTTAATCATTAAATTTACTTTTTAAATGCAAGTAATGTAAATACCCAAATGTGAGCTGGTATCAGCCTCTTGCAGTCCCTGTGCGGCAGGGCTGGAATGTAAGAGGTAGAAGCAGCACAAGGAGCCAATCGGTTCATATGCTGACAAGAAGCATGCTGACAGAGGAAGAATGTGAGACAGAGAGATGAGCTCATCACTGTGCTGTTTCTGCTTTCAGTGTCCATTTACAGGCTGGTGAGGAGGGTGGTCCATGATAACCTGGGATCAGAGGAAGTAGGGTGAATGATACTGGTTATCAAATGGAGGATGTCTAGTGGCGGAAAAAAGTGTTGCAAGGGGAATTCTATGGATTGAAGGTGAATATTGCACCAAAAGCTGGTTTTGTTATGTCATCTCTTAACAAATTATTCATTTTTATCTTATTGTTTTTGGCAGGGGTTCTGTTTTAAATGTACTTTCAGTAAAGATTTCACTTTTTACATGCTTGCTCTACCACATATACATCATTGTATTGCACCTGGGGCTTTGTAGATTCTAATACATTCTAACTGGGTGTTAATTCATTTAATTTGCCAGAATAAATATTGAAGTGTCAGCTCCAAACTCTGATGCTCTTGGACGCACTGGCAGTGGGGTTTTTTTCTGCCTCTAAACTCTCCTGCCACTAAATTCTACCAAAAGCCTATATGCTAATATGCAGGGGAGTTTAGAAGCAGGAAAAAAATGCCAGATGCCCCTAAAGGTGGTTCTACAAATTATTGACTCAGGGGGGCTGAATACAAATGTACGTCACACTTTTCACATATTTTTTTTTTTTTACATTTTGAAAACCATTTATCATTTTCCTTCCACTTCACAGTTGCGTGCCACTTTGTGTTGGTCTATCACACAAAATCCCAATAAAATACATTTACATTTTTGGTTATAACATGGCAAAATGTGGAAAATTTCAAGGGGTGTGAATACTTTTTCAAGGCACTGTACAAAAGTCTGTTGATTATCAAATACAACCATTAAAATCAATTACTATACAGGATAGTACATTCAAATCCCAAGATGTAAGTTGGCAATGGTGACATTTTAGCGATGTGTGGTACTAATTGAAAAACCATCTAACACAACAGAACAGAAAAAACACAATAATAATAATAATAAATGTATACAAAGTACAGCATCCCAATGTGTTCCCATTGGGATGTTATCCCAAGTAAATAAAATGGAGAAGGAAGCCAACAGACGGCAAATAACCTGGGGGGTGGGGGGCTACACAGGGGGAGCAAAGTCCAACTGGATAGTCCCTTGTATGCATCAACATGGGGCAACTATATACCAATTCTAACCATTTTTTACCACTCTTTTAATGCTTAATAATAATACAGCAAACATTTTGTCTTTACCTATACTTAAGTAATGGAGGTAGTAATACTGGATATTTAGTGCTGGCAAATCAGCCAAACAGTTCTGCTGATCTGTGAACGATGAACAAAGTTTGGATCAAACTGCACATTGTGCGGAATGAATTCAAACCTCATAAGTATAAGTAACTTATGAACTTATATATAATAAACACAGTACAACTGATCCAAAAACCATACATAATGCTATTGTTAAAGTTGAACTTCACCCACTCAATCAGCATTGACTATTTAAATCCTTATGCTGCTAGCATTAGTAAATAGGTAGGAAAGTATACTATATTTACTTGTTTTTTTTTTTTACATTTCTTCAGTTAATTCCAGGCCTAGGCAAATGATGTCATACATCCCAGAAGTCTTTGGGGGAAGGAGGGAATTTCTCAGCTAAGCACACCCTCTGGCCTGCATGTCTGTGCTAAGGGTAGATGGATTTCAAGAAGTAAATGTTAGATGAATCATCTACCCTTACTCAAGATGCCCATGGATAGAAATGCTAGGGGGGTGTTTTTCAAAATGATTGATCAGAAAAATAAATCATGGGGACATGCATGGGTGGGTGAGTTTGCTTTAAATATTATACATTAATTAAATAGCGTTTTTGGTTTGAGGTGCTCAGATGCAGTGTAGTTTTGCTTTAAAGTTTAAAAGGAATTTCATCTTATATCATGTTGTTTGCAAACAATATAACTGTGCTAAATCTATCACTTTGCAATATACAATATATGCTGTTAACTCTCAGATGACTGCTGCCTATAGTGTAAACCCCGTCACTTATTATCAGATATGTTATGAGCAACAGGGATACTGGTGATGCCACAATTTTAGCTTGTTCCAGGCCATATTTTATTGAGCTGTTGCCAATCATCCTTCACATGGACAAGAAGGAGGGGTAGACAACTCACTGGTGTCAGCAAGGGGAGGATTGAGAATCTTTGACTTGGAGGGCCAAACACAACCAAGTAGCCGTTCGATGGTAGGGATATATTTCCAAGTAAGTGTATCATGGTGCCTTATTGACTGGTGGACATGGATTATTGTAAAGCATCTTTTTAAAACTTGTAGCATGAACTTTCTTGTGGCTCTCTGCATTTGGTACCATGCCATCTCAGAATCACAAAAGAAGTTGTTGTTGGAAGACTTTCCTCTACCAGATGCTGTAGGTCTGAAAGGGCATCTTAATGCCCAACATGTGACACTGTCTATTAGACATGTGCACACTGAAATATTTTGTTTCGAATTTCGTTTTCGTCTGAAAAATATTTGTTTTGTTTTTCGTTAAAAATTGCATTCGTCCCGAAAATCCAAATGAATTAAGGTCGTATCTGTCACTGAAGACTTATGGTGTCTGTCGAATGTTCAAAGAAGATTCGATGGAGCAGCTAAACTGTATGACTCCGTATAGTTTCGCTGCTCCATCGAATCTTCTTAGAACTTTCGACAGACACCATAAGCCAAAGATTTGACGTTTGTATGTTTTTCGCTGCTTTGTCAAATCTTTGTCATTCATGTTGAATGTATATAGTTCACACAGAAAATGGACTGGTGATAGTGATCACTGATCAGACAGGTAACAAGATAGGGTATATAGAATCTCAATCTATAATATAGAATCTATAATAATAAATCCCCCCACAACACGGGCAGCCTCTGAGGCTATCACAACACTAGCAACACTAGTATCACTATCAGGTTCACAACACTAACACAATAGCAGCAGATTATTCTGAAAAAGTTAAGTTGAACTGTAGCTTACTTCACTATTGTTCTGCTGCTGTGCTTATGCTTAATTGCTAAATAATTTAGGTTCTCTGACAAACGGACCAGCTAAGATTGACTGTCTTCTGAACTGATTCAGGGTGTTTGTATCTCTCTGCTAGCAATCGTAAGTGAAAGTAAGTTGGCTGTACGTGTGTACTTAGTTCTAGCTATTTTACTGCTCCTCCTCTTTGGTTACAATCAGCCAATAACATTCATCGCCATCATTATTTTTATTTTACTTCCCCCACCCAATTCCAGCAGTTTCTTTTCTCTCTACGTCAAATCTTTTCTCTCTATGTCGAATCTTTTCTCTCTGTCAAATCTTTTCTCTTTACGTCAAATCTTTTCTCTCTGTGTCGAATCTTTTCTTTCTATGTAGAATAATCTTGGACTAATAGAGTTAAGGTTAGGCACATTCCACCACAGGTTCGATAGAAACAGATTGTTATTGTCAGCGTCATGTCGAATCTCCTATCTATATCGAACTGTTGTCACAATGAAAACGAAAAGAAAGCATTTGTTTATGTCGGATCTTTCGTTTTTCGGATTCTGACGTTTCGTTATCATTTGTTAAAGCGATAGCGAAAATACCCGAAATTCGGACGAAAATGCATTCGGATGAAAACGAATGCACATGTCTCCTGTCTATGGGTCCCCCTCTGATCAACATCTACATGATGACAAAGGTTCACCAGCCCAATATACTGTATCTTATTATTACTGGCCCCGTGAGAAGAGGGTGTTGCAAATGCCTCTCTACCCTCAAGCCCAGTTCTGACCTGGGTGTCAATTAAATTGCTGACATTATCATAGCCCAAAAATCAGAATTCCAAAAATAATTGATCAGCAATCCTCTTTAGAGATTTCAGAACCACCATCAAAGCAAACTGTGTACTAAAGATGACCTAATAAACCTGAGCTCTTCTTTAATTGTATGCTTGTTTGTAAGGTACCGCACCCCCATTAGGGTAGTCAGTAGTGGAAGATTAGGAATCTTTGGCCTGGAGATGCAAACACAACCAACTTGTCCTTTGATGGTAGGGACAGATTTCTGAGGTCTCAAAGAAGGGGAAGCATGCCAGGTGTGCCATGTTCCCTTACTGACTGGTTACATAGTTATATAGTTAGTCAAAAGACACAAGTTCATCTAGTTTAACCATTAAAATGGGTGAGGGGTGATACAATCCCATATACACAATCCTATACCCACAGTTGATCCAGAGGAAGACAAAAAAAACAGCAAAGCGCGATCCAATTTGCTCCAGCAGGGGAAACATATTCTTCCTGATCACCCAAGAGGCATTTGGATATTCCATCAATCAACTTTACCTATAAATGTTAGTATATAGTTATATTATGTATGTACATTTAGGTGGACTGAGGGAAATGGATTATTATGACGCACCTTTTCACAACTTCCAGCGTAGGCTTCTTTTGTGACTCTCGGCATTCGGTCACATGACATGTCACAGTATCAAAGGAAGTTGCTTTTGGAAGGATTGCCTTTGCAACAAATCGCAGGTCTGATTGAGGATAAGATATCTTTATAATGCCTAACATGTGTCATTGTCTACAGGTCCACCTCTGATCAATATCCATATGATATATAGATACCAGCCCAATTTATCATATTAAAGCAGTAGTAAACTCAGATAAGCCCATTATACCATTGTTATATAAACCCCCCCCCCCCCCCCCCCCTCATATTATACATTTTTTCTTTAACTTGTATGAATATTTTTTTGCTTACTTTCAATTTTAGGTTTCCCTGCCAAAGTCTGCACCATCTTAGTTGTTCTCTTCCACTTCCATCATCTAGTGATGCATTAGAAAAGATCCAAGCCTTGGTTTCATTCATTGTTACTATGAGACCTGCTTGCTCAATTGCTAATAGGGGCCGATGTTGACACCAACTGTGACTTGTCAAGTCACATGGGGTGGTTCAGCAAAGCAATGCCGCCAGTTCTGACGAGGGAGTCAAGGCGGGAGAAAAGTGATGATTTAGAGCATACTGAGCATTCCATTCCTGGGGGACAAAAAGTGCAAATGCCCATGACATCACTAGACTAAAGATTGAGGTTAAACTCATGAAGGGTGCATTTCTAGACAAGATGAAAGACAGTCATGTCAGGGGCTGACTGGATACTTTTGGCATAAGTAGCAAGTACAACCAAGAGGCCCATGGTGCATCGACTCAGGACACCTCCCTCTCTCTTTGTTCCCTGCCTCCTCAGGACCCTCATCCCAGGCTCAAGCTCTGCTCTCTCTGTTCCTTGCCTCCTCAGGACCTCCATCCCAGGCTCAAGCTCTGCTCTCTCTGTTCCTTGCCTCCTCAGGACCCTCATCCCAGGCTCAAGCTCTGCTCTCTCTGTTCCTTGCCTCCTCAGGACCCTCATCCCAGGCTCAAGCTCTGCTCTCTCTGTTCCTTGCCTCCTCAGGACCCTCATCCCAGGCTAAAGCTCTGCTCTCTCTGTTCCTTGCCTCCTCAGGACCTCCATCCCAGGCTCAAGCTCTGCTCTCTCTGTTCCTTGCCTCCTCAGGACCTCCATCCCAGGCTCAAGCTCCGCTTCAGGTACTCTCTGCTCACCGGGCAGGTCAGCACCTGCTGCACCAACTCCAGGTCAGAACCACCATCATAGCAATCTGTATACTACAGATTATGACTTAAACTTGAGTTCTTCTTTAATTTCATGCCTGTCTGTAAGGCATCTTACCCCCATTAGTTCCGAGTGTTATTTCTTACCAAATGAGCAGGCTTTTATGTTTTAATTAATCTCTTTAGCCCTAGTTGCAGGTGGTCAATTTGTTTCTGGGTTTAGAGCTCACAGTAGACCCTGAGGACAACAGAAAACGTAAGCTTCGGTGAGAAAACTCTATTAGAATGTTTCTTTTTTTGAATTTCATCATCATAATCTAATTAAATAATATATTTTTTTCTTACGTTACATCAAATTAATTGGAAAGACTGCATGAAAAGAACGCATCTTGATTAATTCCACTTAAATACAAGCCTGGAAGAAAGTTATTCAATAGGGAACATTGCAAAGTATTTTCACTGTAAAGGAATACATAGTCTGTTAAAGAAATACTCCAGCCAAAAGTAACAGGATAAATATGAAAAGGTCATAAAAAAATAAAAAATAAAACTTTTATGGCAATAATCATCTTAAAGCGGGAGTCCGCCGGGAGTTCCGCCGTTTTTTTTTTTTTTAAAAGCCAGCAGCTACAAATACTGCAGCTGCTGACTTTTAAAATAAGGACACTTACCCGCCCAGCGTGCACGCGATGTCGACACCCGAAGCCGATCTCTCGATCGTCTCTCGGGTGCTGCCGCCGCCATCTTGGGTATGGGAATCAGGAAGTGGAGCCTTTCGGCTTCATTTACCGGTTCCCTACTGCGCATGCGCGAGTCGCGCTGCGCAATAAGGATGGTCCCGCTGCCTCTGGGATCCGTGTGTTTCCCAGCAGACAGCGGGGGACTTTCGGAAAGGGGCGTAATCTATCTTTCTGCAGATAGCTATGCCGGAAGTAGGTGCAGATACCTGTACTGTACAGGTACCTGCACCCCCCTCCCCCCTGAAAGGTGCCAATTGTGGCGCCGGAGGGGGGGAGGATTCCAATGAGCGGAAGGTCCACTTTAGGGTGGACCTCCGCTTTAAATCCAGAGATTTCTCCTGTAGTACTTTTCTTCTTCTAATAGATGTCCTAAGTTAGGGTGACCAGATGTCTCCGGTTACCGGACACCCTCCGGTAAGTCTCCGGACCAAGTCTGCCCTGATTGTGTCCCCGACACTGATCGGTGGTGGGAGTTACAAGCGCCAATCTCCCTGTGTGGCTTAAAATGAAGCAGCTGACAGCCGCAGGGAGATCAATGGTTGTAACTCCCCCAACGGCCATCAAATGTCCTTAATCTCTGGCTCCCTGTGTCCTCCTCCAGCTCCTCCTCCAGCCTCTGTCTCCTGTTCATTCATCTTTAGTGCAGCTGAGGCTGCTGAGGAAAGAACTGGGGAATCTGTGTCCTCAGTCCTTTTCTGTCTCAAAGGGGAGATATCAGGGGTCTGTTTAGATACCTGATATCTCACTGATATCTCACCGAAGCCCCCCCCCCCCCCCCCCCCCCCCGACAGGGGGATAAAAAAAGAAGAAAGAATTGTAATGAATAATTATTTAAAAATTTAATTGTAAAAATAATAAAAAAAATTATTAAACCCCCCCCCCCCCCAAAAAAAAAGAATATAAATTGTAAAAATTGGTAAAAAAAAAAAATTGCAAAAAAAAAAAAAACGATTGACACCGTCCACTTCTCTACTGACACCATCCACTGCCCTACTGATATTGAAATTAATAATAAGAAATTAAATTGTAAACAAAATTAATAAAGATATTTGTAAAAAAAAAAAACTACTGACACTGTCCACTGCCCACTGTCCACTGCTGTACTGACACCGTTCAGCCATAACTGTCCACAGCCCCTCTCCACCTCCACCCCCAACCAAAGCACTTTGAAAAAATATTTGAAAAAAAATAATAAAAATAAAATTGTAAAAAAATAATAAAACATAAAATAATAAAAATAAAAAAACACTGACACCATCTACTGCTCTGCTAACATTGTTCACTGCCCTTGAAAAATGTTTGCAAAAAATAAAAATACAAAAATAAAATTGTAAAACATAATAAAAAATAAAATAATAGACAAAAAAATTGACACTGTCTATTGCTCTACTGACACTATCCACTACCCTACTAATACCATCCTGCACATACTGCCCACCACCATATGCTCCACACTTTTCTCCTGCACACAATACCCACTACCATATACTTTGCACTCCTCTCTCTTAGCTGGTCATTATATTAGTGTCACTGTTGATGTCAGTGTCAGTTAGTCAGTTATGACAGCTATAGATGATTAGAATCTTGCCTGGTTTATCAGGGACTGGCTATGATTCGAACAATCTATGGGTGCACCCCTGAATTTTGCTCACTACTCCTCCCTCATTCCTGATTTCCATCTGGAAGTTTTGCCCTTGGCAGAAAGGCATGTATGCAAGCTGCCTCTCTTCAGGACCCCATGCGCCCCTGTTCTGGGTGTTCCTTACTATTGTACATTCATTAAAGCGAGGGTTTATATGCAGTTGGATATTTCTCGTTCTGCTATTCAGAAGGTTGACATGGAATCTGTCTGCACCATAGGGAACATTCCTGTAATTACAATGTTTCCATTATTGACAAAACTTTTCGGGAAAGCAGCTTGAAAAAAAATAACCAGATTATGCACCATTGTGGGTCCTTGCTGCGGCTTGGCTGCCCCAAACACTGGAAAAGCCACATTTGATGCCAAGGCTGCTCCATACACTGGGTGAGCTGCACATGGAGTGTATGGTGGTGGTGCGGGAGACATCTCTGCAGGTGATGGGTGAAAGGTGACACAGCTGAGGCTGACATCTCCCTTAATGTTAAGGGACTGGATGCCTTGATAAGACACGCGATATTCTAACAGGAACTGCCCATTCACTGTGACCTGAAATGCATGTCCTACCACAACAATGGCTACATCAAAGTACGTATTCCTTTGGAAGGGCATATGGTGTTTACTCTCCTCTGAACCCCAGTTCTTGTTCTGCATAGTGTTACATACAATGATGTTGCCGTCGTCAAACCGTGGCTTGAAGTGAAATGCGATGCCATTGTTGAAGCAGACAAAGTTTATTTCAAATGTCTTGGCATGACTGTGAACTTGGAGAGTCACTCTCTTTCAATCTGAGATCCCCCCAAGTATGGCACTCTGGAAGGGAACAACTGGATTGTAAATGGGTGCATAGCCTGCCATCTGATCTGTGTGCTGTTACTCGTTCAATGACTGGGAGTGAGAACCGTCAGCAAAAATTTGAGAGCATGTTCTAAATTTTTCCGACGTAAAAGTATCTATTGGAAATTCTGATCGTCTGTAGCAATTCTGATGCGCAAAATTCCTACGCATGCTCGGAAACAATTCGACACATGCTCGGAAGCATTGAACTTGATTTTTTCTTGGCTCGTCGTAGTGTTGTACGTCACCGTGTTCTTGACAGTCAGAATTTGGTGTGCCCGTGTGTGGTATTCCGTCAGGAAAACCATCAGAGCTTTTTCCGACCATAATTCCGATCATGTGTACGTGGCATAACACATCTCAAGGTGCTAGGCATGTGCAATTAGCTTCATTCTGAATTATTTTTTTAACAAGTTTTGGCAAAACCGCTTAACAAATTTTTCCGAATATTCGTAAATTCAAATATTCGAAAATTCGGATGTTCATAAATTCGTAAATTCAAAAATTCATAAATTTGTAAATTTGAATATTTGAAAACTCGTACATTTGTAAATTCTAAATTCCAAAAACCCGGAAATGTGAAAATCTGCAATAATAACTATTAACCACTTGCCGACCGCCGCACGACGATGTACGTCGACAGAATGGCACGGGCAGGCATAAGGGCTTACATGTACGTCCTTGCCTGCCCGCGGGTCGGGGGCCCGATCGGGCCCCCGCCCGGTGCCTGCGGCGGTCGGTATTCGTTCGGGAGCGATCCCGGACGAGGGGACGGCCATTCATTCATGGCCACCCCCTCGCGATCGCTCCCGACGAATGAAAATGTCCCGTGACATCACTTCCTCTCCTGTAATGTAAACACAGGAGAGGAAGTGATGTATTCTCTCCTCCGTGTCGGTATTTTTCGCTCCGGCACCGAGGAGAGAGCATCGGTGAGTTGCACAAGCACTACACTACACAGTAGAACATGCCAGGCACACTCACACCCCCCCTTTACCCCCCGATCACCCCCCAATTACCCCTGCCCCCCCCCCCCCCCCAGTCACAGTGACACCAATTGCATTTTTTATTTTTTTTTGCATTGGTGTCATTTGTGACTGTAATAACTGTTAGGGCAGTTAGGGTTAGCCCCCTTTAGTTCTAATGTGCCCCCCTAACCCCCTCAATAAAGGTTTAACCCCGTGATCACCCCCCGTCGCCAGTGTCACTAAGGCTGGGTTCACATTGCAGCGGTTTATGAGAACGGATGTGATTCGCACCGCACGGCAGTGCAAATCACATCCGATCTCTGTGCGATTCGAGTTCAGCCATACAGATAGTATGGCTGAATTCGTGTCGCACCCGCCGCACCCGCCGCACCCGCCGCAAATTCGCACGGGACCCTTTTTTTGGCCCGCAGCAGAATCGGATCGCATGGGTGTTCACACCATGCGATCCGAGTTTGCAGATCGCACTGCGATATGCGAACTGATCTGGGGGTGTCATTAACATTTCACTGACACTCCCAGCAGTTCGCATAGGGCAGTGTGACCTGCCGCCGGGAGGCATGCGATGCGGGAACCCGCCGCGGATTCTTGGCGTTCCCGCATCGCTCCAGTGTGAACCCAGCCTAATAAGCGATCATTTTTCTGATCGCTGTATTAGTGTCACAGGTGACGCTAGTTAGGCAGGTAGGTATTTAGGTTCGCCGCAGCTTTTTATAGCGCCAGGGACCCCCATATACTACCGCATAAAGCCCCCTGATTTCCCCCTAGTTAACCCTTTCACCAGTGATCACCATATAACTGTTACAGGTGACGCTGGTTGGTTAGTTATTTTTTTATAGTTTCAGGGCACCCGCCATTTATTACCTAATAAAGGTTTAACCCCCTGATCACCCGGCGGGTGTCATTTGTGACTGTAATAACTGTTAGGGCAGTTAGGGTTAGCCCCCTTTAGTTCTAAGGTACCCCCCTAACCCCCCCAATAAAGTTTTAACCCCGTGATCACCCCCCGTCGCCAGTGTCACTAAGGCTGGGTTCACATTGCAGCGGTTTATGAGAACGGATGTGATTCGCACCGCACTGCAGTGCAAATCACATCCGATCTCTGTGCGATTCGAGTTCAGCCATACAGATAGTATGGCTGAATTCGTGTCGCACCCGCCGCACCCGCCGCAAACTCGCACGGGACCCTTTTTTTGGTCCGCAGCAGAATCGGATCGCATGGGTGTTCACACCATGCGATCCGAGTTTGCAGATCGCACTGCGATATGCGAACTGATCTGGGGGTGTCATTAACATGTCACTGACACTCCCAGCAGTTCGCATAGGGCAGTGTGAACTGCTGCCGGGAGGCATGTGATGCGGGAACCCGCCGCGGATTCGCTGCGTTCCCACATCGCTCCAGTGTGAACCCAGCCTAATAAGCGATCGTTTTTCTGATCACTGTATTAGTGTCATAGGTGACGCTAGTTAGGCAGGTAGGTATTTAGGTTCGCCGCAGCTTTTTATAGCGCCAGGGACCCCCATATACTACCGCATAAAGCCCCCTGATTGCCCCCTAGTTAACCCTTTCACCAGTGATCACCATATAACTGTTACAGGTGACGCTGGTTGGTTAGTTATTTTTTTTATAGTTTCAGGGCACCCGCCATTTATTACCTAGTCTCACTAGTGTACCCCTAAATTTAGGGGTGTCTACTTTCCAAAATGGGGTCATTTGGGGGGGGTTTGTGCCATCTTGGCATTTTATGGCCTTCAAAACTGTAACGCCCTTAGAAAGCCTGAAGGCGGTGCTTGGTTTTCGGGGCCCCGTACGCGGCTAGGCTCCCAAAAAGTCCCACATATGTGGTATCCCCGTACTCAGGAGAAGTAGCAGAATTTATTTTGGGGTGTCATTTCACATATGCCCATGGCATGCGTGAGCAATATATCATTTAGTGACAACTTTGTGAAAAAAAAAAAAAAAAAGTTTGTAATTTTCCCGCAACTTGTGGCAAAATATAAAATATTCCATGGACTCAACATGCCTCTCAGCAAATAGCTTGGGGTGTCTACTTTCTAAAATGGGGTCATTTGTGGGGGTTTTGTGCCATCTTGGCATTTTATGGCCTTCAAAACTGTAATAGATAGTGAGGAGTGAAGTCAAATATTTACGCCCTTAGAAAACCTGAAGGCGGTTCTTGGTTTTGGGGGCCCCGTACGTGGCTAGGCTCCCAAAAAGTCCCACATATGTGGTATCCCCGTACTCAGGAGAAGCAGCAGAATTTATTTTGGGGTGTCATTTCACATATACCCATAGCATGTGTGAGCAATATATCATTTAGTGACAACTTTGTGAAAAAAAAATAAAAAAAAATTAAAGTTTGTAATTTTCCCGCAACTTGTGGCAAAATATAAAATATTCCATGGACTCAAAATGCCTCTCAGCAAATATCTTGGGGTGTCTACTTTCTAAAATGGGGTCATTTGTGTGGGTTTTGTGCCATCTTGGCATTTTATGGCCTTCAAAACTGTAATAGGTAGTGAGAAGTGAAATAAAAAATTTACGCCCTTAGAAAGCCTGAAGGCGGTGCTTGGTTTTCGGGGCCCCGTACGCGGCTAGGCTCCCAAAAAGTCCCACATATGTGGTATCCCCGTACTCAGGAGAAGCAGCAGAATTTATTTTGGGGTGTCATTTCACATATGCCCATAGCATGTGTGAGCAATATATCATTTAGTGACAACTTTGTGTAAAAAAAAAAAAATATATATTTTTTGTCATTATTCAATCGCTTGAGGCAAAAAAATAAAATATTCAATGGGCTCAACATGCCACTTATCAATTTCCTTAGGGTGTCTACTTTCCAAAATGGGGTCATTTGGGGGGGTTTTGTACTGCCCTGCCATTTTAGCACCTCAAGAAATGAGAAGTCGTAAACTAAAAGCTGCGTAAATTCCAGAAAACGTACCTTAGTTTGTAGATGTGTCAACTTTTGCACAAACCAATAAATATACAATTATTGACTTTTTTTTTACCAAAGACATGTGGCTGAATACATTTTGGCCTAAATGTATGACTAAAATTGAGTTTATTGGATTTTTCTAATAACAAAAAGTAGAAAATATCATTTTTTTTCAAAATTTGCGGTCTTTTTACGTTTATATCGCAAAAAATAAAAATCGCAGAGGCAATCAAATACCATCAAAAGAAAGCTCTATTTGTGGGAAGAAAAGGACGCAAATTTTGTTTGGGTACAACATTGCATGACCGCGCAATTACCAGTTAAAGCAGCGCAGTGCCAAATTGTAAAAAGACCTCTGGTCATTTACCAGCAAAATGGTCCGGTCTGAAGGTGGTTAAATTATAGGTATTGGAATTCAAATTTCGTGAACGTAACGGATACAAATTTGTCCAAAGTTACGAATTATCCGAAATAACAAATGTTGGATCTAAACAAATGGAATGTAATGAATTAATAATAACAAATAACAATAATAATAATAAAACTTTTTATTATTATTATTTATTATTCATTTGTTCTGTTCCATTTGTTTAGATGTGGCATTCGTTATTTCGTAACTTCGGATAAATTCATATTCGTTACGTTCACTAACAGCCAAATTTGAAAGGAAATTACAATACCTATAATTTAATAGTTAGTTATTATTAGTTAGTTAGTTAATTCTTTAGAATTTTTGGATTTTCATTCTTTAGAATTTTTTTTCTTATTTTTCTTATTTTTTAATTTTACACATTTACGAATTTTCTAAATTTTCAAATTCTTAAAATTACGAATTTACGAATTACGATCATAACGAATTACCCAAAAAACAAACACATTTTTCTGCAGTGCACATGTCTACAAGGTGCTGCCATAGTTAAGTTAAATACATTTTTTAAGTAAAGAGTTGCACACCGCTCATGCACTATGCGTGTGCGCTTTATGAGCGCCTTATGTATTCGCCAGTGCGAATGAGCCCTTCACTTGAGCTAATTTATTACCGCTAGCGAGAAAGTTTAAACTTGCTTTTGGTTTTCCTTCACTATGGAAGGTAGCCGGCACAAAAAATACGGAATAAGCAAATCTTCCTACTTATGTGTTTTGTCATGACACGATTTATTACAAATAAATCAAATTTAAGACTGTACCCACTGCAGTTTTATCATCAAAACCGTCACAGTAATATGAAAAAAAAAAAAAAAACAAGGATAAATTCTCATTTAAAAGGCCGCGTGCTGTCTAGTCGTAGAAATCGGCTTCGGATACAAGATTTTCCAGTAACCACGGACAATAATTTGCTATTCATTCTTTAAAATCCTTTTCTATTATAGTAACAAAGAAATATGCACACCATTAAGTTCAATCTACCTTGAAGAGCGCTGAGCTCTCAATGAAAACTAGTGAAAAAACTGTTATTAAACCATTTTCCTATAAAAGTAACAGGAGGCACACCGCTGCCAATTACGCAAAAGGACATTCCGGTGCTATTTATTGCTTATAAAACGACATTGAACATCCCGGTGTTGTATTGCGGATTGCGGTGCGTTGAGACCGTGCACTCTCCTAACGTTTTTTCAAATTGCCATTTTTATTGAAGATAAAAGACGAATATCTTATTTTATATCAGTTCATAAACCGTGCAGGAGCTTACTATGAACTGCTCAAAGCGGAAACAGCGGCCGCGGTGGTACGCCGAGTCTACAGTAAAACGTGTTTGGCGCTAGGTGTCCTTTGTATTTCGAAGGAACGACCAAACTAGATAAAAGAAGGGTTAAGGTGGAGCTGCTGAGAAGAATCAATATTTAGAACGTCGCCCCCACAGTATAGTGGTGTCGCTTCACGTTACTGCTGCATGTTCTTACAAATGTCAAAAATGTTGGGATTTGATGAATAAATCAATCAGCCAGATGTAATGCCAAGTGACAGCTTGGAAGGTGACTTACACTTCATGGTGCTTAGTGCAAAAGGTGTCCTTTAAAGAGTTAATTTGGACCTATCACTTCAAGCTGAACGCTGGGCAAATATAAAAGACACACATTAATGCAGCTCTGTATTAATTAAGCGCTGAGTAAACTGTTGGTGACATATAAGTCCTGTATAATAATAATAATCATATAAGTCTTGTATAATAATAATAATAATAATAATAATAATAATAATAATAAAAGAAATCAGTAAATAATATAATAATACAGGAATAATAAAATAAAATGTTAAAGTAAAAATAATAATAAAATAAATATTAAAGCGTATGTAAACCCAACATTTCATATTCCTGATATGTGCCTGCTGTGCAATATATATATATATATATATATATATATATATATATATATGAAAACATATCCTGCTCTCTTTGCATTGCTTCATTTGTGTGAAATCTCTGGGGTTCCTGCCAGTCCCTCTTCTTTTTTATGAAAGGCGAACCATACTATGCAGGAGAGCACACCACAGTAAGCTCTGTAGCTTTGCTGCTCTCCCTTTAATGATCAGACTTGTCCAGACCCCCCCCCCCCCCCCCCACTGCACAGTCTTTCACTGGAAAGATCAATCATTGGAACAGGAAGGGGCCATCCCCAAACTGTTCTCACAAAGTTGGGAGCATGAAATTGTCCAACATGTCTTGGTATGCTAACACCTTAAGAGTTCCCTTCACTGGAACTAAGGGGCCAAACCCAACCCCTGAAAAACAACCCCACACCATAATACCTCCTCCACCTAATGATTTGGACCAGTGCACAAAGCAAGGTCCATAAAGACTTGGATGAGCAAGTTTTGGGGTGGAGGAACTTGACTGGCCTGCAGAGTCCCGACCTCAACCCGATAGAACCCCTTCTTGTCTATATCAGTGCCTGACCTCACAAATTTCTGGAAGAGTGATCAAACATTCCCATAGACACACTCCTAAACCTTGTTGACAGCCTTCCCAGAAGAGTTGAAGGTGTTATAGCTGCAAAGGGTGGGCCAACTCAATATTGAACCATACGGACTAAAACTGGGATGTCACTAAAGTTCATGTGCATGTAAAGGCAGGCGTCCCAATACATTTGACAATATAGTATATCTATACACAAATATTTTGCATTTAATTTATATTTTAAACTGAAAAGCAGAAAAGTTACTTATTAGATCCTTGTCTTTGCTGCTTTGCTAGATGGGTCCCCGCAACATCAGCCCCCATGCTCCAGTGCTCTAAGGTCCTGATGTCATTAAGAGCAATGTAGGGTCCATACCATTGCATAGGATGCCAAGGAACAGTCCACCACCAGCGCATGGGGTAGTGCTGTCTGCAGGGGGAACAGACAATCAAGTAAAAGTGCTTTTACTCTGCATTTAAACAAGGCGTTAACCCTTGCAGTGAAGGTGCAGTCCCACTGCAAGGAAGATTTCTCAAATTTCCCAGAGTTGGGCTTTAAATGTATTTTTTTTCCCGCAAATACTTGAATCTGACCTGGTGTCAAGCGCTAACAATCTCCTAACCAGCCAGCATAACCTGTGTTTAAGGATCAGCTTCAGCCTACATGTCCCTGCCAAGAAACCACACCACTTATGCGTTTCACCTCGCCCACCAGGTCTTAGTCATAGACCCCATGACTAAGTCCTCATGGGTGGGGTGAAACCCATCAGAGGGCATGGTTTCTTGGCAGAAACATGTAATCTGAAGCCGATCTTCAGACACAGTTTATTCTGGCTAGTTGGGAGAGCTGTTTTCTCTTTTCACTGCATACAACGCTCTAGGTAGGCATACTGACAGCCTGTACCCCTTCACCTGTGGATCATGGGAATGGAATTTTTGACTTTGAGCGGCATTCCAAGCTTAGTCTAAGGTTTCAGGTAAATGTACCTGTCAGTGAATTCTGAATGACCTTATAAGTCCCTTAAGCTTACGTAAAACTGATCCCACTGACACAAGCACAAAGTGTGTTGACATAAGCCATGATGTTAGTTCTCTAGTGGTGGCCATACATGTAGCGATACCATTGACACAAACCCAAAGTGTGGCTACACAGGCCCTAAAGTAAGTTATCTGAAAGTACTCTTCCAAAGCAGTGATATAGTACTTTCCAAGTTCTGGGACTTTAGGACTTCAACTTTGTTGTTTGCCATAGTGTGTAGTCTTCCTAAGTTGTCTTTATTGTACATTCTTTACATTCCATGCATAGTTGTATATTGAGTGTCTAGTGTCATAGTTTCATCTTGGGCATCTAACCCTTGGTCAGTAAATATTAAGCAGATGTTTAGGTTGGAGAACTAAAATGAGTTAACCATCCTCTTTATCACATATGTCAAACACAAGGCCGGCGGATCAAATCCAGCCCACCAGGCCTTTTCATGTGGCCCTCACACCTAGTTTTACACTCCATTCTGTCACCTCCGGCTCTCACCCTCTGCTTCTGCTCCCCGTTCTCACTTGTAAACACAGAAGCCTTCTGTGCTTACAAGGTACAGCTTTGGTCTCAGTGGCTGCCGGAACTAACAGATCCCTGCATGCACTCTCAGAGGGGCAAGGTTGGGGCAGGTCTCTAGAATCTGAGAGAAAGGTTAAACCGCTTTATTGAAAAGTGCGCACTTGCATAGATAAAAACATACAAGCCTCTCATAATCAATGCAAATCCTATGGACAAACAGTAGGATCCCAGCCATCTGTCAGCTGGTGTGTGTGATGACGTCACTCTCATAGGCTCCACCGTATGCATTTTGTCATAGACGTCGTCGTCAGTGGGATGGTCTGAGGGGCCCTCACCAATTTATCTTTATTTTCCTACACCGATATTCACTCGTGGAAGATTGAAGCAACACTCTTTTGTTTCTGTATGGACACAATATGGTGTTTATGGGTCAATATTGACCAGTGCATATATGAGTATCACGTATTGTGTTTTTGTTTTTTTTATTCTTTTTCAAATATGTATAAGATTATGGAACATTTGCTATTCATTTTGATTTAGCACTGCACCTGTGTTCTCATTTTTTTTTATAATTACCCATCCAAAACCTTGCCCCTTGTTAATTTACTTTAATAGTTTCTAACTTTTAGCATTAGTCAATTAACTCTATAAGATAAATAAAAAAAATTAAAAAAACCTAACAAAATAGATTACCCTTAATCAGATTAAAAGCAGATTCTGGCAAAGGTTACCTCCACCCCTGTGTGCCAGTCGAAGCTCTGAATGTATTATTTGCTTCAACAGTTCCGTGCTTGTGCCTGGTAATGAAAACAAGGTTCTAGGTCTTTCGGTTTATGTTTTATATATCCGATGCATGTTCATTCTTTCATTTTATTGAGTTGTATCTTGTAATTTTTCTACAATTTTTCCAGAGTTTATGGTTCTCCATGAAGATCATATTACTGTTTTAAACAGTTTATTTTTGGTTGCTGCACAATTATTTCTTTATAACTAACATAAATATATATATAAAATATGCTGTAAACCATTTATGTTTGGATTGTGAAGATGTAATGTTTTATTGTTTGAAACTATTGACATTGTACTGATAAAAGATTATGGAAAATAGGGAAAAGAGTTCAATTTATATGGAAAATGTGAGTTATATGAACCAATCTCTTAGTAAAATGCTTCAAAGGGAATGTATGTATTTTTGGTGAGCGTCGTTTTTGGGTGTGACCTTCTCATTTTTTAAGAATCTCTATTTTCCTTGTTTTATTAACTTAATAAAGTGTATCTGTAGGCAATTTTTCTGATGGAATGGGGTAAGGTTAGAAGAAGGCTTAAAGCTGAGTTTAAAGCTCAACTCAAAGCTCAAAAAATGAAAAGTCTGCACAAGTTAAAGAGGATCTCCAGCTAGAAAGTGAAATTGCCTCCTGCCCCCCCCCCCCCCCCCCCCTTTGCTCTGCTACATGTATAGAACCTTTCTTTTTTTTAACCCTTTTTTTTAGAAAAAGGGTTTAGACTCTCCCCCTATACACGCCAGGTGAATGGCGTGTACTGTGCCAGCTTTGCCTCTTCGAATATGTGCAGTCTCTCACAAAAGTGAGTACACCCATCACATTGTTGTAAATATTTTATTATATCTTTTCATGTGACAACACTGAAGATATTACACTTTGCTACAATGTAAAGTAGTGAGTATACAGCTTGTATAACAGTGTAAATTTGCTGTCCACTCAAAATAACTCAACACACCATTATTTTCCAGCACTGGCTTAACCCTCTTGGGCATAGAGTTCACCAGAGCTTCACAGGTTGCCACTGGAGTTTTCTTCCACTCCTCCATGATGACATCACAGAGCTGGCGGATGTTAGAGACCTTGCGCTCCTCTACCTTCCGTTTGAGGATGCCCCACAGATGCTCAATAGGGTTTAGGTCTGGAGACATGCTTGGCCAGTTCATCACCTTTACCCTCAGCTTCTTTAGCAAGGCAGTGGTCATCTTGGAGGTGTTGGTGTTGTTATAATGTTGGAATACAGCCCTGTGGCCCAGTCTCGGAAGAGAGGGAAGCATGCTCTGCTTCAGTATATCATATTTCATGTTGGCATTCATGGTTCCCTCAGCGAACTGTAGCTCCCCAGTGCCGGCAGCACTCATGCAGCCCAAAACCATGACACTCCCACCACCATGCTTGACTTTAGGCAAGACAAACTTGTCTTTGTACTCCTTACCTGGCTGCCGCCACACACATTTGACACCATCTGAACCAAATAAGTTCATCCTGGTCTCATCAGACCACAGGACATGGTTCCAGTAATCCATGTCCTGTGGGCTGCTTTACTTTAGCACTGCTAGACCTGCCCCTGAAGCATTTGTTTCCCACCAATCTGGGGCTCTAATGTCCTCTTACATCATCAAGATAATGATGTAGGGACAGTAGCCCTGCACTAGATGTAAGAACGCCAAGGGGAAGTCCACTGTCAGAGTGAAGGGGATCAACATTTATCGGGTGAGTGGAGGAACAGGTAAATAAAAGTGCTTTTAGTTTTCCTTTAAACCCTTATTCAAAAAACAAAAAAGTCGATGTAACTGGTTGCAACAGTGTCAGCTGGAACTGGGTCTTACTTTTTTGTCTTTTACTAAAAGTGTATATAAAATGGCATGCCCTTTCAAGAGTGCCTTTCTAGGGGTGAAAACACTGTTGCACAATTTTACTGTAGGACTAACAGTATTGTCATTTTTCAAGGGAAACGAAGATCAAGGGATCTACTGGCAGGATCCACAGGAAAATGCCTATTTTACAGTGAGACACAGGAAAAAATTGCTGTGTTAAAGTTCTAAGATCTACTACCCCAAACATTTTATTTTGTTCATTTTAGATAGAAATGGAAAAGGATGGAACTCCTATTAAGTTTTACTGCTTTCTGGGGCTCCGTTAGAAAGATTTTTGGTTCTCATTGATATACCCAGGCTGTCTGTTTTAAATCCATTACCTGGGTTAGTGTGTTTTAGGGCCCTAAAACGTGGCTACCATTTGGACTCCCAACATGTGAGTTTGGCACTCTTTCTGGCTCAACTATATATACCTGTAGACTTCTCAAGCTGGGTGACCCCTATCTCCAGGAGGGACCCTTGTTTTGGGGAGAGTTGCTGAACCTAGGCTATCCAACTTAAACAAAGATCTCTCACCAACCAGCGAAAGATTTGTATACAGTGCCTTGCTTCTACAACTCCACTTGAGCAATGAAAAGCTGACAAGGGCTCCAACCTTCCCTTAAAATTGTTGATATAAAGTGGATGTAGCTTAGGAGAGTTTTTGAGTTGTTGTGTATCTTGGACAGGAACAATGTAGCAGAGCGCTAAGTTGAACTGTGTTGGTTCCTTCTCCTGAACTTCCCTAATTATCGGCTTTGAGAAACCAGCACTGATCTAAGGGAACAAGGACTTTAGACTATATCAGAAGATATGGGTTTGTTGGATTGAAGCCTGAAGTGCCATATTAACCTTGCCAGTGTTTTTTTCTTATAAGTGAAGATATTGGACTTCTGGCTGGAGTAATGTTATTCAAGAAGATGCCTGACACTTGAATGGAAGTGTGTAAGGTGGGCCAGTACACAGCTTGTCCACAGGCAGCTGGAGGGGTGCAATTAATAAAACAGTTCACAAGTGTTGGTGGGCAGGGTCCTGGATACAACGTAAATGGTGTAAACCTGGTTAAGTCGGGAGTGGGGAGGTCATGGGATGAAGATGGAGATGGATGGAGATGAAGAAACCCTTTCTATGGAGCATGTGCTATTTTACCTGGGCCCTGTGTGACATGAACCCCAGGTGTTTAGCTGGACTATTGGAGCCCTGAGCTAGAAACATGGAGAAATGCAGGGTGCCACAGCATGGGTACTTCTGACCATTCATGAGTTGTTGCTACAGTAAGCCTGGGGGGATGGTGTAGCAAAGGGTTTTCAACCCACCATCTGTACACAATTTGGCAGATAATTTGGTCGGAATATGCTATGATGGGGTTGGAAGCTGAAGTGTTAGGCCCATGAACAGCCCTATGTTACAGTGGGCCCCTGGGTGGAGTGTTGAATGCTTGTAATGGCTAGGGACCTGCTAACAAGTGTAAATACCAGAATTTGACTTGATATCTTCCAACGACTGTACAATCTATATAGGAGACCTAAAGTGGTTCTAAAGGCTTAAGGTGTTTTACCTTAATGTATTCTCTGCATTAAGGTAAAAAAAATGCCATTATTAATTCACCCCAGCTCCCCTCCCCTTTTTGATCTAGCCCTGCCCCAGAGCAGCATTGCAGCATTTCTGCTCTTTCTCTCCTGACAGGCACAGAGGCAGGAGCAAGAGCCATTGGTTGCTGTTGCTGTCAATCAAATCCCGTAAGAAGGGAGTGGGAAGGGGGGCAATCTGGGCTCTGTGTGTCACAGTGAGAGTGAGTCCACACATTTGCTCCCATAGCAAGTGCTTGCTATGGGGCAGACAAAGAACAGGAGGAGCCAAGAGCATCAGAGGAGCTTCAGGGCCACTATTTGCAATACCATTGAACAGAGCAGGTACGCATAATATTTTTTAAAATTTTATTTAAAAAATGTTGCCTTTAATAACGCTTTAAATAGGGGGAGGTAGAAACAGCACAAGGACCAAGTCAGGTGGGCTGTAGCGTAATGAACATGCTGATAAAAGGAGAGAGCAGGGTGACAGAGAGGGGAGCTCATCTGTATTCTGCTTTCACTTACCAATCACAAGGTGGGGGTGGGAAGGAGATATGTGAAAGTGAAACTACAGCAGGGAAAGATCAAGTTCCTTCCCCTGCCAGACAGGCTGATCTATGTATATCTCTGGACTGGATAGAAAGAAATATACAGTAAATCTATTGGCAGGTAAAACAGCTCCCCTATATATTATATATCTCATATTGTATCTGTGTGTTTAGCCTAGGGTTGCTACTTTTTCAGCAATTTTTTTTTTTTTTTTAGCACACACTATAAGCTTGTAACAGACCTGCAACACCTTTGGGCAGTCCAAAGAGAATAGTAATATAGTAATGCAGTGTGCATAGTGCCCCCTCACCCTCCTGTCAGGCTCAGTTCTGAGCCACATTCCTGTCTGAATATTGTGTCTGGGTTTCAGGCGGACTGAAACCCGGACACATGATTTAAAACCCAGACTGTCCGGATGAATACTGGACAGGTGGCAACCCTAGTTTAGCCTGGAGTTCAGCTTCAATTCTAAAATAAGAGCTTAAAGGGGTTGTAAAGGTTTGTTTTTATTTTCTAAATAGGTTCCTTTAAGCTAGTGCATTGTTGGTTCACTTACCTTTTCCTTCGATTTCCCTTCTAAATGTTTTTTTTCTTTGTCTGAATTTCTCACTTCCTGTTTCTCCTCAGTAAACTTCACACCATCATCCGAGCGGTGTTTAGTCAGCCAGAACAGCTTACTGAACAGCTTACTGAGGAGGAACAGGAAGTGAGAAATTCAGACAAAGAAAACAAAGAAAAAAAAACATTTAGAAGGGAAATCGAAGGAAAAGGTAAGTGAACCAACAATGCACTAACTTAAAGGAATCTATTTAGAAAATAAAAAATGAACCTTTACAACCCCTTTAACTCCTATTACTACTAGGGGTCTTCAAAAAGTTTCTGCACTTTTATATATATATATATAACTTTAAAAAAGTGCAGAAACCTTTTGATGAACCCTTGTATAATGCCTATATAATGGGATAAAAAACACCAACATAAGGCTATAACTTTTGTGCATCTAAATCTACAGGAACCATAAATAGATGATCCACCATTTAAGAACCACTTTGGTGTATTTTGCCTAAACATGTTTTCCTTTTATTAAAAGTAGATTAAAAAATAAAAGTTCAGATAAATGCCAATAAACACAATATACATACAATGCATATATGCACAAAGGCATCTTCAGTGTAGGTGTGATTTTGTTGATATTGTTTCCTCCAACCTTCATTTTTAATTGAACTTCCCTGATGACTAAACCTAATTGAATACTCTTGATCATACTTTTTATTATGTACTTTTGTATGCCTGTTGTTGTTTTGTCCTGTGTTTATAACCATTACCCTTGTATATCAGTAGAATATCAGAACTCGCCACAGCACGAAAACCAAATGCAAATCACTTTTGTTCTCCATGGCAGATTTACATAAAATAAGCCCCAAGTACTTGTAGTTGATTCAGTAAATATGTTGTTAACCTCTCCGCCATAGGGAAGAGCTCGGAGGTCATCTTTGTAAACTAGTAAATACCTTCTGAGCTACATGTGACTATTGCCTTAAACAATATATGTAAATACAGACTTAGAAAAGGGATAGGAAAGACCCACTTGATTTACCACATTATACTGTAACGGCCTTATTCAGTAAAACAATTCAAAACGCAATGATGCGGATTCAAAGTGCAGTAATTAGCAGCAACCAAACAGGTATGAGGACACAAGGTCAAATGCATAAATGTTATTGGCTGCAATGGGTTTCATCAAATTTCCCATTTCAAATTAAGCTCAGATTAAAGAATGTATGTGTCATTAACATGATTATGTTGAATAATATTGTAAATATACTTAAAGAGAATACTCTACAATTTCTTCTATACCCCCATTGAAACCTGAAGGTGGCCATTGCCAGAAGCTCTGCTTGGTCAGGCCAGATTTCTTCTTTCTGCCCACTTCAGACAGCTGTTTGATGCAACTTATACTCCAGTAGACAGACCTCCATTGGTATCAATCAATATACTGTAAACTCAATATAACAATCAGAAGTCAAAAATCCACAAGGCACACCACGGCAGTTCACCCATTCTTATGTAGCACCCTCCTAGTTAGGTTGCTAATGAGGTTTGGCAAATTCTGTTTTTGGCTACATTGTAATCAGTAGAGCAGAATTTGATTGTTGCTGGGTGTTCTGGGTTCTGCTTGCTGCAGGCTCACCTACTTTCCCCTGGACTTGAAGGTGCAGACCCTGGGCTGAATAATCATGCAGCCTCAGTCAATCCCTGGCCGAGAGAGTAACCATCAGGGGGCTGAGTTGTGCATTACTAGCCTCGAGCCTAGAGTAGCATGGTCATTTGCCCTGGTGGAGAGAGACCCCGCCTGGAGAGCTGTCTGCCCTCCTGGGTTATCTGTGTGGCCTGCAGGAGGTTGTTTGGAGTCCTGGATCAGGAAGAGTTGGCGACCTACTGCTAAAACGTGGGGAACAGTCAAGAGAAAGTATGTTGAGGATCTGGCCTGGAGACTCATGGAGCTGGGTTTGGCTGATACACGAAGGAGGGATCCATGTATACAGGGACACAGTGAGTAATTGCAGAGAGTGAGAGATCCTAGAGAGACTGATGTTGCTTTACCTCTTCTTTGAGAGACTGTTCCCGATTGCTGCCTCAGGGCTGTTTCCAGTTTGGGATACCCCTGAAGCTGTATTATCACACTTTTTACTCCAAAGGCTATCCAGAGAAGGTTAACTGCTACTATCAAAGGGTTCTCCTTTAAAGCTGCACTAGTTTTGGAGTATTCCAAGGTTTACCTCAATCCATATACAAGTTTTCCTGAGCAATAAATCACAAAAAGACATATGCTGCCTGGTTATTTGGTTAAGAAACAAGGAAACTGTGTGCCTGGCTCCTGTTCATTTATTACAGAATAGAACCTGTGATAATACAGCCATATGTATGTCTGGGAGTGGCACTACACTTAAAATAACCCTTAGAAGACTAGGGTCACCCATCACCTTACTCTAGGTGTATAGCTGTAGAATGGGAAAAGTTTGAAGTGAACCTGTGATTAGCCCATACCAGCCTCAACAACTGCTTATAATTGCCCTCAATTGCCCCCCACACAATCTCTGCAATACTCATCTCCTCTCTGCTGCCACTCTCCTTCTCCCCCCACCTTAGATTGAAAGCTCCTTGACAGCAGGGATGATGTGAATGTACAATCGGTAAAGTGTTGCCTAAATTGCCACCGCTATATAAATACCTGAGATAAGTAAAATAAATAAATCTTCAGCCAAGGGATTGGCAAGTTTGGTATCCCAAAAGGAGTCCTTGAAAATCAAAGGCAGTGAAAGCAGCTCTAATACTCCATTGCAGAATAAAGAAGAGTAACATGGGATACCAAAGGCCCGACACTGATCTGCACCACACCATATGAGCTAAACAAGATGATCAGTCTCTCCTACTAGCACTAACCTGCACAGCATAAACTCAATATAATAATATGAGAAGTCAAAGACCCACAAGGCTTTAGAATGACCTTTTAAAAGACTAGGGCCAACTTTTACCTTACTCTACTAATAGTTTCTCTCTAGCAAAGTGAACTTTTGCTAAGACCATGCCAGCATCCACAACAGCTTATAATTGCCTTCCATTGCCCCCTCCCAATGGCTGTAATACTCAACTCCTCTCTGATGCCCTTCCCCCTAACCCCAACCCCACCATAAGGGCAGGGATAATGAAAATGTATAATTGGTAAAGTTTTGCATAAATTGTCACCACTATATAAATGGTAAATAAATAGCTCTTCAACCAAAGGAGTGACGTAATCCCACAGACCCAACATCTGCACCACACTATCCAAGCTGAACAAGGTGGCCAGTCTCTCTTACCTAATAAGGTCAATCACTAACTTGCTCATCTTAGATCAATAAGGGAAAAAGAGTTTGCATAGTTACATTGGTCCAACTTGGACCAGAACGTGTGTATTTGCCATACCTGGCCAATCCCCATGGAAGCTGGAAATCACTGTAGTAGTAATATAGCGATCTCTCCTACCTTCCGACTCCTGTGCTGGGTGGCTGCCCTGCTGCTTAGTGAACATTTGCTCACTTGCCATGGGTGCAATTCAGAAAAAAACTTTGCATTTCCTCAGTGAATGGAGATCATTCTCCGATTGGATGAGATGTAGAGGTAGCATGCTAACTTCATGATCTTCACCTTGTCCAATCAGAGAATGCTTTGGCTTCTTTGAATGAATGCAAAGTGCTAAAGGAGCCTATGCTCCAGACAACTGCTTGTGTTTGTCATGCATCAGGGCTGCCGCTCAACATGGAAACCAGAAGTTAGCAGTGATTCACATAGTAGTGGTGCCCTATACAGTCATTTCCAGGTTCAACAGGGATCAGCCAGGTATGACACATACACACTTACATTGGTCCAAACCAGACCAATGTAATTATGCAAACAAAAAGCCATATCTAAACTACAGCTTTAAAGCATAGTTCCACTAACATTTTCATCTCTCTATGAATAACTTCAATCCTGCAAGTTAAAACAACATTGGGCGTTTTTTTTTCTAGCTCTATATAACTTTTTTCTAGGGTATATTCTTCTTTCTTCCTCTTTTGGAGCCTTGGCGAGGTACATCATATGCTGTGGCGCCTTGGCTCCTGGGAGATGTGTGTCATCATTCCCAGGAGTCACTAGACATCGCCGCCTGTTAGCATTGCATTATTTCCAAACAGGAAATTATGTGATGCAAGATGGTGCTAAGCACCATTTTTGAAAAGGGCAACCAGGTGGTTGTTGCCATTGTTAGTGTTTTTTCCATAGATGAGGCAGCTGCTGTGTCGGAGGAGACTAGAGCAGTGATCTGTTCATATTTAGAAAAGGATTACTGCCCTTTGATGTTTAATTTTCCAGGAGGACATCAGACCTAGGAAGACTGAGCATTGTGATGTGTTGGGGGAGATTTCAAATCTCACCTCAGCCCAGCACAGCAGAAGCTTCATCTGCGTGACAAGCAACTGTAGTGACCTCTACCTAAAGGTAGGCGCTAGAGTAGGATTTTTCTAAGCACAGGACTCAGATGCAGGCAAATTTAGCCAGACCTGTGCTTTAGGCTGGGCCTGGTTGTAGTGATTTGAAACGGGGAGTGTTCAGTGTAGTGGGGTCAGGGGGGGTGTGGCCACCTGTACTCTGGCTCACAGATTCCTCCTTTGCTTTCAGATGGATGGTTCTGGAAGCGAGGATGGACCTGAGACCTGAGTGGCAGGCAGCTCATGTGAGGAGCCCTGACCAAGTATCTTTTTGTGTTGGCAGGGGGCAGGCCTCCCAAATAAGCTGGGGTCACATGCTTCCAGGGAGGAGTCTTTGGAAAGTAGGAATAGATAATGGAGTACTAAGCTGCTGTTCTGAGCATCCCCACATGGGGATGCTCCGAGCATGGAGGAGGGATGGAGGAACCGCCAGGAGGGAGCTTAAGATAGCGATCTTCGTCATCAAAGAAGTATCAAGCTGCTGTGACCGGGGAACACAGGACTTCCATGCTGGAGGAGATCTAGAAGGAAGAAGTAGCCATTAAGCGGAGGAGAGTAGAGCAGCGTTCTATGACCGAGGACACAGAACTATCATCCTTCTAAAGAAAGGTCAGTGTAGAATGCTGTGGTCGGGGAACACAGCGTTGTTAGTTTTGGACTGGCTGAAAGCAGTGGTCGGCTCACTGCCATGTGTCAAGTCATTGTGTGGAGATACCAAATCATCTCCAGCCTGATTAGCACAATGGTAGTGCCTTCTAAAGACCGTGTGGCTGTCTGATTCTCTGGGCCGTCTGGGAGAAGCAATGTGTGCTTCTGGCTCTTTAATTCGTATGGACAATCTCATCATGGTCAACAAGGATGAGTTATTCAGAGTGATTCTCTTTTATTCAAACCGAAGGAAGATATAGAAAGTTTTGCAGTAAGGATTTTTACAAGGAAAGTAGAAGTAATAGTCTGCAGAAGAGTTATTCAAATAGAAGAGATTAAGGTGCAAGCAGTGTATTCAGTCTTTCTTTTCAAGGCTACGGTCACTGAATAATGACATCTAATGTGCAATGTGTTAAATACTATGGGCATCTCATGTCACCCTTTTTCCTAAGTTCAAGTAACATCCCACTCTAAAAGCAACAAAACCGTGGAATTGACTGTTCTTTGAGTTTATTGATCGTGAGGAGGATGGTAGCAGGGTGATTGGTGGATTGCTAAGTAACCAAATCAGAAGCCCTTACAAGGGTACCGCTACACAACATTACTTCTGTCTATTGTCTATTGCCATAACAACAGGGCAGGACCTTACTATGACACCGCTGTTGTGATGGCAACCACAGACACAATCCTGAGCCGGGCCTTGTGTCTTATGCGCATGCGTGATATTCAGAGGTGCATGCTGGGTAACCACAGGATCTATTCTCGGTAGAAAACACTAGTGGGCGTCACATGCCCATAATTAAGATGGAAGCCTGCTGCCGGATGAATATAAAGGTTTGTATTATATGAAAAATATGCAATAATACAGCGACCTTTCAAAGACTGAGTAAGATGGACATTTCAGGTGTCTTAAAAAACACTGCTTAATAAAGTATCTCACAAAAGTGAGTACACCCCTCACATTTTTGTAAATACTTTATTATATCTTTTGATGTGACAACACTGAAGAAATGTCACTTTGCTACAAGGTAAACTAGTGAGTTTACAGCTTGTATAACAGTGTGAATTTGCTGTCCCCTCTAAATAACACAACACACAGCCATTAATGTCTAAAACATTGGCAACAAAAGTGAGTACACCCCTAAGCGAAAATGTACAAATTGGGCCCAAGATGACAATATTTTCTGTGGCCACCATTATTTTTCAGCACTGCCTTAACCCTCTTAAGCATGGAGTTCACCAGAACTTTACAAGTTGCCACTGTCCTCTTCTACTCCTCCATGACGACATCACCTTGCTTGTGGATGTTAGAGACCTTGCGCTCCTCCACCTTCCATTTGAGGATGCCCCACAGATGCTCAATAGGGTTTAGGTCTGGAGACATGCTTGGCCAGTCCATCACCTTTACCCTCAGCTTCTTTAGCAAGGCAGTGGTTGTCTTGGAGGTGTGTTTGGGGTCTTTATCATGTTGGAATACTGCCCTGCGGCCCAGTCTCCAAAGGGAAGGGGTTTTGCTCTGCTTCAGTATGTCACAGTACATAATGCCATTCATGGTTCCGTCAATGAACTGTAGCTCCCCAGTGCCAGCCCCAGATCATGACACTCTTATCACTCCCACCACTCCCACCACCATGCTTGACTGTAGGCAAGACACACTTGTCTTTGTACTCCTCACCTGGTTGCCACCACATATGTTTGACACCATCTCAACCAAATAAGTTTATCTTGGTCTCATCAGACCAAAGAACATGGTTCCAGCTTGTCTTCAGCAAACAGTTTAGGGGCTTTCTTGTGCATCATCAGAAGAGGCTTCCCTCTGGGGCGGCAGCCATGCAGACCAATTCGATGCAGTGTGCGGCGTATGGTCTAAGCACTGACAGGCTGAGCCCCCACCCCTTCAACCTCTGCAGCAATGCTGGCAGCACTCATGTGTCTATTTCCCAAAGACAACCTCTGGGTATGACACTGAGCATGTGCACTCAACTTCTTTGGTCAACCATGGTGGGGCCTGTTCTGAGTGGAACCTGTCCTGTTAAACCACTGAATGGTCTTGGCCACCAAGCTGCGGCCCAGTTTTAGGGTCTTGGCAATCTTCTTATAGCCTAGGCCATCTTTATGTAGAGCAACAATTCTTTTTTTCAGATCCTCAGAGAGTTCTTTGCCATGAGGTGCCAGGTTGAACTTCCAGTGACCAGTATGTGAAAGTGAGAGCAATAATACTATATTTAACACACCTGCTCCCCATTCACACCTGAGACCTTGTAACACTAACGAGTCACATGGTACCGGGGAGGGAAAATGGCTAATTGGGCCCAATTTGGACATTTTCACGTAGGGGTGTACTCACTTTTGTTGCCAGCGGTTTAGACATTAATGGCTGTGTGTTGAGTTATTTTGAGGGGACAGCAAATTTACACTGTTATACAAGCTGTACACTCACTATTTTACATTGTAGCAAAGTGTCATTTCTTCAGTGTTGTCACATGAAAAGATATCCTAAAATATTTACAAAAATGTCAGGGGTGTACTCAGTTTTGTGAGATACTGTATATATTGCACTCAGAAATGAATCGCCTCCTTGGTTTGTCATGCAACTGATGCAACAAGCAGTCTGCCTGGTATATGCAGTACCGAAGTGTGTCAGTGAAGACTGTGATTCTCCACTTTATAGGAAGTCTTGCCACAGTTTGTTTTATGACTGTCATGTACCTGGTAGAGGCCAGGCTGATGAAAGGGCTCTCCCTTACACCTCTCTTTTTCCCCTGATGACAGGGTATGATAGGACACAGAGCGGCACGGGTGTCTGTGGTAAGTCCTGGCCAGAAGAAGGTCTAGATCAGAGTTGCCAACCATCACTATTTTTACTGTCAGCTGGTAAAAAATGGGCACTTTTCTCCTGCCAGTAAATGCCAGTGGCAGGAAAAGGTTGCCAGTAAAAAATTTGACTCTTAAGCTGCATATATTTATTTTTAGAAGCTTTTTATATTTTTACATTGTATACATGTTGTAAAATGTTTGTGATTATATGTGAAATATAAAACCTCATGTATGTTTAGCTATAAAGATGCTTAACCACTTCAATACCGGGCACTTAAACACCTTCCTGCCCAGACCAATTTTGAGCTTTCAGCGCTGACGCACTTTGAATGACAATTGTGCGGTCATGCTACACTGTACCCAAATTAAATTTTTATCATTTTTTTCCTACAAATAGAGCTTTCTTTTGGTGGTATTTGATCACCTCTACGGTTTTTATTTTTTGCGCTACAAATAAAAAAATACCACATTTAAAAAAAAAAAATATGTTTTTTTTTGTTTCAGTTTCAAAACTTTGTAAATAAGTACGTTTTCTCCTTCACTGATGGGCACTGATGGGGCTACACTGATGGGCACTGATAAGGCGGCACTTAAGGGCACCAACGATGTGGCACCAATGAAGTGGCACTGATGAGGTGGCATTGATGGACACTGATATGTGGCACTGATAGGTGGCACTGACAGGCGGCACTGATGGGTGACACGGATGGGCACTATTAGGTGGCACAAATTGGCACTGATAGCTGGCACGGATTGGCATGGATGGGCGGCACAGGTGGGCATGGATAGGCGGCACAGATGGGCATGTGTGGGCACTGATAGGCGGCACAGGTGGGCACTGATAGGCGGCACAGGTGGGCACTGATAGGCGGCACAGGTGGGCACTCATAGGCGGCACAGGTGGGCACTCATAGGCGGCATTGTATTGTTACACTATACTAATGGATGACAATCAGTGCCAAACAATAATGCATGCCAATCAGTGATGCCCATTGTGGGCACTGATTGGCATCCATTATGGGCACGGATTGGCATCCATTGTGGCACTGACTGGCATCCCTGGTGGTCTAGGGAGGATTACCTTTTGCTGGGCATCCCTGGTGGTCTGGTGGCATCCCTGGTGGTCCAGTGTGGGCATCCTCGGGGGGCTGTGCTGATAATCGATCAGCACAGACCCCCCCTGTCAGAGGAGCAGCCGATCGGCTCTCCTCTACTCGCGTCTGACAGACGTGAGTGAGGAAAAGCCGGTCACCGGCTCTTCCTATTTACACTGTGATCAGCCGTGATTGGACACGGCTGATCACGTGGTAAAGAGTCTCCGTCGGAGACTCTTTACCGAGATCGTAGTTGCCGGGTGTCAGACTGACACCCCGCAACAACGATCGCCGTGATGCGCGCCCCCGGGGGCGCGCAGCGGCTCATAATCCTGATCACGTCATATGACGTCCGATCAGGATTATGGAACCACTTTGCCACCGTCAATTCCCTATAGGGCGGGCAGCAAGTGGTTAAAAAAATTATAAAAATGTATTGTACCAAAAAATATGACTGTGGCATGCGCAGTTCTGTTTTGGAGCTGGGGAGACCATCCGAATGCCTACTACAGTGTGTTCGGGCAACGCCAGAAGGACGACCAGTCTGTCAAAGGCAGAGCCTGAACATGTTGTGTGATGTCATAGTGCAAGGGATCTGAGCAGAGTGGCTGGAGCTGAGCATCTGCGGGACAGGAGCAAGGCAAGCTGGGAGCTGAACAGTCAGTGCTGTTTGGACTGAAGTGGACTAAAGGTACCATCGGGCGTGGAGAGAGACTGTCACTATGACTCATGAGGGGGCGCGTCGTGTTGGTGATCTGTACTGCTGCACACTACTGTGAGGCCGCGTACACACGCGGGGACTGTTCGCTCAACTTTGTCCGTCAAACAGTTTCAGCGGACAGTCCGCTCAAAATTAGCATGGACGGACTTGCCCACACACGACGAACGAACAGTCCGCTGAAACCGTGCGCGATGACGTGAACGGCACGTACGACGGGACGAAAAATACGACGTCCTATACACTGCAATGCAAACTTCGGCGTGTAAATCCTTTCTGAGCATGCGCGGAACTTAGTTTGACGAACAAGCCTACACACGAGGGGACTGTTCGCTGAAACAGAGTTTCAGCGGACAGTTTTTCGGAATTTCCGAAAAACTTTGTTCAGCAGACTGTCCGCTGAAACTGTCCGCTGAAAGCCCACACACGAGCGGACTGTCCGCCCGAAACACTGTTCAGCGGACAAAGTTGAGCGAACAGTCCCCGCGTGTGTACGCGGCCTCAGTGTCACAGTGTGTGTGTGCCTGCCCATTCTAATTTCTTGCCCTCCTGAGTCCTGTCCCTGAGCTACTGTACTTACTTATTATAGCGAACATAAAATAAAAAATATGTTTTTTTACCTTAATATCTACCTTAAATCTGGAGGTCAGGTATCGCAGGGATCAACATATGACGGAGTGACGAGACAAACCAGTTCTGGCACAGCAGAACCAGCAAGCAGGGTCTAGTCACAGGTCACAGGAGTTGAGGACCATTCAGCAATTATCTTGAGCTTTGAAATTGCTTTAAATATGCCACCTGATGCCAAAGTCAATGCCAACATGCAAGCTAATGTGCATGTGCACATGCCTCAGGGTCGACTTTAAAAAATAAACGCACATACTCACCTATGTGGATGCAGCATCGGTCTGATGCTGCATCTGTCTCCTGTCACCACTAAGACCAAGAACTGAGTGATCAAAGACCGCTAATCGCTCAGTTCTCGGTCTTCAGAGAGCATAGAGCCAGTGACTGCCAGCCACTGCCTCTTTGCTCTGTCCCAACAGTGCTCACTATAGTGCTAGCCTGTGAAGGGGGTGGTAGCGGCTGACTCGGGATCTCAGTGGATCACGGAAAGGCTGAACCAGCTGCCCGTGCAGGCATCTGGGTGGATTATGGCACTAACTGATTCAATACTGGGCACTATTACCCCCTTCCTGCCCAGGCCAATTTTCAGCTTTCAGGGCTGTCACACTTTGAATGACAATTGTGCGGTCATCCAACACTGTTTTTGTTTTCACACAAATAGAGCTTTCTTTTGGTGGTATTTAATCATTTCTGTCAGCACATTTTGTAAATAAGTAATTTTTCTCCGTCACAGATGTGCGCTGATGAGGCTGCACTGATGGGCACTGATGAGATGGCACTGAAGGGCACTGATGAGATAGCAATGACGAGGAGACAAAAATGTGCAGCACTGATAGTCACTGATGGGCACTGACAGGTGACACTGATTGGCACTAAAATGCAACACTTATAAGCAATGATAGGTGTCATGAATAGACGGCACTGATGGACGGCACTGATTAGCAGGCACTGATGGGCACTGAAAGGCAGTACTGACTGGCATCACGGATGGGCACAAACTGGCATCACAGATGGTCACAGCTAAGCACTGCTGGGGCTGCACTGAGGATCAGTGCCCTGATTACCTGTACAGATCTCGCCTGCGAGGAGATGCCGCTGATCGCCTCTCCTCTCCTCACACTCTGTCAATGTGAGGTGAGGGGAGCCTATTACCAGCACTTCTATGTTTACATGTGATCACATGGGTAAAGAGCCTTGTCATCAGCTTTTTACCAAGATCGGAGTCGCGCCATGTCCCGCCCACAATCGCCACTCTGTGAGCCCCCTGCAGGCGCGCAAGGGCGGTGAGACTGGGACACGTCATATGATGTCATCTCACAATGAGAAGGAGGTGGCTAAAGTTGAAATCTCTCTCGAGCTTGGAATGGCGGAGTGACATCAGTTTACAGCGGACTTTAACCCGCTGTCTGCTGAATACGGGAGACAGAAGTGTACAACAAAGTGCACTTGTTTAATCCCCAGGAGAAGTATGGCCAAAAGATGATAAACCTTTTTATGACCAGAGTTTTGTTTTTTAAATTCATATGAAAATTCTCATGCATACATTTGATTACTTGACGGGTGTCATTCAAAAGTACTTCAAAATTACATCTGCTGTTAACTTTCAACATTATTGAACAAAAACCACATACACTGCAAATCTGTGTACACACGATTTGACTTTCCGACGGCAAATGCGTGATGTCAGGTTGTTGGCAGAAAATCCCACCGTGTGTACGCTCCATTGGACAATTGTTGTCGGATTTTCTGCGGACAAATGTTGGCTAGCAGGTTTTAAAATTTCCGCGGACAAATGTGTGCTGTTGGATTTTGGACGAGCCAGAAGCGGTTGGTCTTGTAAACTAGCGTTTGTAATGGAGAAGTAACATCGGTGACGCGGCAAATGATGAAATCTCGAAATGCAGCGCATATTCTCTTCTTCTTTAATGGGATAATAATGAAACTGCTTTGCTGGTGATACTGATGGAGTTATTGCAAACACATTTTCAAAGGCTTTTTTTTTCTAGTGATATCAAGAATAATATTATAATGCATTTTTTTTTTTTATTTGGGCATGTTACCACAACATCATTATCCCGTAGTTTTTAAGGTCAAATATACAACCACGTTGCTGTCCCTTGTTAATTTTACATTTTTTAAAATGTAGCTGCCTACTCCCAAACTGTCATTTGAAGTAAAACACATAGCCAAGTATTATTCTACACAATTTTTTTATTGTGTATTAAAAAAAGAAAACAAATAAAATTAGACATGCTATCTGCCAATAGAACTTAACTATAAAGTGCATTCTATGCATCCAAAAACGACTAAAACAAAATTAGCAGAAGGAGCCCAAAGGGTGGCGCTAAAGAGCTGAATAACAACGTAGTACATCACTACGTTCGTATTTGTTGGCCAACAATCGTGTGGCCGTGTGTATGCAAGACAAGTTTGGGCCAACGCCCTTCGGACAAAAGATCACGGTTTTGTTGGTCAACAATCCGATCATATGTACGAGGCTTTAGAAAATCGTTAGTTTGAGAAAAAAAAAATTTCATTCTGCTCCATCAAATTTTCTCATCACCGTGGTAGTAAACGAACACAGATTTGATTCAAGTAACAATTAGGAAATTGAACGTTCTTAAAAGACCAGCTGAACTCAGTTATTTGCCACATGCCTAGTTCTCTGCTTTAATGAAAGTTCTCATGGCAGGAGGTATTTTTCACATAGATTTAAAAAGGCATATTACAGTCAAAAATGGTTTCATGCAACTAAAAATGCTTCTACACTACGCCACGACCTTTTCTTCAGTACACTTTGACTAACAGCAAAGCTGCGCTGTCAGTCATTATTTTTCAGAAAGGGCAGGGAGTACACATAGACAACAACAAAAAAAGTAATGAACTGTGCAGTAGCTTTTCTCTTGTAACAAGGTAAGACTTTAGAAAAAAAATTACATATAAATATAATATAAATTATAAATATAATATTGGCTGTATTTAAAGTGCACCTAAACCCTCAACAGTAAAATCAGTCTGTATATGCAGTTAAGCATGCTTGTTATACTCACTGTGGAACCTAAGGGTTTAATTATCTGAATTGCGTAAAAAAAGTCTGTTTGATCCTGTCTTCTCTGATCCTCCCCTTCTTTTACTGTCCAAAATCCATCTCCTAATAGAACAGAGCCTTGGGGGTACTCCGCCCTTGGTCAGCTTGGTGTATATTGCTAGAGAGGTTTTTTTTTTTTAAAGGGTGCATGTGATCAGCACAGGGCCAATCAGCACTGTCCGAACAGAGGGTCAGTGGTCCTGCAGCCTCATGGGACAGTCAGAGGAGAATGAAAACTCCTACAAGCTCTAACCAGTGCTCGGCAGACATTGATAGAAGTGGACTAAGCTCTGTCCTCCTTCTCTAGTAATTTTAAAAGTGATTGAGATTTGTCTTTTTATTTATTACTACAGTAATATATTACTATATTATTACTATAAGTGGACTAACATAGAAGTCCTGTGATAGAAGTTACAGGGCTGCTATATACTGCTGATGAGAAAAGGTATTTACTAAAATAATTGCATTTCCATGTTCTGTGTACTGTGGGAGACCAGATATAGCAAATGCAGAGTCCTGGGTTTAGTAACACTTTAAAGTGCATTTACCCCCCCCCCCAAAAAAAAAAACAGTAAAATATTGCCAGTCCTTAGATGTGATGGCTGCATTCCTTTTCTTTTTCTGGCCTTTTCTGTCTTTCTTTTCATCTGGGGAACCTGCTAGTAACACACTCCCTTGTCCTAGAGTGACAACACCCATTCACTGTCCTGTAGGAGGAGCTGTGTTGTCACCCTAGGACGGGAAGTGTGTTAGAACTACAGAACAGCTCCCCTCCTCCTTATTTCCACAACATAGAAAAGAGGTGTTATGAGTCTTCAGAGATAGCTGAGAAGAATGTAACTGATAAGCCTGCAACACAGGCAGAAAACACTAGAAATTAGAAACTTGCTGGAATTCTGGAAAAGGGATTTTTTTTTTCTTTATTTCCACAAATATAAGAAGTCGCTTTTAATGGCATACCAGACCAAAAGAAAGAAAATAGAAGTTAAAAGTTTCGGGATTTCATACACTTTTCTAGCAACTGCTTTTAAAATCATAGTTTATTTTTAACACAGGATTCCTTTTTAAAGTTTTCCATAAAAACTGATATAGAAATTCTAATTAAAAAGAGTTCATACATTTTATATATTCACGTAATTGCATGTTTGGTGTAGTGTTGATAGAAATGTTAATTTATATCTAAGGATAAAGTACATTTTGTTACAGCTTTGGACTGTGCTATCCTCTGAACAAAAAGCATTTCCCGGCACTTATTTTGGTGGAGCACACCCTATATGAGCTTCGCTTGGTCCTAGTGGAAAGCATTATGTAATTAATTAGCTCCCTTGAGTGACTATACTTCAGAAGAGGTTGCAAGTGATATGCCTATGAGGGTCTTTTTTGTGCGACGGCCTCGGGACTTTTTTGCTTCATGAACTTTTGATCTATCTTTGTCAACAACAGATGAAAAACATCAGACACTGTGGTCATGAGTTTTTTTCCCAGATAGGTTCAAATTTCAGTGGAGATGCTAATGTGAATTTTAAACAAAGGTGACTTAAGCACTCTTTTATATATATATATATATATATATATATATATATATATATATATATATATATATAAATGTATATTAAAATCCCAACAATTCACATTTGCAGTAAACATTGGAGTAACAATACAAACTTTATAACTTTAAAATAAAAATTTAATTTTATTCTTGCTGAGGTCTTATGCGCTCAATATGTAGAATATTATTAATATCAGTAATTAACATTAATAATTGGAAATAATAATAAAAATAATGCCTTCAAAACTAAACTACTTGTGGCTTTTTTTTGTAATTTATTTCTGTTATATGTAATACTTGTATAATTTAGTCTTCTGTTAATTTGTGCACATACAGTGTCTTATATATATATATATATATATATATATATAGATAGATAGATCTATATATATATATATAGATAGACAGATCTATATATATATATATATAGATAGATAGATCTATATCTATATATATATATCTATATCTATCTATATCTATCTATCTATCTATCTATATATATATATATATATATATATATATATATATATATCAGACAAAAAAATTGTGCAATTTTGACCATTTTGAAATTATATATATATATATATATATATATATATATATATATATATATATATATATATATATATATAAAAGACAAATAAAAATTGTGCAATTTTGACAATTTTTTAATTTATTTTTACATGAACCTACATGAATATATACTGTGTATATAAATACATATATATATATATATATATATATATATATATATATATATATATACATATATATATACATATATATATATATATATATATATATATATATATTATATATATATATATATATATATATATAGATATATATATATATATATATATATATATATAGATATATATATAGATATAGATATATAGATAGATAATCTATAGATATCTATATATATATACATAAATACAGTATACTATATATACATATATATATATATATAGCTATATATATTTTATATATAAAACTATGAAGTGAAATACAGTGATAAATTATTAAGAATTAAAACTAATTTATTATTATTATATTATATGTACATAGATACAGTATACTGTGTATATATATATATATATATATATATATATATATATATATATATATATATATATATATATATATATATATATATATATATATATATATATATATATATATTTTATATATATATATATATATATATATATATATATATATAACTATGAAGTGGACTACAGTGATAAATTATTAAGAATTAAAACTAATTTAGTATTTAAATGATATTCTCCCCATTTCCCTTTATTGATATGCATTTTGATCTGCATTTTAGTAGCTTTCTAGTAGTATTTTTCACTTTTTTTATTATTCATCTGTCAAGTTTATAAAAAATTCATCATTTGCTGACTTTTTTTTTTAATAGTATTTTGCCTTTACGTGTTTTTATAGTTTACATTTTTTTTATAATTAGCTTTGTGTCTTATAACTAATCATTTATTAAATGTATTGATACTGCTTTTAGTTTGGTTTGATTTTTCATTATGAAAACAAAAAATACTGTGTTATATTTAAACAATTAAAATCTCCTATTTTTCTTTTATTAAAAAAAAAAAAAAAAAAGTACCGGTTTATCTCAAACAAATGTTAACCACATTTTCACTTTATGTCTCACGACGAGTAAATAAGAGCCCAGAAACTTTCAGATTTTGTACATCCACACTGAATGTAGACTTACCTAGCAAAAGAGTACAGAGCCATATTTTGCTATATTTGAAGTATTAATCACACAAAGTGTAAATTGGGTTCAACAGGTTGGCTGGGTGAATTGGCAAAGCTAATGAGGACACTATGAGATCTTATAAGAGAATTTGGTGCCCCAAGGATATGTACGCACATTGCACCTGATGGAAAAAAAAAAACTAGGAGACTTCAAAGCATATGGGATTAGTGCTCGCACAGTGTTCAGAAATGGCCAAAGGGAAATTCACCAACTTATTACCCACATACAAGCTAATCCTGTTATCTACAAAATATAACAGTGTTCTGTAGTCACCATCATCTAACCTCGCAAGAAGCACGCTTTCCATGTTGATAGGCAAACTTGTGTTCATGTTATCGTATAGCAACCAAGCAAACAAGTCCTGAATTTTACCAGCTATTTCAGGAAAAAGTTGAATAGTAAAACACTCATAATAAAATAATAATAATAATAATAATAATAATAATAATAATAATAATATTAAAAATATAGGAAACTGATTTTTAAAGCAAATATATAGATGCTATTTTTTCACACATATTTTTTTATTTTTATACATTTATTACAGGTACTTATATAACACTGTCAATATACGTGGCGCTTTACATATATATTGTATTTTCACAGCAGTCATTGCCCTCAAGGAGCTTAAAATCCAAGGTATCTGCATGCAGATTTATCCAGTCTGCTGAGAATTATGTAGCTCATGAATTAGGATTGCCGGGGTTCTGATTTCACGATTCTCTCTAGATCAGAAAGGTTTGTGTGTACAGACTTAGACAAATAAAAAATGTGAATTGCCAATATAGTAATAGTAATGACAATAATTTGTAACATGTTTAAATCCTGCAGTCGTTTGCTTTGTTTTGTTACCATAACTGAGTTCTGTTATCTACATATAAAACTTACTATTACTATTAATAGTATTATTAATAAATGTAAAGCTCAACTCTCACTTCCTCCCTCACATCTGTTTTCCAAAATCCCCACCCTTGTACCTACCTCTGAACCCTTATATATATATATATATATATATATATATATATATATATATATATATATATATATATATATATTTTTTTTTTAAATAATCCATAAATGTATCCTTTTTTTGTCTAATGCCCTGTACACAAGGTTGGAAATTCCGACGGAAAAGGTCCGATCGGATTATATTGTCGTAAAATCCGATCGTATGTGGGCTCTATCGGACTTTTTCCGTCGGAAATTTTGATGGAAAAAAGAGCTGTATCTAAATTTTCCAACAAAAAAATCCGATCTGACTTTTTCCGATTGTTTGTAGAGAATTCCGACGGACAAAGTGCCACGCATACTCAAATTACTCGCAATACTCAAATTACGAGACCAAAGCTATTGGCTACTAGCCTCTACAAAGTTCCATTCTACGCAACGAACGTCACCACACGATCAACGATCGGATTGTCCAACAACTTTGTCCGACCGTGTGTATGATTTGTTATGTTGACTAAAGCCGCGTACACACGGGCGGACTGTATGGCCAACTTAGTCCGTCAGACAATCCGACGGACAGTCCGTCCTACTTTCGAATGAATGGACTTGACCACACACGGATGCAAAACAGTCCGTCGAAAGTTTGCGCGATGACGTGTACAGCACGTAAGACGGGACTAGAAATAGGAAGTCCAATACACAGCAATGCAACCTTTCGCCGTGTAAATCCTTTCTGAGCATGCGCCATACTTAGTCCGTCGAACTAGCCTACTCACGAGCGGATTGTCCGCTGAAACCAAAGTACGACGGACAATATTACGGAAATTCCGAAATACTTAGTCCGCCAGACTGCACGCTGAAAAAGTCCGCTGAAGCCCACACACGAGCGGACTGTCCGCTGAAATGTGTTTCGACGGACTAAGTTGGCCAGACAGTCCGCCCGTGTGTACGCGGCTTAACAGTCAAATTTGAAAGGAAATTCCAATACCTATAATTTCATAGTTAAATATTATTAGTTAGTTTTTATTTAGAATTTTCGGATTTTTGTTCTTTCGAATTTTTTGGATTTTCTTTCTTATTTTTGGATTCTCTAATTTATGAATTTTCGAATTTCCGAATTTTCAAATTTTCTGATTTTTGAATTTATGGACTTTCGGATTTTTGAATTTCCGAATTTTTGAATTTAAGAATTTCGATCATAACAAATTACCTGAAAAAAGAATGAAACTAAAACAAAGATATTTTTCGAGAGTGCATATGTCTAGTATCAGATCAATGCCCTCCTTGCTAACTTGTGACAAAGGACTGGCCAATCTCACAGCACGCCGTCAAGACAAGTTTGGCACAAAATCCGTCGGAAAAAATCCGATGGATTTTGTTGTCGGAATGTCCAACTGTGTGTACAAGGCATAAGTGTCCTTGTTCAAGTTCTACCCAGATCCTGAATGCTGCATAGAGTTGTACTACATAATGATGTTATAGGGAACGATTGTACCATAGGGATGCTTTAGGGAACATGTGAAAATGTTAATTGTGCTTGATCAATACCCTAAAAAGTGTACATTTTGTCTGTAATTTATCCTGAAAATCCTTAACTATGTTATTTATATAAGAGAAAGTTGAGTATTGTCCGTGATACTTTTTTTATTTGCACTAACATACAATTTTTCAGGATAGTTAGTGCAAATAAAAAAAGTCTCACGGGCAGTACTCACTTTTCTCTGTCACAATTGCACTAATACGGCTACAGTCACCTCAAGTGTTATTTATATAACATAATATAAAATATAAATTCAGGATATAAAAAAATGCTGAAAATTCTGAAAAAAAAACATTTACTGGCAAGCGAGTCTGCCTAGGGACTTCTGTGTCATAGCTTCATAGCTGTATGTCTGTAGAGATGTAAGGCACTGCTGCCTCTGATAAGTCCTTGGGAATGCAAACCCTGCTTAGAAGCTGGTCAACTGCTGGTCGATGCATCTGTCAATGAATCTTGGATGATTTAAGCAGCATTACAAACTGATATCAACCTGATGACATCAACATAAGCCCTTTCACTGTTCTGTTTACTGGAGGCTCTGACCTGAGGAAGCAAAGCCCTGCCTCTACCAAGATGGCCACCTCCACACAGCGACACAGTGCACCACAAGTCAGTGTAAGTCAGTAATGGGGAAAGATCAGCTGCAGGGAGACCACAGGCAATACTAGTGACTAGTCATTTGCCTGCTACAGTATCTCACAAAAGTGAGTACACCCCTCACATTTTTGTAAATATTTTATTATATCTTTTCATTTGACAACACTGAAGAAATTGCACTTTGCTACAATATAAAGTAGTGAGTGTACAGCTTTTATAACACATCCCTTAAAGTGGTTGTAAACCCTTACAAACCACTTTGACCTACAGGTAAGCCTAGATTAAGGCTTACCTGTAGGTCCAAGCAATATCTCCTAAACCTATATGGTTTAGGAGATATTTGCCCGAAAACGGGCACCGCTGTCAGGCGCACTGAGCGCGGCAGTTCCAAGAATGGAGCTGCCGCATTTGTCGACTCCCGTGCGCATGCACGGGAGTGACGTTATCGCGGCTTCGCCGAATGACAGCGGCGGAGCTGCGAGACGCCACCAGCAAGATGGATGCGGCGGACTACAGGGAACAGCGGCGACTTCGCTGGCTCCTGTGTCAGGTAAGTGACACATAATGGGCTACTATGCGATGCATAGTAGTCCATTATGCTTTACCTTTGCAGGGAAAAAAAAGAGGAAGTAAACTCATCAGGGTTTACTTCCTCTTTAATGTCTAAACCACTAGAAACAAAAGTGAGTACACCCCTAAGGGTAAATGCCCAATTAGCCATTTTCTCTCCTCTGTGTCATGTGACTCGTTAGTGTTACATGGTCTCAGGTGTGAATGGGGAGCAGGTGTGTTAATTTGGTGTTATCGCTCTCACTCTCTCATACTGGTCGCTGGAAGTTCAACATGGGACCTCATGGCAAAGAACTCTCTGAGGATCTGAAAAAAAGAATTGTTGCTCTAGATAAAGATGGCCTAAGCTTTAAGAAGATTGCAAGACCCTAAAACAGAGCTGCAGCATGTTGCCAAGATCATACAACAGTTTAACAGGACAGGTTCCACTCAGAACAGGTCAACCAAAGAAGTTGAGTGCATGTGCTCAGTATCATATCCAGAGGTTGTCTTTAGGAAAGAGATGTATGAGTTCTGCCAGCATTGCTGCAGAGGTTGAAGGGGTGGGGGTCAGCCGGTCAGTACTCAGACCATATGCCACACACTGCATCAAATTGGTCTGCATGGCTGTCATCTCAGAAGGAAGGCTCTTCTAAAGATGATGCACAAGAAAGCTTGCAAACAGTTTGCTGAAGACAAGCAGACTAAGGACATGGATTACTGGAACCATGCCCTGTGGTCTGATAAGACAAAGATAAACTTATTTTGTTCAGATGGTGTAAAGCGTGTTTGGCGGCAACCAGGTGAGGAGTCAAAGACAAGTGGGTGGGAGTGTCATGGTCTGGGGCTGCATGAGTGCTGCCGGAACTGGGGAGCTACAGTTTATTGAGGGAACCATGAATGCCAACATGTACTGTGACATACTGAAGCAGAGCATGATCCCCTCCCTTCGGAGACTGGGCCAAAGGGCAGTATTCCAACATGATAACAACCCCAAAGACACCTCCAAGATGACCACTGCCTTGCTAAAGAAGCTGAGGCTAAAGGTGATGACTGGCCATGCATGTCTCCAGACCTAAACCCTACTAAGCATCTGTGGATTATCCTCAGACGGAAGGTGGAGGAGCGCAAGGTCTCTAACATCTACCAGCTCTGTAATGTCATCATGGAGGAGTGGAAGAGGACTCCAGTAGCAACCTGTGAAGCTCTGGTGAACTCCATGCCCAAAAGGGTTAAGACAGTACTGGAAAATAACGGTTGCCACACAAAATATTGACACTTGGGCCCAATATGGACATTTTCACTTAGGGGTGTACTCACTTTTGTTGCCAGCGGTTTAGACATTAATAGCTGTGTGTTGAGTTATTTTGAGGGGACAGAAAATTTACACTGTTATACAAGCTGTACACTCACTACCTTACATTGTAGCAAAGTGTAATTTGTTCAGTGTTGTCACATAAAAAGATATAATAAAGCATTTACAAAAATGTGAGGGGTGTACTCACTTTTGTGAGATACTTTATTAAGCAGTATTTTTTAAGACACCCGAGATGTTCATCTTAGGCCCCTTTCACACGGGACGGATCAGTGATGATCCGCTTGCTCAGCGGGGATCGCTCCGTTGTCCCCGCTGAGCCGGCGGATAACAGGGCGGTCCCAACACACTGTGCCGGGACCGCCCTGTCAGCTCTCCGGGATCGGATGAACGCGGACCGCCTGTTAGTGGGCCCTGAGGACAAGTTTGATGACCACTGCTGTATACTGTATGTAGCTGATGCCATCAACATCTGCAACGTGGAGCAGAATGCGGCCTGGCCAGTCCACACCCAAAGGGGAGGCTTCCTAGATAGAGAAGGACATTGCACTGTGCCTTCTCCTCGGGAACCTTTCCCTACCTCTAAGTACTGTCCCTGCCAGAGGTGTAACCGGACCCTATGCTAGCCACTGGCATAAAGTGTGCCAAAGCCAGGGGCCAGAGTCTTACATAGACAGAGCAGTTAGTTATCTTGACTTACCAGTGTAATAAGCTTGTAGAGGACCGGATATTTGTTTTACATACACCGATATTAATGATTCAGATTTTTCTCCCCTCCTTTTTAATGTGTTTTATGTATAATCTTTTTATAATATGAAAAAATAAAATTATATACAGTATGTTGATATGTGGTTGTCATTATTTGATACCTGGTGCCTTAAAAGCTCAAGTGTTTTAGGATTTTGTGGTTGACAAAGCTTTCCCTCTCTTGCAAGGCACTCTGGTCCCAATGTTGAAGGACATCGGCCCCATTCCTTAACTCTGATGTTCCAAGAAGGAGGTGAAAGTAATATGGGTCAGGGGGGACTCATGAAATTGAAAAGTCCCTATGAAATAAATGGATTAATAAGTACAGAAATACAGTAGTACCTCTTAGCCATTCCCACACACACCTTGCAAAAAGTATTTAAATGACACTGAAAAAAATATAAATAAAAACATTTTATTAATGTCCACTGATGGCAAATGTATGCCTATCACAATGTCCAGCACTGTATATTCATTATCATTATTGGTGTCCAAAGATGCAAATCCATTGTCAAGCATGTCAACCTAACACCTGCCGATGACATGTCCCTGGTGTTGTGGTAATGTAAACACACTGCTTGGGATCCCAAGTGACATCATTGACCAAATGTGACCAAACCGCGATCCCCGACTGTCTGTTTTTTACATTGCATCTGTTGGAGATTCGAGTGAGCAAACAACTGCATTCGTTCGTTGGGTCCACGAATTGTGAATAGGCTGGCTTCACCTCAAAACCACATCCACGCTACACCAAACCCAAATCTCATTCCTACTTTTGAACGAAGTGGGGCACAAATGGCATTGCTCAATCCAGAGGACTGCCTATTGCCGCTGCTGAGAAAGAAGAGGATGGACCAGTGATGGCACAGAACCAGTCAAAATACTGTAAGAAAAGGGGTATAATTAGTTTTTTTCTTTTAATAAAAAAGATCTGAGGAGCCTTTGGATAGGAGAAGTTGTGGGGAAGATTGGTTTCCACTTTAAAGGACTAAGTTTTGATGTGCATTCATATATGTGCTCTTGTAAACATTTTCCTCCTCTTGTTCTTTAATAGACCAGGCCCACTGCATACTTTTGAAATACAGAGTTTAAAAGTCATGAGATCCTCTATGCACAGTCTATAGATCGTATGGAAAAATTTGTTATAAGTATTTGAAAGTATTAAAAAAAAGTTCTGAAGATAAAGGGCCACCCCCTTGCTCATCCCCAGGGGATATAGCTTGTCTATGAGTTTATCATCAATAGCCTGAAATGAAAATGTCTGGACATCTTCATGTAGTGTAGACAGATGTGCTTGTTAGGGCAATCCCTTTTCAACACAATTATCTGACTTTCACAAGTAAAAACTGTCCAGATCAGAAAGCGACCTGACATCAAACACAGGCTAATTAATAACAGATACACAGACCGATCTTACCTTTAACCAAATTGTCATTTGTAGTGTTTGAAATCATTTGCAAAACTGTGGGCAAAATTCGATTTTTTTTTTTTATGATTCCTGACAAGAGTTTATAACACGGGCCTCCAAACTTTTTTGAATGAAGGCCACAGCTTATATTTTACATATATGTGGGCAGAAAATCAGTTTTACAAATAAATGAGTCCCCCTTTACATGAGGGTCCCTATCAAAGTTTGAGTCACCCTTACATCAGGGTCCCCATCAGATTCTCCCTTTTATCAGAGTCCCCATCACATTGCCCCTTAAATCAGGGTCTCCATCAGAGTAACCCTTATAGCAGAGTCCTCATTAGAGTTCTCCTTACAACAACAGTGCCCCATATAATAAAGCCCCAATCATAATCACCATTACCACTGTTGGGCATACGGCGTGTCTGTAGCAGTAGGATGGGAATTGGAAAGGCAGAATGTGGTTAATTCTCCTCCTCTCTCACTTACCCTACCAGTGGGCTGTAGTTTGGAGACCCTGATTTATAATCTTGGTAAGTGGCAAGGCTATTTCTAAGTATGTCCCAGCAGTCTCCAAAACAACAGTAGTAGTATATATCTTGAGAAAATTGGAAGAGAACTAAAAAAAAGAAAACTACATGCCACATTAAGTGGTTTGAAAATTGTTGAGAAGTGGATTTTCTCCAGAAATGTCATCAAGGTTAACTAAGCATCCTACACAGTTTGAATGTCCCTAAATGACACTTATTGCTTAACTACTTTAAGGTTAACCATTTGTGCTGTGCAAGTGTATTAATTAGTTGTGACAGCTTAAATGTAATGTCAAGGAAAAATAATAAAAAAAATTGTACATTTCTGCAATACATTCACATTTCCCATATTTTATCCCTTAAAGGACCCTTTAGGTATGAACAAAATCCCTTACTTATTACAGTAGATAACCACACTCCAGTTAAAAAAATTAATGCTTTTTTATTATTAGTCAATAAAACAGGAACACCAAAGTAAAAAAGACCCCTTACATGTTTCTTGCTAAAAAGCACTTAATCATAGATTCCCCAACTTGATGAATTTTCATTTTTCTCACTTGTTATTCTGCCTACAGGACAGGAGGAAAAGGTAAATCTTTCTAATGAAGCACATTTAGTGTCCATTCACAATTGTAGGACTTGTCATGCAACTTTGGACATTAAAGTCGGTTGACAAGTTGCACCCCATGTTTTCCGAAGATAACCATTCATATATGAGCAACTTAACGTTGGAGCAACTTCAAACATGCACTATTTTGGTCCAACGTTTATGTAACTTGAGCGCCATAGACTTCAATGGTAACCATCGAAAGTTGCATGAAGGTCCTACCTGAATGTTTTACATGCAACAGTTGCCCATTACAATTGGTCAGAGTAGCATCCAAACCGTACCCATCCAAACTTGCACTCCAAAGTCGTGCTACTTTGGTGTCATACAAATGTGAATGGAGCCTTATTAATAAAATCCTTACAGAGATTCTAAGCATTTCCCATTGTACTAGAACATGTTTTTAATTTTTTTTTTTTAAACAGGGAAGATTTAGAACATTCGGTCAGGTTATCAATACCATTTAAGTCTTGCTGTCCTGGTGTTGACCTCAACCCTCAATTTTTTGTTCTGCAGTTTCCTACCTTCAAGAACAGCAATAAGAAACTCATTGTGGTTCTAGCCCTCTTATACTCAACCCAAAACTGCAAACCAACTTTTTTTTTGTAGAGTTGGGTTTTAAATTCAGACAGATGTTCTCACCCTTCCCTGCTCTACTTAATACTATACAGGCTGATGTTAGGCCTTAAAGAAGAGCTATTATTAAATACAGAATCTCATAAAAGTGAGTATACCCCTCACATTTTTGACAACACTGAAGAAATTACACTTTTGCTACAATGTAAAGTAGCAAGTGTACAGCTCGTATAACAGTGTAAATTTGTTGTCCCCTCAACAAAAACAGCACACAGCCATTAATGTCTAAACCGCTGGCAACAAAAGTAAGTAAACCCCTAAATAAAAATGTCCAAATTGGGCCCAGTTAAACATTTTCCCTCGCCGGTGTCATGTGACTTATTAGTGTTACAAGGTCACAGGTGTGAATGGGGAGCAGGTGTGTTAAATTTGGTGTTATCGCTCTCACTCTCTCATACTGGTCGCTGGAAGTTCAACATGGCACCTCATGGCAAAGAACTCTCTGAGGATCTGAAAAAAAAATTGTTGCTCTACATAAAGATGGCCTAGGCTATAAGATGATTGCCAAGACCCTGAAACTGAGCTGCCACACAGTGCCCAAGGCCATACAGCGGTTTATCAGGACAGGTTCCACTCAGAACAGACCTCACCATGGTCGACCAAAGAAGTTGAGTGCACATGCTCAGTGTCAGATCTAGAGGTTGTCTTTGAGAAATAGAGGTATGAGTGCTGCCAGCATTGCTGCAGAGGTTGAAGGGGTGGGGGGGGTCAGCCTATCAGTGCTCAGACCATATGCTACACACTGCATTAAATTGGTCTGCATGGCTGTCATCCCAGAAGGAAGCCTCTTCTAAACATGATGCACAAGAAAGCCCGCAAACAGTTTGGTGAAGACAAGCAGACTAAGGACATGGATTACTGGAACCATTTCCTGTGGTCTGATGAGACCAAGATAAACTTATTTGGTTCAGATGATGTCAAGCGTGTGTGGTGGCAACCAGGTGAGGAGTACAAAGACAAGGGTTTCTTGCCCACAGTCAAGCATGTTGGTGGGAGTGTCATGGTCTGGAGCAGCATGAGTGCTGTCGGCACTGGGGAGCATCTGTGGGGCATCCTCAAATGGAAGGTGGAGGAGCGCAAGGTCTCTAACATCCTCCAGCTCCATGATGTTGTCATGGAGGAGTGGAAGAGGACTCCAGTGGCAACCTGTGAAGCTCTGGTGAACTCTATGCTCACTAGGAATAAGGCAGTACTGGAAAATAATGGTGGCCACACAAAATATTGACACTTTGGGCTCAATATGGACATTTTCACTCATGGGTGTACTCACTTTTGTTGCCAGTGGTTTAGACATTAATGGCTGTGTGTTGAGTTATTTATTTTATTTTATTTTTATAAAATTTTTATTGAAAAAGGCATAGAACAAATTGTACAAAATACAAAGACGAACATTTTTCTCATTGAAATAGAAAGATCGAGTGAAAACAATCATTCAGCTTAGGGTTTGGTAGTAACTAAACATTGTGTACATAGCTTAAGGGAAGACTTACCATTCTCCCCAAAGAAGGGAGAAGGGGAAGCTTCAACTGGATGGATCTGGAGGTCAGAAGGTAACCTGGTATGTTTTATAAAAGCGAACTACAGGGTAAAATAAAGTATATAATGAATATGAAATAAAATAAATATGAAAGAAAATAACCGTGGGGGGGGGAGCGGGAGGGGGGGGGGAGGGGGGAGTGGTCAGTAGCAGGTGCAGTTCATTGCATAGTGGGGGGGGGGGGGAGAGGTGCTGAACAGATCCCGGCTGTCCATGAAAGGTGATGAGTCCCCGTGTGGGGGGGAGAGAGTCAGGAGCACAGAGACCCGCTTGGTACGGTTTCAGGTAGCAGCGATTATCGCCATTGGCGCGTGTCCCTTATGGATGAAGGAGTGGTCCTCAAGGTGGGCTCGTTCCTGTGGGGTGAGTCTAGATGCCATATATAAGCCCCATCTGTTGTGAAAACGTAGTTTGGCTTTGGCGTGAAGAAAGCTAGTATTCAATTTGTCCCGAAAGAGGAGATGCATAAGTTCTCTGTCTACTTGTGGAACAGAGGGTTTAGTCGTGGTTGTCCAGTTGGCTAGGATGGTTCTCCTAGCGAGTAACAAACAGAGCAAGGCACACTCCTTGCCCAGAGGTGTGGGGGTAGCCGACCAGGGGAGCAGTTTGGGGTCCCAATACCCAAAGATAAGGAGTAACGGGTCCTTGGGGAGTTTCAGGAGTGTTATCTTGAAGATAAAAGCCAAAATTCCATCCCAGAATGAGGAGATGACCAGGCAAGACCAATAGCGGTGAGTAAGGGAGGGTCTCGGATGCTGGCATAGAGGGCACAAAGAAGCAGCGGATTGACACGAAGGTGAGGAATGTAGAAAAGGTATGTGCGCTCGATGTACAATTTTTAGTTGGGTTTCCCTCTAAGTTTCATTTGGGACCAAATTGTAGACTGATTTAAGTCCGTGTAGGATCTTATCCACAATATCGGTACTTGGGAAATCTTTGGCCCAGTTAGAGACCGAGGAAGATTCCAGAGAGGGTGTAGTATTCAGTAGTAGAGGTTTGTAAATATCAGAGATGCCATAAGAGTCTTTGTGGAGAAGTACTTCGATGAAAGAGGATTGGAATCTTGCATGTTCCGCTCTGCAAGTTTTCTGCAAGAAGCTGAGGCATTGGCCATGGTGGAAGGCGGATGAATCCGGCAAGGAGAACTTGACAGCTAACCGGCGGAAGGGAAGTGCTCGACCAGAGTCCGGGTCACATAAGGAGAAGAAGGTGTCGAGGCCCTGTTGACGCCATATTTCATAGGGTTGGCGGTCCAGCCCGGGGTAAAGTTCGGGTTGCCTTGTATCGGGAGATGTCTAGAAATGAAGGGAGACAGCTTAAGACTCTTCCGTGTTTCTCTCCAGGCAATAGCCGTGTCTCTCAGTAAAAGGTTGTGTTGCAATGACGGATCTAATTGTTTCCATTTGCAGTGGAGAAGAGCAGCTAGGGAGTAAGGATGGGTCATTGCAGCTTCCAGTGGGTAATTAGAGCAGCGGGATTTTTGGGATATCCAGTCTAGACCTACCCTCAAAAGACATGCTAGGTTATACATTCTAAGATTGGGAAGATTAATACCCCCTTCGCTCCTGGGAAGGTGAAGTTTAGAGAAGGCTATGCGGGGTCTCTTGCCTCGCCACAAGAATTTAGAGATTGCTGAGTTTAAAAGTTTTGTATCCTTATGTCTAAGGAGTAAGGGTATCGTCTGAAGGGGATACAGGAGGCGTGCAAAGCTGACCATTTTTACCAGGTGGCACCTTCCCAAGAGCGAAAGAGGCAGATCCATCCAGTTGTCTAATTCCTGTATAAGTTTGGTAAAGAGGGGGGGTAGTTCAGGTGATAGAGAGATGAGGGGAGCCTCCCTATCTTAATGCCCAAGTATGTGATATGGGTTCTAGCTACTTTGAAAATGGAGTGGTTTGCCCATGTCGGAGGTGGAAGGGATCCCAAGGGGAGTATTTCGCTCTTGGAGTAGTTAATACGCAGTCCCGAGCACTGTCTGAAACGGTCAAATAAGGATTTAATCGTGGGCATGTCTGTTGAAGGGTTGGCGGAGAATATCAAGACGTCGTCAGCAAAGAGGGAGGTTCTTAATTCGTGCGACCCGATTTCGATCCCGTGTAGCGGAGCTTTATATGTCAGGTATCTGGATAGCGGCTCCAAGGCCAGATTAAAGAGGAGTGGGGACAGGGGGCAGCCTTGTCTGGTTCCCTTATGTAGCCGGAACTCATCCGAGAGGAGGCCAGTGGCCACCAGTCTGGCTGCAGGGGAGGTGTACATGGAGCTGATCAGGTGTAGAAATGGTCCGGTGAAGCCCATATCCCCCAGTACCATGGAAAGCCATTCAAAATTGACATTGTCAAAAGCCTTTTCGGCATCTAGAGTAATAATGGCTAGATCGCTGGTAGGGTGACATCTGGCATGTTCTAGTGCCATCATCACCTTCCTGATATTGATAGTTGCCGTTCTGCCCTTGACAAAACCTGACTGGGCGGAGTGGATCAGGGAGGGGATGATGTCAGCCAGTCTATTAGCTATTATTTTGGAAAGAATTTTGACGTCAAGATTTAGAAGCGAGATGGGTCTATATGACCCAGGCTCTTGTGGGTCTTTACCCTTTTTTTTTAACAACTTAATAATTGCTTGGTTACCGGACAGGAGATAGGGGCCACCAGACCATATATGTTGGTAGACATCGGCCAGGGTCGGGGTTAGAAGTGCGTTTAAAGATTTATAAAACTCGCCTGATAGGCCATCCGGGCCTGGGGCTTTGGAGGAAGCTAGCTTACGAATCGTATCGGATATCTCCGAGGGGGAGATGGGGGCGTTTAACGAATCGAGTTGAGAGGGAGATACTCGGGTCAATTGTACTTCGTCGAGGAAGTCGCGAGCAGTGGGTCGGTCAATAGGGTCCGCCGCATATAGGGAGGAATAAAAGCGGAGCATCGCCGCATTGATGCCCTTCGGAGTGGTCATGACTGTGCCATCGGGGTCGCGTAGCGACGATATGACCATGGGGCGGTAGGTTCCCTTGCATAGTCTGGCAAGAAGCTTGCCAGCCTTGTTGCCAAATTTGTGTAGAGTGGCGTCGAAGTGAGCTTGTTTAGTGGTTTCCAAGGTTTCGGCCCAAGTGTCAAATGACTGCTTGGCTGTATGCCAGGCCTCGCGATTTTCGGGGGAGTTTAAGGCAGAGAGTGCTCGCTGGGCCTGATGTAATCTGGAACTGGAGGCTTTGTATTGAGACTGGGCGTGTTTCTTGAATGAGGAGGCATAAGAGATAATGCGTCCCCTAAGGAACGCCTTACCTGCGTCCCAAAACAAGTGTGGGTTATCAGCATGTATTGCGTTCGTCTGTGAGTATGATGCCCATTCTTTCGTCATGTAAGCTTGAAAATCTGCGTTGTGCTGCAAATAGGAGGGGAAACGCCATATTTTGGGATTGGGGTGTATGTCGGGGGTCTCTAGAGTCACTGATATCGGAGCATGATCTGATATGGCTATGTCATGAATTTCCGCTGTCGGAAGGAAGGGGATTAAGTCATTAGAACTAAAAAAATAGTCAATCCTAGAAAAGACATTGTGGGGATAAGAGTAAAAGGAAAATTCTCGGTCGGTCGGGTGGTGTAGTCGCCAAATGTCATGTAGGTGAAGGGATTCCATAGTCATTGCCAGGCTCGTGGGAATGGTAACAGTCGAACAGAGTATGGGGCGCAATGATGAGGATTTGTCATCTACCGGGTGGGCAACAGAATTGAAGTCGCCCCCCACCAGATGCGGGAGGTGGGGGAAGCGCAGAAGCCAACTAGTCAATGTGCCGAAAAAAGGTTTTGTGGGGCTATTGGGGGCATAGACGTTTGTAATAGCAAGTTCCTTGGTCCCTATGAGGGCCCTGATCGTGAGGAGTCTGCCCTGTTGATCTGTGTCCGTAGATAGGATCTTACAAGGAAGATTCTTATTGATAAGAATAAGAACCCCTGCTTTCCGGCCTACAGCCTCAGAGCCTACCACCTCACCCACCCAGAGCTTCCTCATCCGAACAAAGTCCGATGAGGAGAGATGGGTTTCTTGTAGCAACGCTACGTCTGTTTTGAGTCTCTTGAGGTGTCGCAGTATCTTCAGACGTTTGTTGGGGGAACGAAGCCCTTTAACGTTCCACGAGACTACTTGTAGCATGGTGGAGCGTTAAGTGCAGTAACAGTGGGGATTAATAGTACCATGTGGTAGGGAGGACCCGGGGCATGTAACAACAGGAGCTTTGCTCCAGATAGGGCCAGGGCGGCCCCTGGTAAGGTAGCAGCAAGGGAGAGTAAATTGGGGACAAGTGCAGCTATGGGAATAAGTAGAAGGAAGGGGCGGGGAAGGGAGCGGCAAATGTGCCAAGCATAATAACAAAGAAAGTAAGAACAACTCACTGTGAACTTCACTTTTTTCCGCATGGGGGTCACTGTGTAGACCAGCTCCCAGAACCAGGCCTCCGAACTGACATAGAAATGGCTGCCCTATAAAGAAGGAGCATGGCATGCCGTCAACCCAGGCAAGGATCAGAACGAAGTGAGATGGTCTGCACAGAAGAATCCACAGGGGGAACAAGTGGGTATAACCTGAGAGAAAAAAAAAAACACAAACATTGAGGAAAAACAGTTATAATAGGACAATAAAAGAACAACCAGAAGCCGAAGGCGTATGGGGCATGGTAAAAGACATAAGTTCAGTCAATGTAGCGTACGGGGCCAGTCACGGCCCTGGTCAAATATTACCTGAGGAGCGCATGCATAGCGCAAGTGGCCCAGGAGGGGATTGATTCAAGCAGAAGCCACTTCTACCGTGAGAGAACGGGTGGTAGGCAAAGCTTCGTCCCTGAAAGGGAGGGAAGACAAAAAGGTAGCAAGGTCCTGGGGTTCATCAACGTGAGTTGAGAGCGTGAGGAGCTGGACCTGAGGCCCTGAAGCGCTTGGGGGAATCCTTCCGTGGGCTCCTCTGGTCAAGGGCCCTATTGACTGGGGCCGCTTTGGGAGCCAGGCTGAGTGGAGGGCCCGAGCGTAGCGATTTCAGAAAACGCGATGCATCGTCTGGGTCTTGAAAAGAGAGCTGTTCTCCGTTGGGTGCTTTGATCCGTAGGATTGCCGGAAATGCCAGAGTGAATTTCATCTGCCGTTGGAATAGTTCCGTACAGATATGTTGAAAGGCCTTCCGTTTCTTGGAAACATCCACTGAATAGTCAGCAAAAATCAGGATTTTGACCCCGTCGATCTGAAGTGATCTGGACTGACGATACTGCTGCAGAATGGAGGCTTTGTCTGAATAATTCAGGTATTTGGCAATTATCGGGTGCGGGGACTTGCGATCCGAGTTGGGCGCCCCCACACGATGTGCTCGTTCCGCGACGAAGGGTCCCCCCAGGCCCAGAGCCTCCGGGATGCGGCTTGCACACAGGTCTGACAGGGCGGATTGGTGAAGCGACTCGGGGATACCTACAAAACGCAGGTTGCTCCTCCTGGACCTATTCTCGAGGTCATCGAGCTTTTCCAAAATATATTTGTTAGTTCTGTCCTGAGCTTGTTCCAGGGACTGCGTTTGGTATAATTCTTCCTCTAAAGTAGAGATGCGATTTTCAGCCTCATTGAGTCTGGATGCATGTTCCCCGAGTTGGGCTTGAAATTTATGCATGCCTTGGGTGACAGCTTTCTCAACAGAGGCAGCTATCATAGGGGAGAGGAGAGCAGCAACAGCTTGTGCCAGAAGCTCTGTCTGTGGATCCTGCAGCGGTGGGGATGGCAGAGAATGCAGCATGGTCACAGGCGCCACAGGCCCAGGTACATGTGTGGAGGTTGGAGATTGTAGGAAAGAGGGTGCCTTGGAGGTTGTCTGGCCTTGTGCTGGGTCTCCTACCTCCATGGCTGGCGCTGGCTCCTCCGGATAGGCCGCGCAGGCCGGAGTGGTAACCGGAGCGGTGTAGGCCGAAGCCGGGGCCTCGATTTGCGGTGCGGCCTGCCGCGCGGTGGCGGCCGCATACGAACGTGGCCCGGTTTTTTCCACGAACCGGTCCATCCTGGAGCTGGTAGCGTGGGGAAGTCAGCTGGCCGGTGGAGCGGACGAAATCGCCGGATTTGGAGCCGATTTAGAGGCCGGTCTGCGGGAGCTGTGAGAGGGGACAGCTACTCCATGCGGCACCGGAACCGGAAGTCGTGTTGAGTTATTTTGAGGGGACAGCAAATTTATACTGTTATACAAGCTGTACACTCATGACTTTATATTGTAGTGCACTTGGAAGTGCAGTCACTGTAAATCTGAGGGGAAGATCTGAAATGAGAGGAAGCTCTGCTGATTTTATCATCCAATCACGTACGAGCAAAAATGCTGTTTTTTTGTTTTCCCTTGCATGTTCCCCTCGAATCTACAGTGACTGCACTTCCAAGTGCACTTGCAGTGCAAAGTGGATTTGCATTTAGTAAATCAACCCCATTGTCTTGTTGCAGAATACATTTAGGGCCAATTGCATGCCTCCCTGATGGAGTGGCATGATGGATAAGTATCTCCCAGTATTTCTCCAGCATTGAGCACACCATTGATCCTTGACCAAATCTCCAACTCCATTTGCAGAAATGCAACCCCAACATGCTTCACTGTTGTCTGCAAACACTTATTATTGTACCACTCTCCAGACCTTCGCCAAACAAACTGCCTCCTGCTACAGCCAAATATTTCAAATATTTAATCATGCATTCAGAGCAACTTCTGCCAGTTTTCATGCATAGGGCGTGGAACCAAAGCTAAGCGACTCAACTATGCACAAAAATATAGGAACTGGTGTACAGAAAATGGCAACAGGTGCTCTGGACTCCATCCATATTTTTTAGCAGATGCGTTACCATTTATAAAAATAAAGATTCCACAGTTCCATAGGATCCTACAATTTAACTTGTTCTGTACAACCAATCATAGTTATCTCAGGCAATAGGGTGCAGAATCTTATCACAGCTTCCTGCGATAAAACAATTTGTCAATCATCACTTTTTTGCCAGCTCTACTAGGCTGCACAACGATACCATCATTAATTAAAGAGATAAAATTAGCTTCAGTTCCAATTTAGCAAAAGAAGAAAAAAATGTACAGTGTGTTGTACAGTACAATTATTAGCTCTCTCTGATGTAATACAGTAAATGCTATGTTCATGTCTATGAGGTAGGTTAAATATATTAAATGTAAAGGTAGGTATAGAACAGGGGAGAGGGACAGTATTTTTCAAAGTGAGAGTTTTGCAGCTGAACTTGGATGGTATTACTTTATTTATTTATTTATAAATCTAAGGAATCGTTTTCACTTGCCTTGTTCTCTAAACAGCAATCCATAGTGGATCTTTTTTCAAAAAGTGGTACATGTGCCTCTGACAAGCATAAAAGAGTCAACATTGCTGCCTCCTGAATATGATTTTTTTTTACATATGAACAGGGTTTTTGATTGTCTATTCAGATGAACTCTAGTGGACATTTTCATTTTTATATTTTATCTACTATTTATTCCTGTTTTAGCGCTACATTTGTCCTTTTTGTTTACTTTGAAGAAACCTTTTCATATTTGGAGATTAAATCTCTTTTCCTCTAGACGTAAACAGTGTCCCCTTGTCCTCTGTGATGCCCTTAAAGTGAATAACTCTACACCAAGTTTACTATATGGACCCCTTATGTATTTATACATGTTGATAATATCCCCCCTTAATCTCCTCTTCTCAAGAGAGAATAAATTCAGTTCCTGTAATCTATTCTCATAGCTGAGCTCCTCAATGCCTCTTATCAGTTTGGTTGCCCTTCTCTGCACTTTATCTGGTTTCCCGATATCCTTTTTATTAACTAGTGCCCAAAACCGAACTACATTTTACAGATGAGGTCTTACTATTGATTTGATCAGGGGGAACTTTTTATCTCTCTGTCTGCTCACTTTGGAAATTGCATTGTATCCCATTTAAGCTTATGACCTACCAGAACAACCAGATCCTTCTCCACCATTGACTCCCCAAGCTGTTCTCCTCCTAATATATAAGGTACAAGCATGTTTCTAGCCTCTAAGTGCATAACTATTATTTATTGACATTAAACATCATTTGCCACATAGTTGCCCAATTAAACAGTCCATTGAGGTTGAGGAAACATGCTGTAAGGACATTATTCCACTGCATAGCTTGGTATCATCTGCAAAGACTGTAATGTTACTTTTAATCCCAGACCCTATATCATTTATAAATATATTAAAAAGTAAGGGTCCCAACACTGAACCTTGGGGTACGCCACTTATAACCTTAGACCATTGAGAATATGAATCTTTAACCACTACTCTCAGTCTTTTAGCCAGTTTTCTATCCATTTACAAACTGATTTTTCCAGGACTGTACACTTTAACATACATATTAGCCGTGTGTGGGGAGCTGTGTCAAACACTAATTGCCAAAAACGACAGGAAGGATAATGTTTTTCGCACCACGGACCAAAGCACCATGACCATGGAATGTGTACAACCCCATCTAACTGCCTTTGCAGCTTACGGAGTGGCGGTTAAACAGAGGCGCCACAAGTTTAAACCAAGCTTTATAGAGTCAGGGGTGGACTTGCGAGAGACTCTGAATGGACAAAGAAAAAGTATCCCTGTAAGGTTAATGGCTATCCAAATATTGACCACAGTGTCTGTGTTCATTTTCTACCACACCTTCCACCACCACTCATCTTCCTATTGGCCAATGATTCAAGCTAATTTTGCTTTCCTATAAACTTTTAAAGGAAATCAAAACATGCATTCAGCGAATACAAGCCACACACAGGTCCTAAGGCTGGATGTGACAGCATTATAAGCCAATATAGCTCTACTACCTAGTTTCTTAAACCATGGATTTCAGCAAAAAATTTGCTCCCAGATCCATTTTATATGGGTCACCAACTGGCAGTCTATATGTATCCTAGACAGTCACGCATGCCTGGAATTTTAGCCGACTGCTGTAAACAGTTGACATGACAGTCAGGACTACAAAAAAGCTGGTCTCCTCTTTATGGCTTTGATTGGATGCTGCATTCTCAAATCTTTACCTCCAGCAGAGCTGGAACCTGTTGTTTGCTAGCTGTGGCTTCCTCAGGGTCTATCATGTTGGAGTGTTCGGCTGCCTGCAGTGAAGAACACTATATCAGGCCACCAAGATCAATGGGGCATCTACTTGAGCCCTGAATGTAGATGCTCTAAGTTTAAGCCCGCCTGGGTGAGTCATATAAAGAGGTACCAGCTGCAATGGTTCTACATCATTTATAATGGACTGTACCCTTCCTGTAGAGGTGAACAGTGTAAGAAGGGTGCAAGAGATTAATAGGATGTGGGAGGAGGGAGTAGCAGAGGTAAGCAATGTAAGTTAGTGTTAATTGGGTGCAGGGGGGAGCAGGGGGGCAGTGTAAGAGGGGTGCAGAGCTGAGAAATATAAGATGGGTGCATAGGCAAACAGTGAAAGAGGGGTGCAGGGGGGGTGCATAGGGGAGCAATGTAAAAGTGATGCAGAGGTCAGAAGTGTAAGAGGGGTGTTGGGGGGTTGAAGTGGTGAGCAGTGTAGGAAAGGTGTGGGGGAGAGCAGAGGTTAGCAATATAAAAGGGGGTGGGGGATATGCTTAGTTGAGCAGTGTAAAAATGTACAGGGGATTGCAGAGGTGTGCGATGTAAGAGGGAGTGGGCATATGCGAGCAGTGTAAGAGGAGAGCAGGGGCGTGGGGAAGAGGTGAGCATTGTAAGAAGGATGCATGTGGTGAGTGCAATGGTTAGTGCTATAAGAGGGGTGAGTGCATGGGAGAGAGGCACAAGAGGGTGCAGGGTGGTGCAGAGGGGAGCAGGGTTAGAATGGTGTCGGGAAGTGCAGAGGGGGAGCAAGGTTAGGAGGGGAGCAGGATTAGAAAGGTGCAGAGGTAATCTTTGTTAGAAGGGTGCATGTGGTGAGTGCAAGGGTTAGTGCTCTAAGAGGGATGAATGCATGGGAGAGAGGCACAAGACGGAGCAGGGTGGTGCAGAGGGGAGGAGGGTTAGAAGGGTGCCGGGTGGTGCAGGGGGGGGGGCAAGGTTAGGGGGAGAGCTGAATTAGAAAGATGCAGAGGTAATTTTTGTTAGAAGAGTGCAAGTGGTGGGTGCATAGGGGAGTGCTCTAAGAGGGGTGGGTGCTTGAGAGAGAGGCGTAAGAGGGTGCAGGGTGGTGCAGAGGGGAGCAGGGTTAGAAGGGTGCAGGGTGGTTCAGAGGGGGGCAAGGTTAGGAGGGGAGCAGGGTTAGTAAGGTGCAGAGGTGAGCTTTGTAAGCAAGGTGCATGTGGTGGGTGCATAGGTGAGTGCTCTAAGAGGGGTGGGTGCATGGGAAAGAGGCGTAAGAGAGTGCAGGTTGGTGCAGAGGGGAGCAGGGTTAGAAGGGTGCAAGGTTGCACAGAGGGAGCAAGGTTAAAAGGGGAACAGGGCTGTAAAGGTGCAGAGGGGTGCAGAGGTGACCATTGTAAGAGGCGTGCACCAGTGGGCAGTGGCAGAAAAGGGGTGATCAGTGGAATAAAGGAGGATGCAGGATGAAGGATGCAAAGGTATGCAACTGTGGAAGAGAGGTACAGAGGTACACAGGGGGGGGGGGGGGTAAGAGATACAGCGCCGAGGGGTGGAGTCCCACATTGTTTTATTGAAGCCCTTCTTAAAGGTTGGCTCAAAGTTTAGCTCTTTGGATTTCCTAAAAGCAAATAGACTGTTGCATTGTGGAAGTTGCATTATGCATGGGGATTTTCCTCAGAGCTTATCAAAAGAGGTGAAGCTCTGTTGTTGAGTTCCATCATCCAATCATGTGCAAGCAAAAATTTATTTTATTTTCTAATTTCCTTGCACATGATTGAGTGTTCTTTGCAAAAGAAACTTTCACTACATTCACTAAACTCTGGAGAAATGACCTTGCAAGTGCAACTACCTTTGTAGAGTGAACAGCCTATTTTCCTTTAGCAAATCAACCCGTGTGCCTTTATACTGAAAGCCCTAGGTAGTGGAAGAGATTTCGTATTTAAAAACAATTATGCTAAGGTTTAAATGCAACTAAAAGACTTTTTTTTTGTGACACAGTAATTAAAGTGGTTGTAAACCCTTACAAACCACTTTGACCTACAGGTAAGCCTAGATTAAGGCTTACCTGTAGGTCCAAGAAATATCTCCTAAACCTATACGGTTTAGGAGATATTTGCCCGAAGATAGGCAGACAGCGGCGCGCAGGCGCACTGAGCGTGGCATTTCCAACAGCGGAGCTGCCGCGTGTGTCTGCTCCCGTGCGCATCTGCGGGAGTGACGCCATCGCGGCTTCGCCGAATAACAGCGGCGGAGCTGCGAGACCCACCGAAAAGATGGATGCGCCGGACTACAGGGGTCAACGGTGACTTCGCTGGCTCCTGTGTCAGGTAAGTGACACATAATGGATTACTATGCGATGCATAGTAGTCCATTATGCTTTGCCTTTGTAGGGAATGAAAGAGGAAGTAAACCCATCAGGGTTTACTTCCTCTTTAAAGCTTATCTTGTGAGCACGAGGATAGTAGGACATGTGCTGTGTGTTCTTGTTAGAATGTGCATAACTGAATGAGCTCCTTCTGCTATCTCTCCAAGTCTGATCTCTGCTGCACAGGATATTGCAAGAAGCAGATACCAAGTCAAATCCAGGTACTTACAGTACATTGTTTTATTTCTTCTTTTTACAGTTTTTTTTTTTAAATAATGAAAACAGCTGTATTATTGTGTTTTTTTGTTTTTTTTGTTTATATTGGCTTAAGTTTAGCTTTAACCTGTTTCAGACTTAGGAAGCCTATTCATAGACAAGAGCAGGATGGAGTCAAGGAGATGACATAGGGAGCTAGGATATTAAACATATGCTGTATATAGATAGCACTTTAGTATTAGAAAGGTTTAAGGTGTAAAATTTAAAATGATAACAAAAAATTTTAAAAAAATAAGTACAATTTTGGAACAAAAAAAAAGAAGATCATATTAGTATTATTATGAGAAAAAATGCCTTTCAGCTGAAATGGTATAGGACAAGCCTTAGGATTTGAACTGAACCATTGAATCTTGCTGGGTTGACTTTACCCAGAATGCCCCACTCTCCTTTGTCTCCAACAACTTCAGCTCCTGCATTTAGCTGACAATGTAATACGCATTCCGCAGCTCATTATAATTAAAAATATCAGAATAAATTAAAGTCCTCAGCTTGACACGCAGAGCCATAACTTTGCCTTCAGACATTCCTCTCTAATTAGTTAATTAATCCTAATGCAAATTATAAGCAATAATTAGTCAGCCAAGCTTGACAGAAGAGTCTGCTGACTTCCAGCTGTAAAGGATTTCAGATTTCGACTCTTGAGCGGATATCGTCTTGAGGTGTCTTTTGTCTGTTCAGATGGGCTCTCCTCTGTATTCCTTCAAAAGGGATGGCTTCGGAGACGGGCCCGCTTGTTTTGCAGCTAACAGCTATTCGGTTAGGTTCCATCCCAATCAACATCTGCATATTTAATTAAAAACTGTAAAGAAAACAAATATGCTGCAGTTGAAGCTGTATAAGAAAATGCTACAAGCTATTATCACCTATTAGATTTGTCAGATGTGTCTTACAAACATGTATGTTCCTTCGAGGCCTGCCATCTCTGTGAGAGATGAGTGAAAATATGTTTTTGGTTTTTTTTTTATGAGATGATTTGCCATTGCTGCTATTCAGTGATGTACACCATCAAAAATGCCCCAGAAAATTGTACCTTGGTGGAGGAAAGTCTGCTGACCATAATAACTAGAGTTGTTGATCCAACAGAGATTGGAAAACATTGTTGTGTACCACGCTGAAGACCTAGGCAGTGAACAGAAAGTCCAGTCTCCTTCCTTGGTGTCTGATTCTCTGAACCTCAGGATAAGAGTGCAGATGTACATTGTTACATGGTCCTGGTCAACTAAGTTGACAAAAAGTTCAACCTGCCCTTATCTGTTTGAGTTAATAGGAAGCCTTCCATCTCTGCAAGAGATGTGTGAACTTGAAGAAATATGTTTTTTTTGTGATATGATATGCAAATTCTGCCATTCAGTGATGTACAACATTAACAGTGTCTAGAAAAATGGTACAGTGGTAGAGAAAAGTCTGCTGACCATAGGGACCAGAGTTGTTGATCCAACAGAGATTAGAAAATGTTGCTATGTACAACAAAAATACAACAAAAATACTCCAAAGAGTTAGGTAGTGAACAGAAAGTCCCCTCTTGCCTTGATGTCTGATTCTCTGGGATTTCAAGGAAAGAGAAGAATTGTTATATGGTCATGGTCAACTAAGTTGACAACAAGTCAAGTTCAACCTGCCCTTAACCAATGGAGTTTATAAGAGGCTTACCCCCTCTGCAAGAAATGAATGAAGAATGTTACTCCTAGTCCCCTCCAGCACATCACTTGGTTCTCCAGGAACAGCTAGTACTATTTGTTGGTTAGGCCTGACACTAACTCAGCCAGGCCTCAGCAAATGCCTTTGCAGTCAGGCCCCAATGGTATAGCAAAAAAAGTCCCCGTGCTAGCTGCCCTAAATTTGGCTACTGATCCCAGTTCGCCCTCTTCAGGCCCTGCCAGCCCTCCTAGATACAGCTGCCTCTTTCCACTGCCCCTTCCACCACAGTCCACTCTTCTGTTTCTGCACCCATCTCAGACTGCAAACTCCCAGTCCTCTCAGGCGTGCCTCCCCAGTCCAACTGACTGTGCCTCACTTACCAGCACTCCTGGCTGTGACCAGTTGTCCTCCCTGGAGTCCCTTAGCAGTGCTCTCTCTCGCTGTCCTCTCCTTGCTCTCTCTTGTGCCTCCGGTCCAGGACCTCCTCATGTATTCCTGAACGTGGCCCTGACTGCACTCAAGCCCAGGCCCAAGGTCAACCTCCCCCCCCCCAGACTGGGGAGCTCCCTCAAAGGTCCAGACACCTCCGCACTCTCTCACTCCAGCTCTTTCACCCAAAAACTCCCCCTGAGCTGGGATGACCATGGGTATTTAAGGAGGCCTGCCCCTGGCCAATCCAGATTGTGGATTGGTCAGGGCTCCTCAAATACGCTAGGTGGCTCTCCCTCCCCTCACACCTCTCTTTCAAGAAAGAACTAGAAGCTTCTGAAAAGAAATAGGAGGTCCTGATGACACCACCTGTGAGTCACCCAGCCCTACCCTGAGCCACTCCCAGCCCAGAATGAAAACAAACGAGCCTGGCAACCAACCAAGCCTGCTTAAATTTACCTATCCTCTCTAGCACACTACTAGAGGGTGCTACACCAATATTGACAAGAAAACCAAATGCCTGGAAAAAATAAACACAGTGACAGGGATGCTTGAGGAAGGAAAGCAGGAAGGAAGGAAGGAAGGAAGAAAGGAATGAAGGAAGGGCAAGGAAAACAGTTTGCTCAAAGTATGACTACTTGTCCATAGGTTTGCCTTACCTGTAAATTTCTCTCCTACCATTCCGTGGTCAGGTACCAGTTGTCATCCCTAGTTATCCTCTTTTTACTTATCGTTGATTGAAAATAACCATGACATAGTACTCAAACATTATAATTAAAACTCACAAAAGCAACAACATTTCAAACCGGTCTTGGCATGACTTGTAACACGACCCCCATTACAGTTCATTTTTTCTACCGCTTTGATTTAGCATTTCTATTATGAACACTTTCTACCTTTACATTGAGTGTTGTATTTCACTGTGTGCTGACATGTAATAAATCAGCCATAACCTATTACATGCAGGTGTTAAAAAATAATATATAAAAGTTACAAGATGTGTCAAGTTACTCTAGCAAAAGGCTGCTACACCAGAAAAAAAAATAAAAAAAATTAAATAAAAACAGGAGGCCTCCGTCATGTACACATCTGATTTAAACAAAGTGTTTTCTGAATGAATAGTTCTCTAATGAGAAGAAACAATATAAGGATGGAGTCCTTTTATAGAAGAACCTGCTTCATCTTTTTTTGCACAGATGTTTGAATAAACCTAATGTTGCCTAATACACCTAGGGTTGCAAGATGTTATTGTTTTATGTATTCCCTATATCACCAGGGGCAGACGAGGCACAAACAGCTGCATGCTTTTCCTAGCTGTAGGCCATGTCCTCTTACTTTTCTGACTTTGGTTCCTCAGTCTGCACAGGAACCAGCAAACAGATGAGAAGGAAGCAGCACCATTGATATGGTAAGTATTTATTTGTATACCCAGGTAAAGACAGGACTTGTGGGCTTCTATCTTTACAGCTGAACTCCTGACAAACTGCTAAATACACCGCAGAAGGACATACACTATATTACCAAAAGTATTGTGATGGCTGCCTTTACACGCACATGAACTTTAATGGCATCCCAGTCTTTGTCCGTAGGGATCAATATTGAGTTGGCCCACCCATTGCGGCTACAACAGCTTCAACTCTTCTTGGAAGGCTGTCTACAAGGTTTAAGAATGTGTCTATGGGAATGTTTGACCATTCTTCCAGAAACGCATTTGTGAGGTCATGCACTGATATGGATGACAAAGCCTGGCTTGCAGTCTCCACTCTAATTCCTCCCAAAGGTGTTTTATCAGGTTGAGGTTAGGCCAGTCAAGATTCTACATGCCAAACTGGCCACATCGCCACAAACTTTTCCACATTGGCAAAGGAAGGAAGAAATGTGCGGAGCTCTTCTGTGAGAAGGTGATCTCTCTGCTAACCTACCCCCCCCCCCAACGACACAAACTTCAGGCTGCTTTTATCAGAAGTTACCAGGCTGATAACATAACTACGGAACAGAAGAAACACAAGGGACTCAGTGCTTTGGAGAGAGATAAGAAAACACTACAGATACATGTGCTCAAATTTCATGAATCAGGCTTACATCCACTTTAACGACAGTCCCAGAAAACCTGCATGCAGTATAGGTACAACTTAGGTAAGGTAAAATTTTGGCACAGATGCAAAAGTGGATGTGTGGTAAAGGTTGGTATAATGCGGTATAGAGTTGGTATATGTGCAGTTTAGATGTGGTATGGATGTGGTATAGATGCTGAATAGGTATGGCACAGGTGCAGTATGGCTGTGATAGACTTAAAGTGGTTGTAAACCCTCCCCCACAACTTTGTCCCATGTAAATCAACATAAAAAACCCTAATGAACACCGCTTGTAGATATCTCCTTACTTGCTTAGTATTGTTGTAATCTTTTTTGTTCTTTAGAATGAAGTCACTGAGCATGCCCAGATCTCCCCTGATTTACGGCATGCTCTCTATGTGCTTATCTATCTGTTATCAGGACTTCCTACGGCACAACACTGAACTCCCAGGAGACTTCAGACTCATTCAGAGCTTCCTCCTACACACCATGTGACCATGTGACATGACATACAATGTAAACCTGGCCATTACTGCAGTCTTATCAGCTAAAGCTGATAAGACTGACAAAGGGAAACAGACATCAGCACAAGTAAATACTATGAAATAAAACAAGTCGGCTATGAACAGGGAAGCAGGGTTGCCATGGAAACGTTGCATTGAGAAGGAGGCTTGGTTAACAGTACAGTAAGTGCTCAATGTAAGGGCGAAAATACACTCCACTGTGGACTCAGAAAACAATACTTAAGATGGCGCTGCCTAACCCCTGGAAACAAGTTTTTTAAAGTTTCTTTAAACATTAAGTAATATGCGATTTGGGCTGGATTACAGTGGCTATAGTCTGATAATGACTTATTATAATGGACTAAAAGAAGAGAAGCATCAGAGTGGGAGAGTTTACTTCCTCTTTAATATCCAGTGACTCAATTCCTGCTAACAGTGTGGATAGTGGGCATGAGTCCCTATGGAGCAGCTGCAAACTCAAACTGCATAAGGGGTCCCCTCTCTCTCTCAGATGCCTTTGATGACCAATGGTGGAAAGAAGAAGGTAAAAGTACACTCTGGTCTCCCTGTTGCAGCACTAAAAGTTTACTAGCTCTGCTTTATGCTGTGCAGCCCTGGGTATCTCCCTCTGGGTCTCAGGCTTGGTCCTCGCCGGCCTTTCCTCAGTCTGTCAGCCTTCAGTAGATGTGCTCTTCCTGCTTCCCTCTGTGCCCCTGACTGCCCATTTTCCTTGGCAATTTAATAAAAAATAATTTGCCAACTCCTCCTGCTTCCCAGGGCACACTGGAGTCTGTAGTTCAGAAAGTCAGTTTCTGTATTACATGGCTGCCATTTTGGACTACAATGCCCAGGATACCAAGCACCCTGCATTGAAGTCTATGGGGTTGCTTGGCTTTAGCTCTCCCCCTGCTGGCCGGAGGAAAATGGTGCACCATAACATCAGTATCTCAGTAGAAAGTGAAAGTAAACTGATTATAAAGAGGGAAATGTCTCTTTCTCCATGCTTCTCTAGACCAGAACCTGGCTATACCTCTATAGTCATGAGATTTACCCAGTATATCTGGTGAAATATTACCTCGCAGTCAAATGGAGTATACATCTGACTCCAAATGCTGCTATTTTAAAGTGCCTTTATGTATAGGAACAATTCAGAGTCAACGGAAAGGGTTAAAGAATCTGAGTCTGCAAAGGATATCCTAGCAGCCTTCCTAGCCATTCAGTCCTGAGGAAGAGGAACAAGTTACCTCTCAAAATGTGTAGACAGTGGATGTTGTTGCATGCGTACACAATGAGTTTAAATGTTTCCAAACACACACCAGCCAGTAGCCGCTACTATTCGCTTTGTACTGAGCACTAGTGCTTGGGCTTGGAGATACACACCTGCAGGTTGACATCAGGAACAGCCATTGGACTACAATGGGAGATGCTACAACCTATATATTTATATGTACCGTGCCTTGAAAAAGTATTCATACCCCTTGGAATTTTTCACATTTTGTTATATTACAACCAAAAACTTAAATGTTTTTTATTGGGACTTTATATGATAGACCAACACAAAGTGGCACATAATTGTGAAGTGAAAGGAAAATGATAGATGATTTTCTAAATATTTTTAAAAATAAATATCTGAAAAGTGTGGCGTGCCTTTGTATTTAGCCCCCCTGAGTCAATACTTTGCAGAACCATCTTTCGTTGCAATTACAGCTGCAAATCTTTTTGGGGATGTCTCTACCAGCTTTGCATATCTAGAGATTGAATTTTTTGCCCATTCTTCTTTGCAAAATAGCTCAAGCTTTGTCCAATTGGATGGAGAGCGTCTGTGAACAGCAATTTTCAAGTCTTGCCACAGATTCTCAATTGGATTTGACTGGGCCATTCTAACACATGAATATGCTTTGATTCAAACCATTCCACTGTAGCTCTGGCTGTATATTTAGGGTCGTTGTCCTGCAGGAAGGTAAACCTCCACCCCAGGCTCAAGTCTTTTGGAGACTCTAATGTCGCATACACAGGAGTGGAATGTGCGACAGAAAAATTCAGACGGGAGCTTTTCATCGTATATTCGTATCGTGTGTACGCCCCATCAGACTTTTTACAGTGAAAATTCTGACGGACCTAGAAAAAGAATATATTCTAAATATTTCTGATGGAACCAATTCCTATTGGGAAAACCACTCGTCTGTATGCTGTTCCAACAGACCAAAAACGACGCATGCTCTCAAAGCAAGTACGAGACGGAAGCTATTGGCTACTGGCTATTGAATTTCCTTTTTCCAGTCCTGTCCTACGTGTTGTACGGCACCACGTTCTTGATGGTCGGACTTTGGTGTGATCCTGTGTACGCAAGACAGTTTCAGTGGAATTTTGACTCCGTCGGAAAAACCTTCAGCGTTTATTCCAACAGAAAAACCGGTCGTGTGTACAGGGCATAACAGGTTTTCTTCTTAGCCCTTGTACACACGGTCGGACATTCCGACAACAAAATCCATCGGATTTTGTCCGACAGATTTTGTCCGAAACTGGTGTTGCATACACATGGTCGGACAAAGTTGTCGGAAAAGCAGATCGTTCGTAACGTGATGACATTATTTATTTATGACGGGGCTACGTTCAGGCTAGTAGCCAATAGCTTTGGTCTAGGAATTCGATCTGAGCATGCGTGGCACTTTGTCCGATCGGAATTCTCTACAAACGATCGGACAAAGTCCAATTGGATCATGTTGTTGGAAAATCTTTATATCCAGCTCCCCAAATTTGTTGGTCGGATATTCCGATGGAAAAAGTCTGATGAAGCCCACACACGGTCGGATTATCCGACAACACGGTCCGATCGGACATTTTCCGTCGGAATATCTGACCGTGTGTACAAGGGCTAAGACTGCCCTGTATTAGACATGTGCGATTCGTTTCGTACGAATCTCAAATTCGTACGAATTTCCCTAAATTCGTATGTTCGGGAGGATCCGAAATACGAATTGCCATGCGTCCGAATTTTGTACGAAATACGAACTTTTGTTTACGAATGCCCAGGAGGAAGTCAGCACAGCACAGGGATGGTGGGAGCCCCTCATCTAACGAAAATTCGTATTTCGGATAGGAAATTCTTCAACAGAATTTCGTATTTCGGATAAAAACCAAACTTCCATCAGCATCGACTGTCATATTGAGGTATATTTTTGCCTTTAAATTCATCGTAACGAACATTCGTACAAGTTAACGAACCTAACGACAATTCGTATTTCGTACAAATTGAAATTAAATTTCGGACACGAAATACGAAGTACGAATTAATTTTAATACGAACCGTAACGGAACAGGAGGAAACAAATTTATTGACGGCGCCCATGTCTACCCTGTATATGGCTCCATCCATCTTTCCATCAACTCTGACCAGCTTACCTGTCCCTGCTGAAGAAAAGCATCCCCACAACTTGATGCTGTCACCACCATGTTTCAAGGTGGGGATAGTGTGTTTAGGGTGATGTGCAGTGTTAGTTTTCCGCCACACATAAAGTTTTGCTTATCGGCCAAAATGTCCAATTTTGGTCTCATCTGACCAGAGCACCTTCTTCCACATGTTTGCTGTTTCTCCCACATGGCTATTTACACACTGCAAAGGGGATTTATTATGGCTTTCTTTTAACAATGGCTCTCTTCTTGACACTCTTTCATAAGGCCAGATTTGTAGAGTGCACGACTAATAATTGTCTTGTAGACAAATTCTCCCACCTGAGCTGTGGATCTCTGGAGATCCTCCAGAGTTACCATAGAGCTCCTGGCTTTTCTCTGATTAATGCGCTCTATGCCCAGCCTGTCAGTTTACAGTAGTTGTATACTCAATTTTTTAACTTTTACCTACAGGAAAGCCTATAATAAGGCTTACCTGTAGGTAAAAAAAATATCTCCTAAACCTGTACGGTTTAGGAGATATTCCCCTCGGTATGCGCCGCTGACTGCAGCGGCGCATGCACACAAGGGGATTCTCGGCCTGAAAATCCGACAGTGGCCGGCCGGCCGGAATGAAATCTCCCGCGCGCACGTGCGGGAGTGACGATATCGCGGCTCCAGCCACTCACAGCGCCGGAGCCGCGATACTCGGAAGAAACACCGAGGGAGCATGTCAGCTCCCTCGGCGTGGATCGGGCCAGATGTCGGGGCCTCGTTCTAAGGTAAGTATTTCATAATGAGCTAGTATTCGGTGCATACTAGCTCATTATGCCTTTTGCTTTGCAGGTGTTAAAAAAAAAGAAAAAATTGCGGGTTTACTACCGCTTTAAGTATACGGCCAGGTCTTGGACATACTCTGTCTATTTTTGGATGATGGATTGAACAGTGCTCCGTGAGATGTTCAAAGCTTGGAATATTTTTTTATAACCTAACCCCGCTTTAAAACTTCTCCAAAACGTTATCCCTGACCTGCCTGATGGGTTCCTTTGTCTTCATTATGCTGTTCACTAATGCCGCGTACACATGACAGGACTTAAAGTGGGATTCCGCTCTTTTTTTATTTTTTTCTTACCTGTCTCACTGGTGGGTGAGTGCTAGCTTCGATTGGCATCCACGTCCGGCGTTTATTTGACCCCCGGCGCGACGAATCTTTTCTTCAGGATGACTTATAAAAACCTACTCTGGCATTTTCCATTTTAACTGTGGGCGTCTGAAGCCCACAGGCATTTACTTCCTGGTATATGATGACGTCTGGCTCCCAGCATGCTCCGCTCCATCTTGCACATGCTCAGTGAGAGCAGTGACAAGGAAAGAAAAACTCCAGGAAGTTCCCGCCCCGTTGTCAAGGCAACGAAAACCACACAGCACAGAGAACAAAGAATGAATGAAAACAAACCCACAGAAGCAATCACTTGTTTGCTTGCTACCTCGTGTGTAATGGCAGATACAGCTGCCTGCCCACTTTAAAAATGGCAAATTCGTACACGCCCTCGTCACGTGACCGGCGTCCGAACGAAATCTCGCGAGATTTCGCAATTTCAATGTCCCCCATGGATTCTTGGGAAATTTCCCAGGGACCATTGCGAGGACGATAGCCACCCCTACTCCCACGGGAGGAGAACCCGGAAGTCAGCTGAAACATCAGAAATAAAAGGTAAGTAAATAATATTTTTTTTTTTCAGGGTTCGTTTAGGTAAGTATGCTAACTGTTGATTTTAATAACATGAACTTTCATTTTTAGGTACCAAACCACTTTAAGTCTGGCAGACTTTCGACTGAGTTCTGACAGAGTTCTGACGGACTTTCCGAATGAACGGACTTGGCCACACACAATCACACCAAAGTCCGACGGATTCGGACTAGAATAAGGAAGTTCATAGCCAGTAGCCAATAGCTGCCCTAGCGTCGGTTTTAGTCCGTCAGACTAGCATACACACGAGCGGATTTCTGGGTCCGGCAGAGTTCTGTCAGAAAAATTTGAAACATGTTCCATTTCTAAAGTTTGTCAGACTTTTGCAAATCAAAAGTCCGCTGCAGCCCACACACGATCGAATAGTCTGCCGGAATCATTCCGTCAGACTTTTGATGTTGAAAAGTCTGGTCGTGTGTACGGGGCATTAGGTTCTCTAACAAACCTCTGAGTCACAGAACAGCTGTATTTTTACTGAGATTAAATTATACACTGGTGAACTCTATTTACTAATTAATTAGGTGACTTCTGAAGGCAATTGGTTCCACTATATTTTAGTTAGGGGTATCAGAGTAAAATCCCAATAAAATACATTTAGGTTTTTGGTTGTAACATGACAAAATGTGGAAAATGTCAAGGGGTATGAATACTTTATCAAGGCACTGTATATCTGTGTGGGCAGTTTGTTTTAAACATTAGCTGAGTGCCTGGAACGTCTTTATCTGGAAGCAATTTTTTTATGCTTCATCTGCTGCAGAGTTCTTTTTTGCAGAGATCCACAGTGATCTATGCTTGTTGTTTCTATTTTATGGCTATAATTTGCCTAAAAATATTAAAATCTTTAAATTCTGTGGACTGATAGGAAAGGTATTTTAAGCAGATATATAAATAAAAAAACACAAAATCCAGTTGTGTAGTATGTTAGTATTTAAAGCCGTATTAACCACTTCCCGACCAGCGCACGACGATGTACGTCGACAGAATGGCACGGGCAGGCATATTGGCGTACATGTACGTCCAATATTCGATGCCGCCCTGCCATCGGGAGCACGCTGGTCGGGACCCCCGTGAGTCCGGTCGCGGGACCCGCGGACTCGATCGCCGCGGGCATCCCCGCGATCGTCTCATGGAGCGGCCGAATGGAGGAAATGCTGTATAAACAACATTTTTCCATTCTGCCTAGCAACTAGTGACGCTGATCTCTGCTCCATGTGATTGGAGCAGAGATCAGTGTACACTAAATGAAAGCCCAACCCCCCCACAGTTAGTAACACACCCCTAGGAACACTTAACCCCTACACTGCCACCCACTGGTTAACCCTTTCACTGCCAGTGTCATTTACACAGGAATCACTGCATTTATATAGCAGTGATTACTGTATAAATGACAATGGTCCCAAAAATGTTTTAAAAATGTCCGATGGGTCCCCGACAATGTCGCAGTCACAATAAAAATCGCAGATCGCCGCCATTACTAGTAAAAAAAAAAATAATAAAAATTATTAATAAAAATGCTATAAAACTATCCCTATTTTGTAAACGCTATAACTTTTGCGCAAACCAATCAATAATCGCTTATTGCAATTTTTTTTACCAAAAACATGTAGAAGAATACGTATCGGCCTAAATTGAGGGAAAAAAATGTTTTTTTATATATTTTTGGGGGATATTTATTATAACAAAAAGTAAAAAATAATGTGTTTTTTTCAAAATTGTCGCTCTATTTTTGTTTATAGCGCAAAAAATAAAAACCGCAGGGGTGATCAAATACCACCAAAAGAAAGCTCTATTTGTGGGAAAAAAAGGACGTTTGGGAGCCACGTCGCACGACCGCGCAATTGTCAGTTAAAGCGACGCAGTGCCGAATCGCAAAAAGTGGTCTGGTCTTTGACCAGCAAATTGGTCCGGTCTGAAAGTGGTTAAACCTGAAACCAAAAATGTAATACATTGCAGCTTACCAATCATTAGATGTGGTGGCTGCATTAGTTTTCTTCTTTTGTGAGATGATTTTATAGGAGTTTTAATAAATTGCCATTTGTTTTAAAAGGTAAAACACCATGTTGAGCTCTCAATTCTTTTGAGCAGAGAAACCAGGGGAGTAACCTTGATTAATGTGGTTCTCATCAGTTTGAGAGGATGAGATGTTCAGGTAGTAATGCTAGGTTATCTAAAGAAGTTTTGTAGCACCCTCTAGTGTGTAGGTTTGTTTTTGGAGTAGGCAAATTGGCTTGGCTGAGAGCCAGGCCTAGGTTGTGAATCTGGGTCAAGGTTTAGTGACTCAGGCGGCTGGGTGACTCATCTGGCAGCTCTCTCTAGCACTTTCCCCTGGTCTGGAAGTTGGTAGAAACTTCCAGAAATGGAGGGAGGAAGTAAGAGGGGGGGGTGAAGGATGTGTGCCGGGCTGTGCAGGGTGGGGGATCCCAGTCTACTTGCGGCTTCTTAGGGGATGTGCTACAGTTGGATGGGACTCCTTAAGGTAGAAAATGCAAGGTGACTTATATTTTCATAATAGGTCAATACAGTGAGGTGACCGCAGAGTGTGTTTGTGGTGAAACGACGTGATACAAAGGATTGGCAGATTTCAAGAAGGTGTTAGGCATTGCTTTGATGCACAATTGGTTTCAGCATGTGAAGGTTATGAATAGGAGTATCACATTAGTATTTCACAATATTTTATTTTATTGTTTTTACAAATTGATGCATGAGTTGCGTGGCACTATTTCATATGTGGATACATCAAATACAGCTAATGTATTTCAGGAGAATGGGTCCTCCTTCTTCAGGCTTTGAACAATGATTACAAAGAATACACTTTAAAGCCTAAACCATATCTCCCAACTTTTTGAAATGGGAGCAAGGGACACCTATTAAAAAAAGTAAGTAGGTATAGGACACGCCCCCTTAAAGGAGAATTGTACAAACAAAATGATTGGTTCATCTCTCAAGTGTTTTTTTTTTTTTTAAATATATTTATTGAAATTTGGTGGTACAAATTTTAAATGAGGTACATGCATGGTAGTATTTATTACCGGTACATTGCATATCATGACTTGCATTAACATGGGTACGCACGAAACAGGGTGCGTGGTTACTTGTTTTAAACTTTATAACTTCAACCAAAAATATAGAAAGAAACCAAAGTAGGGTATATACTACCTTTGATCTTGTGTATGTGTAGGGACGTAGGTTGGGGGTGGTAATAGGGGGAGAAGAAGAAGGGGGAAGTAGGGAGAAAGGGAGGGAGGTATTGAAAGAGAAGAAAGAGGAGAGGAGGAGAAGGGGAGGAAGAACGAGAGAAGAAAGGGAGAGAAGAAAAGAAGAGAAGAAAGAGAGAAGAAGAGAAAGACAGAGCACTTTGTATTGTAGTCCTTATAATATATGATCAATGTTCTAAGTTTTCTTTTCATACCAATTTACCCAGGGAAGCCACAATTCATGCAGTCTTGAGTTTGAGGGTTTACCTTGTGAAAGTAGTGATTCGTAAGTGTAGTGATTTTGCACTTATGCTAGTACTTCTGCACTGTGGGAATTTCTGTTGTTTTCCATCTTCTGGTTATTAGGAGTTTTGTTGCCAGCAACACGTGGGTGGTGATGAGTCTGAGCTTGGGTGGAATCAGTTCTATGGTTAGATTTAGGATGCTGAGTTGAGGAGTTAGGCTGATAGGATATTGCAGTATATTTTGTAAAATGTTTTCTATTTCTGACCATAGTTTCCTTATAGATGGGCTCGACCATATAATGTGTAAGAAGGTGCCTGTGTGATTGCACTCTCTCAAACAATAAGATGAGGAAAGTGACTGAAATTTTGCCAGCTGTTGGGGTGTTAGGTACCACCTAATCATGGCCTTTTGTGTTACTTCCCATAGGGAAGTGCAGTTAGTAATTTTGTAGATTGCTTTTATAGCTATTTGCCATTGCTGATCAGTGAACTGGGTCTGTAGATCAAGTTCCCAATCAGTAATGGGTTTAGATTTGTGGAACATTGCCTTTTCTTGAAGTGTAGAGTAAAAGAGGGAGGTCCCTTTGGAATTTGTGTTGTCTGTGAAAAGGAAATTCCAAATCTTAATGGGTAGTGTACTTTCCAGAAGGGCATGTGCAGCTAGACATTGTTGAAGTCTGTAATAGTTGAAGTAGTCTTTGGCGGGTGCATTGTATTGAGTTTGGGAGAAGGGTTTGTCTGTTACCTTGGGTCGGAGTGCTGCTATGTGGGTTGCCTGTTTTGATAGCCAAGTGGGTATGGTCAGGTCTGGAGACAGGAATTGAAGTACATTCAGGCGTACTTGGATGGTCTTGGTCAACATGTGTGACCATTTGATGTGGTGTAGGGTTTTCCATGCTTTGATTGAAGCTTGAATGGTTGGGGAATAGTGGGTCAAATGTGACTGTCTGGAGAGAGTGCTAAATAACCAGTCTTTAAGGTTATTCCTTGGTGTCAGGTTGTTTTCTATGTTGCCCCAGAGTGTGATAGGCTTTGTGGACATCCAGTCTTTTGGTTGAGAAAGTATGGTAGCTAAGTAATAGTTTTTCAGGTCGATGTAACCCATACTACCTGCAATTCTGTGTTTGATAAGTTTGGCGTGATTGCTCCAGGGTTTTTTCCCTTGCCACATGTAGTGACATATTATGGATTGGAGTGAGTGTAGGTATGAATGGGAAAGTGGTAGTGGTAGTGTTCTGAATATGTACAATATTTTGGGCAGAACTAGCATTTTAACCACTTAAGCCCCAGACCATTTGGCTGGCCAAAGACCAAAGCACTTTTTGCGGTTCGGCAATGTGTTGTTTTAACTGACAATTGCGTGGTCGTGCGACGTGGCTCCCAAACAAAATTGATGTCCTTTTTTTCCCCACAAATAGAGCTTTCTTTTGGTGGTATATTTCCCCAAAAAATATATAAAAAAACATTTTTTTTCCTCAGTTTGGGCCGATATGTATTCTTCTACATATTTTTGGTAAAAAAAAATCGCAATAAGCGTTTATTGATTGGTTTGCGCAAAAGTTATAGCGTCTACAAAATAGGGATAGTTTTATGGCATTTTTATTATTCTTTTTTTTTTACTAGTAATGGCAGCGATTAGCGACTTTAATTGGGACTGCAACATTATGGTGGACAGATTCGACACGTTTGGCGAGATTTTGGGACCATTCACATTTATACTGCAATTAAAAATACATTGAGTACTGTGTAGGGGTTAACCACTAGGTGACACTGTAGGGGTTAAGTGTGTCCTAGGGAGTGATTCTAACTGTGGGGGGAGGGGCTGTGTATGACACGACACTGATCACTGCTCCCGATCACAGGGAGCTGTGATCAGTGTCAGTGTCATTAGGCAGAACGGGGAAATGTTTGTTTACATTATCCTTCTTCCTCTCTGTGAGACGATTGTGGGTATCCTTGTGGACATCGAGTCCGCGGGACCCGCAATCACGCTCATGGAGTTCCCGGCAGGTGTGCGGGCTCCCACAAGCCCCCTCTTAAAGGGCAACATACAGGTACGTTAATCTGCCTGTACGTGCCCTTCTGCTGCAGTATATCTGCGTGAGGCAGTCGGGAAGCAGTTAAATGCTGCCAGGTGTCCTGACCATGAAAATTCATGTTTGGATAGTTTGGTTATTTCTCTAATGCCGCGTACACACGGTTGGATTTTTGACTAGCAAAAGACGGATGAGAGCTTTTTGACGTAAAATGCGACCGTGTGTATGCTCCATCAGAATTTTGCTGGCCGAATTTCCGCCAGCAAAAGATTGAGAGCAGGTTCTCAATTTTTCCGATGGAAAAGGTTTCTATGGGAAATTCCGATCGTGTGTATGCAATTCCGACGCGCAAAAACTCACGCATGCTCAGATTCAACTACGAGACAGAAGCTATTGGCTACTGGCTAATAAAACTTCCTTTTTCTAGTCCCGACGTACGTGTTGTACATTACCGCCTTGACGGTCGGAGTTTGATGTGACCGTGTGTATACAAGACAGCTTGAGCGAAATCCTGTCGGAATTCCATCGGGAAGACCATCAGAGCTTTTTCCGACCAAAATTCTGATCGTGTGTACGCGGCATTAGAAGCATTTGTTTGGCTTCAATGTAGTTAGTAGCGAATAGACCTCTTGTGAGGGTGATTCCTAGATATGTGATCCCCTTGTCTGCCCAGGGATAAGTAAAGCGGTTTCTAAGTAGATTGCTAGTCATGGAATCTAGTCCTAGGTCTAGTATGTAGGATTTATTTTTGTTCACCTCATAATACAATATGGTACCAAACCTGTGCAACAATTGATATACCGAAGCCAGGGAAGATAGGGGGTTAGTGATCATAATTATCACATCGTCAGGGAATACGTTTATTTTGTGTTCTATAAATCCTATTTTAAAGCCAGTAATTGCTGGGTTTGTTCTTATATGTTCTGCGAGTGGTTCCATCATGAGGTTAAAGATAAGAGGAGATAACGGGAATCCTTGTAGGGTACCATTGGTAATTTGGAATGGTTTATATAGCATTTCAGAAGTGTATACTTGGGCAGTTGGGGTTGAGTATAATGCTTGTATAACTGACAGAATATTTCCCTGAAATCCGAATTTGCAAAGGGTCGCCTTTAGGTAAGACCAGTGAACCCTGTCAAACGCCTTCTCTGCATCCAAACAGGGGAGCAGAGAAGGTGTTCGAGTTGCTTCAGCAGTGTGAATCAAGTTTATAATTCTGCGTTTAGCATCAGCATTGTCTACCTTTCGTAAATCCTGATTAGTCTCTATTAATCAACATGGGCATTAAATTTAGTAATATTGTGGCTATAAGTTTTGCGTATATTTTTGTATTTAGATTGAGGAGTGATATGGGCCGAAAGTTTTGTGGAGAAGTGGGGTCTTTCCCTGGCTTTGGTAATGTGATGATCAATGCATTTAACATTTTCCTGCGGGACAGAGGAGAAAGAGGCAGCACCATTACAGAGCCTTGAGAAAAAGGGTGGTAGTGCCAATCCAAACAGCTTGTAGTACTCGCCAGTGAGGCCACCCAGGCTAGGAGCTTTGTTAGAAGGAAGGGCAGCTATGATTGTCATAATTTCTGGTGGTGTAAATAGTTGTTCCTGTGTAAATTTGGGGAGGTCTATTTCTTGTAGGAATGCTTCTATGTCATGTGTGGAAGGTTGTGTGGTAGATGGATCATCTTTCAGGTTGTACAGTTTGCTATAATAGAGGCTGAACACATCAGTGATAGCTTGTGGTTCTAGTAATTTTGTATGTATTGTAGGATGATAAAGATGCGTGATTTCGGATTTGTCATAATGTCCTTTTAATCTGGTGGCCTGCCTTGTTGCCTGTGGAATAATGCATAGCTTTAAAATGGGGTTGGGCTTTTTCAAATGTGTCTAATTGATGTGTTTGTAATTCTTGTCTAAGGCAGTTTAACTCAGTTTTTAAGGCAGGGTCTGGAGAAATTTGGTGTTGCGTCTCTAAGGTTTTAATACTAGAGGTGAGTGTGTATAGCACTGTGATCTCTTCCTCCTTTCTCTTGCACCCACTTGCATAATGATCCCCCTTATGAATGCCTTAAGGGCATTACACGGAGTGGTAATACTAGATATAGTCCCTTCGTTTAGTTTGAAAAATTCTTCCAAGTTTTTTTGGATGTAGGCTGAGTGATCTGGCGAATGCAAGATCCGGGGATTGGCTCTCCAGATCTGTGGGCGAGTCCTGGCTGGCGTGTCATCCATTGTTATGGTGATCGGTGCGTTTTTGGACCAGGTTATGGTGGATATATTTGATTCAGTTATTTTGTGTAAAAGTAATTTACCTACCAAAAAATAGTCAATCCGTTTGTACGAGTTGTGGCAATGTGAAAAAAAAGAGTAGTCCCACTCGGTGGTGTGGTGGCACCTTGAAACATCGTAAATATCATTTGACCTTATAAAGGAACCTGTTGCGTGAGTAGGTGTCAATGGTGTTGTCTGGTATTATATTGAAATCTCCACATAGAATGAGGTGGCTGTGATGGAAAACATGAACTTTTTCATCAGCTTTTTTAGGAATCTGATTTGATTATAATCTGGTGCGTAGATGTTTACTATGGTATATCTGATGTTATTTAGGGTACAGTCAAGTGCAAGGTATCTACCTTTATCATCTACTAGGCTATTGAGCATGGTGAAAGTGACTGAGTTTTTAATAGCTATCAGAACTCCATTTTTCTTTGAAGGTCCAGAGGCCCGGAATATTTGGAAGTATTTGTTGGTGCATACTGGTTCTGCTTGTAGCATAAAGTGGGTCTCTTGAATGCATAGTACGTCACTATGAGAGTCTTGTGCGGTGTGCTACTTGAACTACAATTGATTGTCTTTTTGGGATTTTTTTTTTTTTTTTAATTTTTCAAAAGGGCTTTATTGAAACGTAATAAAAAATGTAACAAAAGGTCTCCCACGCAGGGGAGTAAAGAAAGTGAAGTTTACACAACAGAGGCACAACATGACTGACAAAAGCTCTATCTCTTGCATAGAAAGTCAGAGAGTGAACGGAACAATACCCGTCACCCAACTCCTATCAAATAGTTTCTCAAAAACAACATTAGACAGGGCACAACCGTCAACTTAAGGCAAGGATTGCCCCGAGCCCCCAACACCCCTTCCGGGATCATGCTGTGTCGGGGACGCAGAGCACTCGCAAGAAATTAAAAATTAAAGTTAACAGGGGCCCTCTCCGAGCAGGGTCCACATTTTCAACCTCTGTTAGTTAGGACAATGTCAGATGAGGAAAAAAGGAGCAATGGGAAGGAGGGATTAGGGAGAAAGGAAGAAAAAAGAGGGAAGAAGAAGAGAAGGAAGAAGGTAGACAGGAAGAGAGAGGGGAGTAGAGGGGAGGCCTCAGGGAGGGCCCGGCTCTTCTGGGGGAATGCACCCGGGGGGGGGGGGAGAAGAGAGCAGGCTTTAACCGAGTGTGATCCCTATATGACTTGCCCAGGGTTCCCAAATTCTCTTGAACCGGTCTACTTTGTCGAGAATTACACTGGAAGTCTGTTCTTGGAACATGATCCAAGTAATCTTTCGTTTAGTAGAGTGGAAGGAAACCCTAGGTGATTTCCAGGCCCGGGCAATGGATAATTTCGCTCCTATTAGGATGAATTGGACCAAAATTCGTGAAAATTTCTTCGCATGAGGGATATCCTGATTGAGAAGAGCAATCTTGGGGTCCTGGGGAATTCCAAGCCCCGTGACTTTGCGGATAAGGCTAAAAACACTATTCCAATATCCTCTGATTCTGGGGCATTCCCAGAAAGTGTGTATTAGGGATCCTAAGTGGCCACATCCCCTAAAGCAAAGTGGGGAAGATTGGGGGAAAATTGATGCAAGTCGTTTCGGGACCAGATACCATCTGGAAATCACCTTGAGGCTGGCCTCCATTAAAGAGATGTTGATGATCCCCTTGAACCCTCTCATGAAGCTGCTATGCCAGGTATCCAGGTCCCAATCGAAATCCAGATCCCGCTCCCATTTCAGCATGTATCCTGCCTTAACCTGTGGATCTGCTAGAGCTGCATAGATCAGGGAGATACCTCCTCTCATAACCACAGCTGATGTGCACCATTGTTCATAGGGGGTGACCGTCAGAGGGCCTAATGAGCGGGAGGAGAGTGAGTGTAGGAAGTTAAAGATTTGGCGAAAGCGAAATCTCTCGGTTAGGGGCATCTCTAATTTAGAAATGCACTGGTCTAGCGTGAGGGGACCATTGGAGTTGACGTAGTTCCCAATTCTAATGAGACCTTTGTTGAGCCACCATTGGAACGCTTTGATATCTAGTCCAGGTGGAAACTGAGGATTGTTAAAGATGTGTGCTAGAGGACGCCACGGGGAAGTCAGGGAGTTCATTGAGTGTACCGAATCGCAGAGGGCCATTGAATGAGACAGAGTGGGTGACATAATCGGAGGCCTTGACTTGGAGGGTCGCCAGATAAGAAAATCTATGGTGAAGTTGGGAATGGCTTGTCTTTCCATGTCCACCCAATCCGGTTTCCTACCGTTAGTGTAGATACAGGAGATCTGGCTCATCTGAGCAGCTTGGTAATACCACCAAAGATTAGGTAAACCAAGTCCTCCTTTCCGTCTGGGTCGAAAGAGAACCGATTTGGGTAATCTATGGGAAGAGCCGCCCCACACAAAGCGGAGTATAGAAGAGTGCAAATTGTTGATGTGGGATTTGGGAACCGAGATAGGGAGCGAACGGAAAAGATAAAGGATTCGGGGAAGTAGGGTCATTTTAATGGCATTAACTCTTCCTAACCAGGAGAGCTTGTAAAGAGACCACTGATCCAGGTCCGCCTTCAATTTGTTGTACATAGGGGGGAAATTGTGCTTGTATAGAAGACCTATGCTTGAGGTGAGGTGAATTCCCAAGTAAGGAATGGACGTAGGGTTCCACGAAAAGGGAAACTGGGTTTGGAGTTGTGCGACCGAGAGATAACAGAGATGTTAAGGGCTACTGACTTGGACATGTTGACTTGCAGGCCAGAGGCTTGCCCAAACTCGTGAAGCACCCGTAAAACGTTAGGAGTGGAGATGAGTGGCGAGGTAATGAAGAGAAGGACATCGTCCGCGAATAACGCGCATTTATGTGAGGAGGGGCCGCAGCTCACGCCGTGGATATCTGGATGTGTCCTGAAAGAGATTGCTAGAGTTTCTATGGCTATAGCGAATAATAGGGGGGATAACGGGCAACCCTGCCTAGTGCCCTTGGCAATAGGAAAGGGGTCTGAAAGATGGCCTTGGAGTTTGATCCGAGCACTAGGATGGGAATAAAGGGCGGAAAGAGTATTAACAAATTTGTGGCCAAAACCCCACCGCTCTAGTGTGCGAAATAAATAGGGCCAGGTAACGGTATCAAAGGCCTTTTGGAGATCAATGGACAATAGGAAACCCTCCTGGAGAGGACCGCCATCCCAGCCCGACTGGAGGATGGAGATGATGTCTATAGCTCTCCTCACCTGGTCCGGCCCCTGTCTGCCTAGTATGAAGCCGACCTGGTCCCCATGGACATATGAACCTATAAAGGAGCCCAGTCTGTTTGAAAGAATCTTGGTCATTAATTTCAGATCGTTATTAATTAGGGAAATAGGTCTATAATTGCTCACTAGGCTTAGGTCTTTATCAGGTTTAGGTATCACAGATATAAAGGCCAGGTTAGCTGTCGGGTCCAGAGATGACTTATTGTTAAGGGAGTTAAAAAACCGGGCCAGGTAAGGAGCCAGAACATTGATAAACGTTTTATAGTATTTAGTAGAAAACCCGTCAGGGCCAGGGGCCGAGCCGATTTTAAGTCCTTTAATGACTTCTCTGACCTCCTCCTCCGTAAAAGAGGATTCCATAAGCTCCCTATGGGAGTCTGAGATTCTAGGGAGTGCGATTCCGTCCAGGAAGGCGTCAATCTGTTGAATACTAGCGGGGTCGGTGTCAGAGTACAGATTAGAATAAAATTTATTAAAGGCCTCAAGTATCTGTTTAGGGTTTTGGGTCAATTTTCCGGAAAGGGACTTCACTTTGGGGAGTGCCTGAATCCTGTGCCGGGGGGATAGCCTCGCAGCCAGCTGGGGGCCAAATTTATCAGTGTGGAGGTAGAATCTGCCACTGGTCCATTTTAGATGGCTCTCCGCACTGGAAGTCAGGGCCAAATTTAGAGCAATTCTAGCGGTATCCATTTTGGCTAGTGAAGTGGGTGAGGGATTTTTCTTGTGAGCAGCACTCAGGTCCTGGAAGTCCCGTTCCAGATTGACTATGCCTAGGGCTTTTTCCCTCTTGAGCTGGGAGGTCAACTGAATAATTTTGCCTCTCATGACTGCTTTGTGGGCCCCCCACAACGTGCCCGGGGAGATTTCAGGAGTGTCATTAATTTGAAAGAACTCTTTTAAGTCTCTCTCAAGCTTTGTACAGTGTACTTGGTTAGCGAGGAGGGACTCCTTAAGGCGCCATTGGGGGGGACTTGCCGGAGCCAGAAAGCCCACCAGCTTGACGTAGATGACTGAATGATCAGACCATGGTACCTCTTTAATGTAAGCCTGAGATAAAAAGTTAATATCTGCTGTATGGACAAAAATGTGATCTATGCGGGAGAATGTCCCGCGTGGAGCCGAAAAGTGAGTGAAGTCCCTAGCATCAGGGTGAAGCTCCCTCCAAGAGTCTATCATCCCTAGAGAATGTAGAAGTTTAGCAATTTTTAGGCTCTGTTTGGGGGGACGTTTCAGGTGGGTTCTGCCATTGGAACTCTTATCCATAAGGTGGTCAAACGCGATGTTCGAGTCACCTCCCATGACCACCTTACCTTCCAGGTGGGAGGATAGGGTAGTCAGCATGGACGAGAAGAAAGGAGCTTGGTTTTTATTGGGCGCATAATAGGAGACAAAGGAGAAAAGGATATCGTTAATAAGACCCTTAACCAGAATGTATCTCCCTTCATTATCTCTGATGGTTTGAATGTGGGTGAATGGGGTGTGTTTGGAAAATAAGATGGCGACCCCCCTCGTCTTGTCATCTGCGTTTGCTAAAAAAAAGGTAGGGAAATTTCGGTGTAAAAATGTGGGGTTATAATTTTTGGGAAAATGGGTTTCTTGAAGCATAACAATATTAAGGCCCCTAATGTAGTAGCTGTGAAGAGCTTTACGTCGTTTAGAAGGGGAGTTTAGGCCTTGAGTATTATGAGACGCTATCTTGAGCGTCGTCTTATTAATATGCGGATCAGCCATGGTTAATAGAGTGTGGGATCAAAATAGAGAGGAACGATCTTACCCTGGGTAGGAGGGCTTGTTTGCTGTTCTGATGTGCAGGATACAGGTGCTGAAATGTGCCGTTATCAGACAGGCGGGAACTCCCCAAGGACTCCTGTAGGAAGAAAAGAATAGAAAAGGAAAGAGTGAGAGAAGAAGGGAAGGTAGGGGAGGGGAGGGGGAGGGGGAGAAGGGGAAGGACTCGAGGATGGAAAAGCTCGGGTCCTTCTGTGGTAGGTCTGGTATGGCAGAGCCTACCCCGAGCCCCCTGAACCAGGAGGACCCGGACTAAGGGCAGTCTAAAATCAGACTGCATTCCTGGGGACCCTAAGGGAGAGAATCTCCACAAGGGGGCAGCAGGTAGAGTGGCACACGGCAATAGGCCCCGCTCCGGCTCCAGCGCCTCTATAAACATGCCTATAGAAGTGGGCGCCAGCGGGCAAAAACAACGAACCATAAAAAAATACGAAGAGAAGAGAAAAAAAAAAAAAAGAAAAAAAACATCAACCATAGAGAACTTATAATCAATCGAGATCCGGAACTGCATAGCAATATAGTGAGACATAGGAACAAATGGTGTCATTACGACAACTAAGTTGGGAGAAATGTGTCATGGATAGGGGGGGGGGGGGAAGGGCAGGGATGTTAGGTGAATAATCGGGACAGACATTCACACCCCGCAAGAAAAAAAAAAAAAAAGGGGGGGGGCGGGGGGTTGGATAAAAAAGAAATTGCGAAGGGAAAAACTGAGTCCAGAAGGTCCTTAGAAGGACCGGAGGGAAGCCGGAAAGTCCGTCGGCCCCTCCTGATAGTCATCAGGATTCAAAAACAAGATAAGTCAGGGGCCTAGAGGCCCTAAGGGCGTAGGAGTCACTTTGGAGGTACAGAATCGCGATGCCTCTTCGACTTCTGTTTCACCCACAGGGGGGCCAACGGGCTGCTCGGGGGAGGTCTTTTAGACGCGTTCGTCCGGCTCTCCAACTGGTTGGGTTGTAGATCTTGTGTAATGAGCCCAAGTTGCAGGAGGAGGGTTTCCCCGTCATGAAAGTTGGTGAAGCTGTACTGTCTTTCTTTAAACTGGAACTGCAGGCGAAATGGGAAGGCCCATCTATATTTGATCGAATTTTGATTGAGAACTTCCAGAAGGGGTTTGAGAGATCTTCTCTTTTGAATCGTAGCAGGAGAGATGTCTGCGAAAACTTGGATTTTATTGCCCTGGATGGTGAGATTATCACGATTGTATTGTGAACCCCCAAGAAGGGGCATCTAAGCCTGATGAGTTTTTCGAAGCTGCTGTATTTGTACACATGTGCAGAGTGGTAGGAAGAGATATTGGGGGGGGGGGGTGGTTTGTTTGCTGCCCCCCAGCTGGAGAACCAGCCGCCACTGCTGCAGATAAACAGATACAACTTATGTAGGAGGACAAGTTTCATTTCTGTGTATCACCTGAGGATAGTCCCTTCACTGGTTATATGTAAGGGTTCTTTTTTATTTTTATTTTTACTACGTTTGTAGGCACTGGGCTCTGCTGGGCAGTTCAGGTGCAATGTTTTGTACAAAATACATCAACAAAAATAAATTATATATAAAAAAAAAAAAAAAAAAAGGAGCAGAATCATTGAGGTTTCCTATACATCTATCAGGATATAGTAGGAACAAAGTGACAGGTTATAGTTGCAAACCTGCTTGGTTTTAATGGCTATAGTAAAGAAGCAAGGTATGCTAAATGTGTGCTTATTCTGTAAAACACATCCAGCTGCACGGCCTTTTTTTCTTAACTACAGCAAAAGCATTTGATAATTGATTCTTTTTAGTGATCTAACAAAACTTCTGCAAACTTTTAGGTCACTGGCAGACTGCTGCATGTACAGCTCCTATTTGATGACGGCCGACTGTTGTTTCTGAACCAAAAGGATGTCAGTTATATCTATTGCTTCCCCAGGCCACTTCTGAAATTCCTTTTGTACTAGTACCAGCAGGTTTTTTTTGGCTCTAGAAATTTTGATTACGCCGCTACCTTGCATAGTCACTGAGTCATTGAAGATGCAAAAAACTTGATATATGCTAATAGGGATAAAAATAAAAAAAAAATAAAAATAAAAAAAAAGGCAATTTGGAAAAAGGCATAACTGACAAGTCTTATCTGCCTTTCACATCTGTTAGTACTGGGTCAGCATTTCCAAATAAATATTATTTAAATTAGCAGCTATGAAATGTATGTAAAATATTTATTTATTCGCCTCCTGCTAACAACAAGGACGTGAAACACCAAAATACACCAGGATGAAAGGGGGTGGAAAATGTACTCCATGTTTTTTTTTTTTTAAGATTAATGTTTGTAGAATGTTCTCTGCGATGCATATAAATGGGCGCAGAACAGATCTCAAAAACAAAATATTAAAAAAAAAAATTTGTTTACTTTCCATTGAATTGAACCCATGGCTATAGTAGTGTGGGAGCTGCCACTGATGATTTATTTTTAAAGGTGCAGAGCCAGGGGCTGTCATACCGATCCTTTCTAGAGATGGCTAGACAGAACTGCAGCTCCTTTCACCTTCCACTTCAAATCCCAGGCTGTTCTAATTGGGACAATTCTTGGTAGTGAAGTAGCTTGCCTGCCCGGCTATTGCCTTCCGCACACTCCTATTGCCCAGTGGCAGGGCTGTCTTATTATTATTATTATTATACACAATTTATATAGTGCCTACAGTTTACGCAGCACTTTACAATGTATGGGGGGGACAACACAATTGCAATACAGTTCAATACAAACAGTACAGGAGGGCCCTGCTCGTAGAGCTTACATTCTAAAGGAAGGGGCTGGTGGTATAAAAGGTAATAGCTGCAGAGAATGATTTGATGGGGGTGGCTCGGGCACTGTTGTTCGCTGGGTGTGGGATAGGCTTCCCTGAATGAGTTTTCAGGGATCTCCTATAGATGGACAGGTTAGGGGCTGATCGGACAGACTGAGACTGGGGCAGGGAGTTCCAGAGGATGGGAGAGGCTCTGGAGAAGTCCTGAAGGCGAGCATGAGAGATGCTAACAAGGGAGCTAGAAAGCAGGAGGTCCTGGGAGGAGCGGAGGGGACGATTTGGGCAATATCTGCAGATGAGGTTGGTGATGTAGATGAGGGTAATGTTGTGGATGGCTTTGTAGATTATGGTTATCATTTTGAATTTTACACGGTGGAGTAGGGGAAGACAGTGAAGGGATTGGCAGAGAGGGGCGGCAGTCACGGTCCACGGATCGATTAGTGAGGTGTATTAGTCTAGCAGCAGCATTCATAATAGACTGAAGGGGTCTTAATGCATGGGCACCCCTGGGCACTGCCCAGGGGCCCTAGGTGTATGAAGGGGCCCCATGATAATCTTGCATTACATCATACTTGCCAACTGTCCTGGATTTACCGGGACAGAAACGTTTTTTACTAAGCTGTCCCAGGATGGCCGGGATTTTATTTAAAGTACTAATAAATATATGTTTAATTTGATCAACTATTTATACTTTAATTCTTGAGAGTAGGTGCGTAAATTGGGGCAGACTGGTAGGGGCCCCAGTGCATTACTTTGCTCAGGGTCCCATGATGCTATTAAGACAGCCCTGGCCAGTGGGATAGGCCAGCATAACAATGTGCCAATAGGAATTTGTGAGGGTGGGAGGAAGACTCTGGTACCAACCAAAAAAACTGTAGCTTAGCCCAACGCGGACAGGTTGGCATTGGCGAAGAAAAGGCAATGAAGGCTGCTTCAGTTATGTACAGGTACATCGGGGTCTATGCAATTTATACCTCCCAGTATCTGAATTAGTCATGTAGGACTAGAGATCAGTGGAGGGTTTTCGCTGAAACTGAATTCACTGCAATATTACCAATTTCGCTTTTGGTCAATATTCATGATTTTTTTAAATTCAATAAAATGGCGGCCGTCTGCACACAGGCACCAGCTTCCTGTTGCATGAGTGTGAAGGGAATGGGTAAAAGATGGCTTCATCTCCTGTTCTCCATCTTTAGAGAACTCCTCAGATGTGTTTCATCTTTTTTGGGGCTTAAAGTGGAAGTAAAGGCAAAACCTAACTTCAATCGATTGCCGACAAGCCGCCATCATTATACTGCAGCAGGATGAGATGGCTGCGTGTATCACCGTAGGTGTACATCGGCCACTTTAAGAGCTATGGGGGGGCAGACGCGCTCGCGGTGTGAAGCCGGAGCCGATGCACAGGGGGATCTCTTTCCTCCTCTGGTCAGTCCACTCCCCCACAGTTAGAAACACCTCCCTAGGGAACATTTAACCCTTTGATCGCCCCCTAGTGTTAACCCCTTCCCTGTCAGTGACATTTATACAGTAATCAGTGGCTTTTTTTTAGCTCTGATCGCTGTATAGATGTCAATGGTCCCAAAAAAGTGTCAAAGTGTCCGATCTGTCCGATCAATGTCACAGCCCCACTGATCACCACCATTACTAGTGAAAAAAGAATAATTAATAATAAAAATGCCATAAATATATCCCCTATTTTGTAGACACTATAACTTTGCGCAAACCAATCAATATACGCTTATTGCGATTTTTTTACCAAAAATATGTAGAATACATATTGGCCTAAACTGAGGGAAAAAAATGTTTTAGATATATTTTTGAGGATATTTATTTTAGATATTTATTATAGCAAAAAGTAAAAAATAATGCATTTTTTTCAAAATTGCCGCTATTAAATAAAAACAAAACAAAAAAAAAACGCAGAGGTGATCAAAAAGCACCAAAAGAAAGCTCTATTTGAGGGAAAAAAAAGACATAAATTTTGTTTTTGTACAACATCCCAAGACTGCGAAATTATGAATTAAAACTACACAGTGCTGCATCGCAAAAAATAGCCTGGTCATTAAAGGGGTAAATCCTACAGGGGCTGAAGTGGTTAATCCTACTCTCAGTCACATTCTGAGCCTAATCTATCTAGCCCTGTAGATAAAAAGATTGCTATAATTACCTATTCTGCAGTTGCTCCGATGTGGTTTGCAGTGGCGCCCTCTATGTGCAGGAGGAAGTGGCTAGGAAATGCCTGGGAAGTGACGTCACCCATAGAGTTAGTATGGGGCTTCCATTATCGGCTGCCTCTCCTATACACTGAAGCCACCGCTGACTGCTCAACCTGGGACCAGACCAGAGCAGCTGCTGGACAGGTAAGTAGCATTTTTTTTCTTTACAGGGCTAGATAGATTAGGTTTAGAATGTGGGTGGGAGTAGGTTTAGAGTAGTTAAATTGTAGAAGCCATTTTTTTTACTATTTAGAGTTTTTTTTTTTTTAAGCATTTAGAGTAGCTTAGTTTATTTAACCACTTCAGCTCTCTTAGTTTATTTAACCACTCACCTGTACACTACCCATGGACCATAGAAACATTTACATTTCTGCTATGGGCCCATTGATTCGACAATAAGTTAACGCAAAACTGAAGTAAGCACCACAAACTGAAAACACTATTTAATTCATTTTTAATATTCAAAGCAATCTCCCCCATCCATCCATGTCTCCATGCTTTATTTTGTTGGGAAATCACTTTGAATAACACCCCCTAGCATTTCTAAGTAAGGGCAGATGATTCATGTAGCATTTACTTCCTGTAATCCATCTGCCCTTAACGCAGGTATGCAGGGTGGTGGGTGTGCTTAGCTGAGAAAACCGCTCCTACAGATGAAAGGAAAAAAAACGCCCAGGAAGTCTCCTTGGATGTATGACTTTCATTTTGGCCTAGGCCAGAAAGCAGGAGGCAGCTGAAGAAATGTAAAAAAAAAAGTTTAAAACAGGATAATGTAATATACCTTAACCTTCCTATCTATTTACTAAGGCTAACAGCATAAGGAATAAAAACACTGGTCTATAAATTTTGGGAAATTATTTGCTAGATGAATTAGAAAACAGGTGATAAAGGCGATGGTTGGCTAGAGTTTAAGATATTTCACAAAAAAGATTTATACACAGGCAAGTGTATTTGCCTATAAGGGAGTGAGGTGTCCAATGATCATGATGCCTCGTATCTTCTTGACAAAGTACGGTAGAACAATGAAAATGGTACCACGTGGAAGTTTATAAATCTATCTTCACTTTGAAACTAAAGATTATTACCTAACTGTAATTTACTGTTCTTTTATTGCAAGGTACATTTGTCTTTGTCAGATCTATAGTTACATCTGGTGGCTTGTGAAAGAGTCATTGCCTAACATTTCCAAGGAACAATTGCGTGAAATTTTCCCTCAGAAGCCAAGATGCCAATGCAGATACCCTCTGCCACATTTGTGGAGAGGTTACGTTTACATCTCAAAAGTGCAGTATGACGGCAGTAGTAAAAAAAGGCATACCACCTGTATTTTGGATGCAATCGGGACAAGAGTTGGACCCCTCATTATCATTGCATTGCATGTGCAACTTATCTGCGTCATTGGCTAATCAAGAAGAAAAAGTCCATACCTTTCCCAAAACCAATGGTGTGGAGGGGGCATGAAAATGTTACATGAACAAACAATAAATGAATGGAAAGTTCTGTTATTGGTATCAATAAAAAGATAACTTTAAAATGATTGGTGTGGCACCATTCTTATTGCTATATCACATTTTGCAGAAATGTTATGGAGCATAATCGCACATCCCTCTCGTAATTTTGAATATTTTTGATGCAATTTTGACCTGAAGCTGTATCTTGGAAATTGGAGCCAATTAATACTCAGGACTTACCATATTTATCCGCGTATAACACGAGCCGGCATATAACACGCACTCTAATTTTAAGAGAGAAGTTTCAGGAAAAAAACATATTTTTAAAATTAACAACTTTGAAGCAAATTAAGGGTCAGTGCCCATCAATGTCCATCTGCAGCCTGATTAATGTCCTCAATGCAGCCTAAATAAAGTCCTCAATGCAGCCTGATTATTGTCCTTAATGCAGCCTGAATAATTACTTTATTAAACTACCATCATTTGCAGCCTCACCATCTCCCCCACCAGCAGCCTGAATCAGGAAATCACCGAGCCGTCATCTGCTCCCCACTCGGCTCTCATGTTATACACACACACAGTCCCGCCTCCGCCATCGGCATTGGACCAGCTCCTGTGATAGGCAGAACACTGGTCCAATGCCGGTGGCGGGACTGTGTGTGTGTGACGTGGGAGCCGAGTGAAAGCCGAGGAGCCGAGTGGAGAGGACGTGAAGGCTCAGTGAGGTACGTTGATGGCGTATAACATGCACCCCTGCTTTGCCCCCTGATTTTCAGGGGAAAAAAGTGCATGTTATACACCAATAAATACGATAATTTTCCTCTATTGGTGTCCCAATTCTGGTAAAATTTAGCTACTTTCAGTTCCGAGGCTTTCTCCTTGTAGACCAGTGAAATAGTTCATGTTGATTGAGAGAGTTTTTTTTAAGGGGTTTTTGCATGTATTTAGGGTAGTTTAGTTTAATTAACCTCTTAAGTTCTCATACCTGTACACTGCCTATGGACCACAAAAAAAAAAAATTCAGTTCTGCTACAAGTTCTGTTACAGCAATAACATTCTCATGACTTAATGTGAAACTTCAAACAAAAAGTGAACTAACGCTTATTCTCTCCCTGCCTCCAGCCAGTAATGGAGTTGCAAGTTTTTTGAGGGAAGACGAGGAGCACATTCTTAGTTTCGTTTTTTTTTGTTTTGTTTTTTGTTGGTAGCTACTCCCAATTGCTCAGTCCTTGCCTAGGCAAGAAGTACGCCTCTTGTTCTGCCCCTTTCTCCACCTACAATCTCTTGGAACATAAACCCCAGGAGGTGCAGGACCAGTCTCCTTGTATGTCACAAATGCACAATAGAATAGAAAAAAACCTTCATGATGGGACTTTTGGTGGCAACAGACAAATTGCACAATAAATTGTGACTTGGAGTAAGCTTAAAATATTATGAAGTCTTTATTATTGTTACAAAATATAAAAATTCCAATACATATTAAAAGTGGTTATTACAAAATTTGCAGATGCATTATACTCAGATTTCCATTTGAAAATCATTAAACAGGAATTTACCTGTTGCCTCCAAAAATCCCACCATGAGGGTTTTATCTATTCATATATAGTCAAGGGATGTTGGCAACCATTAGCTACTATTCTCATTATGAATGCACAGTTGGGAGCTGGCTTTGATTCTTGAGGATATCACAGCCAGTTCCCAAATATAAGATGGAAGAATCAACTGTGTGAAGACAGTGATGGAGTCTATGGACTGGTAAGTACCTGATTTGCGACCTGCGCTTAGGGTTGACAAGTTTGTTTTGAACATGGAGACACACACAGAACACAGGTTTCCCACACAGCGTTCTAGAGTTAACTGACCCTAAGATAAAATCTATATTGTTATTTTTTTAGAGACAAACGAAATATTTAATTGTTGCTAGTGGTCTAACAAATAATTATTAATTTTTTTGTAACTCATAGAAAAAAAAAAAGCAAAAAAAAAATTGCACTTTTTTCCCCTTTGATTGATGGTAATAAAAATAAATAAATATATATATAAATATATATATATATATATATATATATATATATATATACATATATATATATATACATATATATATATATATATATATATATATATATATATATATACATATATATATATATATATATATATATATATATATATATATATATATATACACACATATATATATATATATTATGAAAGAAGTTATTCTACAATTTTCTCAATTTTAAATTACACTAAAATTATAAACTGGAGCATTGCTAGGTTATTTACAAGTTAAATAATGGCCTTTTTTATTCTGCAATTAATGCAGAATAAAAAAAAAATATTATAAATGCAGAAAGCTAAAAAAAAGATTAAATATTAATGGTTAGAAAATTAGAAATTAAAATAAATCAACAGAAAAATAATAGTTAAAGGGAGAAGCGTAAGAGGGTATTAATTAGGATAAAGTAAGGATTAATAAAAATATAAATAGGAAAAAAAACTATTATAAAAAAATGATCTATATATATATTTCTTTACTTGTCAGGAAAGAAGCATCTTGGTTTGCAGATTACTAAAGTGAGTGGATACAAAAGTAACAATGTTTCTTTGCATCTCTTTAGGAATGCTCAGGACTTATACTATACTGTATATTGTTGACTTTTTTCTCCTACAGGATTTTAGCAGCGGAAAAAGCACAGTAAAAAGACATGCTTTGCATGCACGTTAATGCACGTCCCTGCATCTGGTTATCTATTGGCCAGAATTCTGGCTATTAGAAATGCATTACTGAAGGACCGTACCTAGTGTTAACACATGCTAATGTGCGTTAATGAGCGTTAACAAGTACAAGTGATGTTTTTTTCTTCTGCCACTAAGCTCCTGAAAACGCCTATGGTGTGCACGGACATATAGGGGGGTTATTTACTAAAAGAAAATCCACTTTGCACTGCAAGTGCACTTGGAAGTGCAGTCGCTGTAGATCCGAGGGGGATATGCAAGGAAAATTAAAAAAAAACACATTTTAGCTTGCACATGATTGGATGAAAAAATCAGCAGAGCTTCCCCTTTTTCCCGATTTCAGATCGACCCCTTAGATTTAGAGCAACTGCACTTATAAGTGCATTTACAGTGCAAAGTGGATTTGCCTTTCGTAAATAACCCCCATAGACTAACATAGAGACTAACATAGAGGGAGTTTACAGGCAGAGAAAAAAAAAAACTCCAACGCCTGTGGACGCAGCTTTTTTAAATTGCAGTGTTTATGAAGCCTTAGCTCACATCTGAACAGTGTTTGTAAACACGGTTTCAGGTGGTACACTCTTTGACAGCTAATATAGCTTTTGTATTAACATAGCAACTCCTGGCTGTGATTTTGATGGACAGGAGCTACTGCGCACATTCTGTGTTTTTCCAATAAAGTTTTTTTTGGGGGGCATTTAAAGCAAAATACATGTCCACAGGTAGTTATTTTATTTTTTTACTTACATATTTGTTGTATTTGATATTGCTTTACATTTCCATTTTGCTTTTTCACTGTCTGTTTTTTTTATTTTTTTTTTATGTAAAAAAAAAAATGGGTTGTTTTTTTGGCACAAATTCAGGATATTTGAAAGGAGCTTCCCTAGTCCTCAGAATCCATCTAAAGCCCACTGCACCTGGAAAACCAACCACAAACCAATTTCATTTTACCAAAGAATTTCACCAAAATGGTGAAATTTTACCCAAATCTCCGGATCTTCACCAAAAAACCCCCTCAAGCGTTCATATCCAAGACAGAAAAACAAAATTCATGTTTCATGTTGTAATGCTATATTTTTGTACTCACAAGATAATTCTGAATGCTAATATGTTTATGTTTCTCCAGACGTTCACATGAAGATCTGTTACTTGTATTCTGACTCACAATTTATAGCACAGAAGTCTCTCCAGGTGTTTTCCCAATGTCCTCCATTGTGTGCTATCATCTTGCACTTATAACCTCATCTGTAACATAACCTTATTGTTATATCTCCCTTAAGGCTATTTGGCTGATTTATTGCACCTGCATTAAAAGGTACACGAGTTAAACAGTGTCATTCAAAAATTGCACGATACACAAATTACGATTTTAGCATCACAATTGATCCTGGATGGTTACACCAGAAACACAGCGGACAATGTGATTTGAAATGGGCTGCAAGGGGCGCAGCTCAATCCAAAGAGGGCTATTTATTATCATGTTTTAAGGCTTCTGGCAATGGGAGCAGCACAGCTTAATAGGGCACTTATTGTGTGGTTACAGTCGCACTACTGCACCCTTGTTGGCATATTCCACTGTAGTAAATAAATGTACAAACCTTAGTGAAGTGCAACACTATTATGTGATTTACCATCAATTCATACATCAAACAGAAGACATAAAAAAAAATCAAAATTTTCTCTGATTTTTAGTCCATGCATAAGTGAAAGATACGAATAAAAATAAAAGTAAAAAAAAAATGGAAAAAAAATTATATATATATATATATATCTCACAAAAGTGAGTACCTCACATTTTTGTAAATATTTTATTAAATCTTTTCATGTGACAACACTGAAGAAATGACACTTTGCTACAATGTAAAGTAGTGAGTGTACAGCTTGTATAACAGTGTAAATTTGCTGTCCCCTCAAAATAACTCAACACACAGCCATTAATGTCTAAACCATTGGCAACAAAAGTGAGTACACCCCTAAGTGAAAATGTCCAAATTCAACCCAAGGTGTCAATATTTTGTGTGGCCATCATTATTTTCCAGCCCTGCCTTAACCCTCTTGAGTTCACCAGAGCTTCGCAGGTTGTCCTCTTCCACTCCTCGATGACTACATCACGGAGCTGGTGAATGTTAGAGACCTTACACTCCTCCCCCTTCCGTTTGAGGATGCCCCACAGATGCTCAATAGGGCTTAGGTTTGAAAACTTGCTTGGCCAGTCTATTACCTTTACCTTCAGCTTCTTTAGCAAGGCAGTGGTCGTCTTGGAGGTGTGTTTGGGGTTGTTATCATGTTGGAATACTGTCCTGCAGCCCAGTATCTGAAGGGAGGGGATCATGCTCTGCTTCAGTATGTCACAGTACATGTTGGCATTCATGATTCCCTCAATGAACTGTAGCTCCCCAGTGCTAGTAGCACTCATGTAGCCCCAGACCATGACACTCCCAACACCATGCTTGACTGTAGGCAAGACACACTTGTCTTTGTACTCCTCACCTGGTTGCCACCACACACGCTTGATACCATTTTGAACCAAATACGTTTATTTTGTTCTCATGAGACCACAGGACATGGTTCCAGTAATCCATGTCCTTAGTCTGCTTGTCTTCGGCAAACTGTTTGCGGGCTTTCTTGCGCATTATCTTTAGAAGAGGCTTCCTTCTGGGATGACAGCCATGCAGCCCAATTTGATGTAGTGTGCGCCGTATGGTCTGAGCACTGACAGGCTGACCCCCCACCCCTTCAACCTCTGCAACAATCATACATCTATTTCCCAAAGACAACCTCTGGATATGACGCTGAGCATGTGCACTGAACTTCGTTGGTCGACGAAGGCCTGTTTTGAGTGGAACCTGTCCTGTTAAACCATTGTATGGTCTTGGCCACCAAGCTGCTGCTCAGTTTCAGGGTCTTGGCAATCTTCTTATAGCCTAGGCCATCTTTACGTAGAGCAACAATTCTTTTTTTCAGATCCTCAGAGAGTTCTTTGCCATAAGGGTGCCATGTTGAACTTCCAGTGACCAGTATGAGAGAGTGAGAACGATAACAGCAAATTTAACACACCTGCTCCCCATTCACACCTGAGACCTTGTAACATTAATGAGTCACATGTCACCGTTGATGGAAAATGGCTAATTTGGCCCAATTTGGACATTTTCACTTACACCCCTTTCACACCAGGGCGTTTTGCAGGCGCAATAGCGTTAGAAATAGGGCCTACAATCCGCCCTAAAGAAGCTGCACCATTGTGTGTAGTGTGAAAGCCTCGAGGGCTTTCACACTACAGCGTTGCGCTGGCAGGATGTCAGAAAAAAGTCCTGCCAGCAGCTTCTTTGGAGCGGTGAAGGAGTGGTGTGTTTCACAATCAATGGGGCAGCTCTGTAATAACGCTGGCAAAACGCCGCTATTGCGGCCGCTAGCGGGGGTAAAAGCGCCCCGCTAGTGGCCGAAATGCACCGTAAATCCGCCGGTAAAACGTCACTAAAAATAGCGGCGTTTTACCGCCGACGCAATGGGCAGTGTGGTGTGAAAGGGGTCTTAGGGGGGTACTCTTTTGTTGCAAGCGGTTTAGACATTAATGGCTGTGTGTTAAGTTATTTTGAGGGGACAGCAAATTTACACTGTTATACAAGCTGTACACTCACTACTTTACATTGTAGCAAAGTGTCATTTCTTCAGTGTTGTCACATTAAAAGATATAATAAAATATTTACAAAAATGTGAGGGTGTACTAACTTTTGTGAGATATTGTATATATGCGACAAAAGACCGGACCACCGCTAGTAAAAGAGCTGGGGACAAGACCCCCGAAGTCGGAAGAAGACCCCCGGACGGCGTCAATGACAGCGAAGAAGAACGCCGGGCTCCTCCGCTAGTAAAAGAGCTAGTAAAAGAGCAGACGATAGAGGAGGAGTCTGGCGAGAAGACCCCCCAAGACGGAAGACCACCGGAGCTGTGCAATAGATTATTTTAAAAACATGTGTTGTGGTTTTTTTTTACACTTTTTTTCACCAGCTGAATGGGTAGGGGTACGATATACCCCAATACTCATTCACATAGGGTGGGGGGCCGGTATCTGGGGGCTCCCTTCTTAAAGGGGGCTCCCGGGTTCGGATAAGCCCCCCGCCCGCAGACCTCGACAACCAACGGCCAGGGTTTTTGGGAAGAAACCCTTGTCCTCATCAACATGGGGACAAGGTGCTTTAGGGTGGGGGGGCCGCAGGGCCCCCCTTTCCCCAGAGCACCCCCCATGTTGAGGGCACGCAGCCTGGTACAGCTCAGGAGGGGCGGCGCTTGCTCGTCCCCACCCCCTTTCCTGACCGGCTGGGCTGCGTGCTCGGATAAGGGTCTGATATGAACTTTGGGGGGACCCCCACGCAGTTTTTTCAGCGTAGGGCTTTCCTTTTAAGTCCATACCAGGTGACGTGGGCCAGCGAGGTGTCAATCTCACCCATGGAGGCGGCGAAATTGATCTCCTTTCCTAGTCCCGTCTACCTGGAGCCGCGTTCAAAATGAACGGACTTTTCTCCGTGTGAGCAAGTCCGTTCATTTCAAAAGTCCGGAAGACGAGCACACAGACGGCCGGATTGTCTGCCGGACTACCGAGTCCGGCGGACAATTTTGAGTCAAAACTTTCTATGTCCGCCGGACTTTCGGGGGAAAAAAGTCCGCCGGAGCCCACACACGGGCGGATTGTCCTTAGCATGCATGCTAAGCAATGAATGTATATAGCACCCTGGTGTTTAGGCAGGGTTGCCAAATAAATTTTGTTTGCCAGTCAGTAGTTGCCCTGGTTAATTGTTAGCAGATCCACTGATTCCTCCCTAGGTCTGGACTTGCTGCACCTTCTTTCTTCTGTCACTAGGTGGCATTATGCTGATGACATTAGATAGACAAGGGCTTAGCAAGGTCAGGTTATGAATGGATGGGGTGTTTCAGCCAATTGTCAGGGTTTCTTTAGTCCCTTGGCCTGCTGGGAAAGCCTATTTGTTTGGGTGGAGTCAGGTGATCAGGGTTCTGTGCCACCTGGATGGCTGTCTAGGTGGATGTGTGTTATGCTGCCCCGGGCTGCTAGGCCGGAAGCCTGAGGCCTATGCCGGGGACATCTGGCTGCTAGGCTGTCTGAGGGCCTATCCAGAAGCTGCGCAGGGTTGGGACTGCAGGATTAAAGTCCAACCGAGAGTAACAGTTCAGCTGGATGGGGAACCAGTTGAGGTCAGAGATAGCGGGCAAGCTGTCACCACTAAGGGACCGTCCACCTTATTACCAGAGACCATTGTGAGTAAGCTGGAGCCAGTACCAGAGCAGTCTTCTCACCAGCTGGGGATGGTGTAGAAGGGGGAAAACGTCAGCAAGTGCCAAGTCAGGGACCCAGCAGGACAGCAGAGGTGATGCTTGAGGAGCATCAGTGAGTGCTAGGCCAGGGACCCAGCAGGGAAGCGGGGATGACGCTTGAGGAACATACTGAGTAATGGAAATGGAAGATCTCAGGGGATCCAGTGGTGATTGAGTCTGAGAGTCTAAAGAGAGACTGGGAGCTCAGTGAGTGAAGACCTACAGTGAGAGACTGTAGCGTGTGAGGAGAACTATTCTGTGTTACCAATAGTTAAGTACAATTACCGTTAGTGACTGTTACATGATTTTTTTTACCATAGGCGACAGCGGTCCTACCTATACAGACGTGGTATCCGGCTGGAGGCCTTCCACTGTATAGCTGTCTACCTATAGAAGTCTCAGAGTATGCCAATTATCATTGCATCTACTTAAGGGTGCCCTGGCCCTAACCCTCTCTTCCACAGTTCTTGTTCAAGAGACAATAAATCTCCTTGCATTGAAAAAGTGTCTGGCGTCCATCACTTCAGCTTGTATTACACCCACCATGCCTTGTAACCCACTCTACCAAGAAGGATGTCAGCCCTCCCTGACTCTGGAGGTCACCATTAGGCCTCTAGCACATAGCACTACTCCCGATGGAGCCGCTGGACTTCATGACAGTTTTCACCTCACAGCACCCACAGCCACTTTCTCCTATGGCTCAAGAAACAGTTGAGGGATTTTGGCTTTAGTGTTTATTTTGGAAGCATAGAACTTGGATAGGGTTTGTGGGTACATGGGATGCCCAGAACTGAAGGAATTACAAACTCCAAACAAACAGTTGAGGACCTGCTAAAATCTTTGGCTGCTATAATTCAAATGGAGCTATGCAGCACATCATTGGGAGTAATGGTGCTGTTGCAACAGGCAATAAAAGTCCCCACAAGAATTGTTGAAAACACAGCACCTTGCTGCTCTAGGCCCAAAGTTAGAGGTATAGAGTACTCATGGCTGTCTTGCACTGCATTAGGCTACCCCTGGTCCCACACATGTGAGGTATTGCACTTCACTGTCCTCTCCTTCCTTTGGGTGTATGGCTGGCTTGTACTCAGTCTTTTTAAGAAGCTTCCAGACATCTGAACCCTGGACTTCTCTAACAGACTGCCAGGCTTCAGAATATTTATGGGCTGCTTCCCCACCCTCTAGCCCACCTTCCTATGGATTGGTGGACACTCCATGAATATTCAGGCTGCAGCCCCTGTCTCTCCACCCTCTATGTTCTGAAAACATCCAGTGAGTTCCAGAAGACAGGGGTAGATAACAGAGCCACAGTCTGTGAAGCACTGTCCAGTCTCCTAAACACAATTAAAGCGGGAGTCCGCCGGGAGTCCGCGTTTTTTTTTTTTTTTTAAAGCCAGCAGCTACAAATACTGCAGCTGCTGACTTTTAAAATAGTGACACTTACCTGTCCAGCGCGCCCGCGATGTCGGCACCCGAAACCGATCTCTCGATCGTCTCTCGGGTGCTGCCGCCGCCATCTTGGGTATGGGAATCAGGAAGTGGAGCCTTTCGGCTTCATTTCCCGGTTCCCTACTGCGCATGCGCGAGTCGCGCTGCGCAATAAGGATGGACCCGCTGCCGCTGGGATCTGTGTGTTTCCCAGCAGGCAGCGGGGGACTTTCGGAAAGGGGCGTAATCTACGCCCCTTTCTGCAGAGAGCTATCCTGGAAGTGGGTGCAGATACCTGTACTGTACAGGTACCTGCTCCCCCCTCCCCCCTGAAAGGTGCCAATTGTGGCACCGGAGGGGGGGAGGGTTCCGATGAGCGGAAGGTCCACTTTAGGGTGGACCTCCGCTTTAACACATGTTCCCCTGCCTACAGGGGTGCCAAACTAAGGCCAGCCAAAGACTGTTTAAATCTTGGCAAATTCAGCAGGAACCAGCCGAAATTCCAATTGTGTGTGGGCAGGCTGAATGTACAAAGTTGATCGAACGATCAACTTGGGTACAACCAGCCTGCCAGATTCACTTGGGATTATCGCTAGTGGCTGCTATAGCCTAAGCAATATTCACTGTCTTCCCCCGGCAGGCATGGCTTCCGATTCCCCACCCCTCGCTAGGAGCAGACAACTGTTCGACAGGAGGGATTCCCCTGTCAGCACTGTCTGTGTTGATGTGGGAATCATGCAAATTTCTTTGCAACCCGTGATTGCAGAAAATACATTTTCACTGTCTATGGCTTGCCCTAATTTACCTACACTAGCGCCTATGAGGGTGCTACATATAAAATGTATAAAGGTAACAAGAAAACCTGTCTCAGAGATTACAGTTCTCAACCCGACAATGCCTTCAGCTGCATTTCTCTTCGGAAAGACTGAGTCATCTTTATTCAGACAAACAGACATACTGTGGTGAATGGCAGTCTCAACCTGGAACCCTGCCATGCCATTTCCCAACGTGTTTCGCTCCATCCACACACCCACTGAGCTTACTCGTGAGGAAGTCCTTATACAGACATCACCCAGGATCAGCATCTACTTCCTGGTTTGACATGTTGTCTACATCTAGGCAAAGTCACCTTATAGAAGCTCAATGAGAGCTTTTTAATGATATAAGGTGGAGCTTTTCTATGAAATGATCCTGTTGCTGTATATTGTGACATGTCAGAAATGTATTCTTGCAGACTTGTAAAGCTACTGAAAGCTCCACTTTACTTAATACATTTACAATGGCTGCAGTCTTCAAAGTATTAAAATAAACTACATTTGACTTCTAGGCTTACATTTGTACTCTGCTTTTGTATCCAACACATTTTCGCATCAGTAAAAACCCTTGAAGTTTTCCAGTGAGATTGCTTGCTCCATGTATCTTTGTGTAAGGCAGCACACAATGCCAGGAGACGGGCACTGAACAGTAATAAAAAGGCATCGGGAGCAAAGTCGATGGATTCTGATTGATGAATTGCACTTGTATTACGCAACCACAACAAAATGTGCATTGGGCTGCATTTTAGCCTCATTAGTTTTTAATACAATTAGTGGCAAAAAAAACCTTCACTCTGCAAAATTTGCGGCTTTTTTTATTTTATTTCCCTTGTGCAGCTGCTGGCAAGATTTAGACCCAATAACGAGACAATTTTATGTTTTATAACAAATGATGCCGGTGCAATGGCTTCAGTGTTCCTCTCCATTCTGATAGAGCAGATGGCTGTCTGACTACCGAACAGTCAGTAACCAAATAATAGGAATGTTGGGCTCATAGACTGCTGGCAAGGAAGCTCTCTTGTGCTAAATGGCCATAACGGAATGCTGTACTGATAGCTTTAGGTTTGTTAAAAGGTACATTTGTATGAGTTTCTTGTTGAACTAATGAGCAACTACAGGCAGCAGTTAGAACCAATTGGTGAACCACAATGGCTGCCCAGTTAAAGTAGTTTTAAACCTCAGACATGAAAAATTAACAAAGCATACCCTTCTATAATGTGTACTTGCCTCAATCCAAAGCACCAAGGGGGTTGATTTACTAAAACTGGAGAGTGCAATATCTGGTGCCGCTGTGCATGGTAACCAATCAGCTTCTAATGTCAACTTATTCAATTAAGCTTTGACAAAAAAAAAAAAAAAATGGAACCTGATTGGATTCTATGCAGAGCAGCACCAGATTTTGCACACTTTCTGGTTTTAGTAAATCAACCCCCAAATGTAATTTCTCCCTGCTGTCCCCTTCCTCTGCTATTTGCATTAATGTCACTTAGTTCTGCATGAGTCAACATCAGACAATCTTGGGTGACTATCCTGCTTCCCATGCAGCTGACAGCAGATTATTGAAGGCCTCAGCTGTCCATGTTTTCCTCAGTTGTCCATGACAGTGTGTAGCAGGGGATGTGTCCCTTACCTCCACTCAGGTTTCAGATTACCCTGAGTTCTGTGCTTCATACTGAGCAGTATGTGACTAGTGATGGCCGAACGGTTCGCCCGGCGGTCGTTTCGCGGCGAATTTCCGACATTCGCGGTCCGCACGTTCGAACGCCTTTTTCCGTCGTTCGCCGCGGCGGACTTACGTGTTTAATGTATACAAGAACTTTAACCTTTGGTGACACGTTTATCATGTGATACAGGACAGCCAATTGAGACATGACAGCACATGGACACTTGTACATTCCCCCTAACCTATAAATACACCCGATCCGGTGGCCATTTTACATTCTTTCTTCTGTTAAGATAGGGACAGGTTCCTGTGTGGAGTAGGGAGAGATAAACCACTAGCTATTTGGTACACAAAAGTTCTTTTCAGGACTGGTATAGGTGTTAGGTGTTGATAGGTTTGCTGTGCTGCTGATTCTTGCAGCAGCCTGAGTGTCTTTTGTTAGTTTAGAGAAAGGGAAAGGACGGTGTATGCTACAGGGACAGCCAGATTAGTCTTTCATCATCATCATCATCATCATCATCATTAGCTGTTACTATCAAGGTCCACAAAAGAGCTGTTCCAGTAACCACTAATCGTTCTCTTTTTTTGCCAATTTGTATAGGGACAGGAAGGAAGCAGTGTTGTCAGGCAGTGAGGGTAATTTTAAAGACTTGCTGTTATTATTAGTTCCACAAAGGTTCTTTTCAGGACTGGTATCAGTGGTACAGTAATAGGCTTGTACATGTATAATATTCTTTCTTCCAAATATAGAAAGGATATTATACTTGACTGCTGCCCTTCTGCTGCAGTCTGCTAAACATTCACAACTCACTTGTTCCACAAAAGTTCTTATAAGGACTGGTAACTTGGTATAGGGTGCTACGGTACATAGGCTTGAGTGCGGTACAGTCTGCTGTTCTGTAAGGACCGCTATCGGTCCACAATAGATAGGGTTGACGTGCACCACTGCTGACCGCTGCCCTATACTGCAGCAGTCCTTCAGCGGTATAGGGACTGACGTACAGTCTGCTAATCACTAACACACAACCTGCTTGTTCCACAAAAGTTCTTATAAGGACTGGTAACTTGGTATAGGGTGCTACGGTACATAGGCTTGAGTGCGGTACAGTCTGCTGTTCTGTAAGGACCGCTATCGGTCCACAATAGATAGGGTTGACGTGCACCACTGCTGACCGCTGCCCTATACTGCAGCAGTCCTTCAGCGGTATAGGGACTGACGTACAGTCTGCTAAACACTAATACACAACCTGCTTGGTCCACAAAAGTTCTTATAAGGACTGGTAACTTGGTATAGGGTGCTACGGTACATAGGCTTGAGTGCGGTACAGTCTGCTGTTCTGTAAGGACCGCTATCGGTCCACAATAGATAGGGTTGACGTGCACCACTGCTGACCGCTGCCCTATACTGCAGCAGTCCTTCAGCGGTATAGGGACTGACGTACAGTCTGCTAAACACTAATACACAACCTGCTTGGTCCACAAAAGTTCTTATAAGGACTGGTAACTTGGTATAGGGTGCTACGGTACATAGGCTTGAGTGCGGTACAGTCTGCTGTTCTGTAAGGACCGCTATCGGTCCACAATAGATAGGGTTGACGTGCACCACTGCTGACCGCTCACCTATACTGCAGCAGTCCTTCAGCGGTATAGGGACTGACGTACAGTCTGCTAATCACTAACACACAACCTGCTTGTTCCACAAAAGTTCTTATAAGGACTGGTAACTTGGTATAGGGTGCTACGGTACATAGGCTTGAGTGCGGTACAGTCTGCTGTTCTGTAAGGACCGCTATCGGTCCACAATAGATAGGGTTGACGTGCACCACTGCTGACCGCTGCCCTATACTGCAGCAGTCCTTCAGCGGTATAGGGACTGACGTACAGTCTGCTAATCACTAACACACAACCTGCTTGTTCCACAAAAGTTCTTATAAGGACTGGTAACTTGGTATAGGGTGCTACGGTACATAGGCTTGAGTGCGGTACAGTCTGCTGTTCTGTAAGGACCGCTATCGGTCCACAATAGATAGGGTTGACGTGCACCACTGCTGACCGCTGCCCTATACTGCAGCAGTCCTTCAGCGGTATAGGGACTGACGTACAGTCTGCTAAACACTAATACACAACCTGCTTGGTCCACAAAAGTTCTTATAAGGACTGGTAACTTGGTATAGGGTGCTACGGTACATAGGCTTGAGTGCGGTACAGTCTGCTGTTCTGTAAGGACCGCTATCGGTCCACAATAGATAGGGTTGACGTGCACCACTGCTGACCGCTCACCTATACTGCAGCAGTCCTTCAGCGGTATAGGGACTGACGTACAGTCTGCTAATCACTAACACACAACCTGCTTGTTCCACAAAAGTTCTTATAAGGACTGGTAACTTGGTATAGGGTGCTACGGTACATAGGCTTGAGTGCGGTACAGTCTGCTGTTCTGTAAGGACCGCTATCGGTCCACAATAGATAGGGTTGACGTGCACCACTGCTGACCGCTGCCCTATACTGCAGCAGTCCTTCAGCGGTATAGGGACTGACGTACAGTCTGCTAATCACTAACACACAACCTGCTTGTTCCACAAAAGTTCTTATAAGGACTGGTAACTTGGTATAGGGTGCTACGGTACATAGGCTTGAGTGCGGTACAGTCTGCTGTTCTGTAAGGACCGCTATCGGTCCACAATAGATAGGGTTGACGTGCACCACTGCTGACCGCTGCCCTATACTGCAGCAGTCCTTCAGCGGTATAGGGACTGACGTACAGTCTGCTAAACACTAATACACAACCTGCTTGGTCCACAAAAGTTCTTATAAGGACTGGTAACTTGGTATAGGGTGCTACGGTACATAGGCTTGAGTGCGGTACAGTCTGCTGTTCTGTAAGGACCGCTATCGGTCCACAATAGATAGGGTTGACGTGCACCACTGCTGACCGCTCACCTATACTGCAGCAGTCCTTCAGCGGTATAGGGACTGACGTACAGTCTGCTAATCACTAACACACAACCTGCTTGTTCCACAAAAGTTCTTATAAGGACTGGTAACTTGGTATAGGGTGCTACGGTACATAGGCTTGAGTGCGGTACAGTCTGCTGTTCTGTAAGGACCGCTATCGGTCCACAATAGATAGGGTTGACGTGCACCACTGCTGACCGCTCACCTATACTGCAGCAGTCCTTCAGCGGTATAGGGACTGACGTACAGTCTGCTAATCACTAACACACAACCTGCTTGTTCCACAAAAGTTCTTATAAGGACTGGTAACTTGGTATAGGGTGCTACGGTACATAGGCTTGAGTGCGGTACAGTCTGCTGTTCTGTAAGGACCGCTATCGGTCCACAATAGATAGGGTTGACGTGCACCACTGCTGACCGCTGCCCTATACTGCAGCAGTCCTTCAGCGGTATAGGGACTGACGTACAGTCTGCTAAACACTAATACACAACCTGCTTGGTCCACAAAAGTTCTTATAAGGACTGGTAACTTGGTATAGGGTGCTACGGTACATAGGCTTGAGTGCGGTACAGTCTGCTGTTCTGTAAGGACCGCTATCGGTCCACAATAGATAGGGTTGACGTGCACCACTGCTGACCGCTGCCCTATACTGCAGCAGTCCTTCAGCGGTATAGGGACTGACGTACAGTCTGCTAAACACTAATACACAACCTGCTTGGTCCACAAAAGTTCTTATAAGGACTGGTAACTTGGTATAGGGTGCTACGGTACATAGGCTTGAGTGCGGTACAGTCTGCTGTTCTGTAAGGACCGCTATAGGTCCACAATAGATAGGGTTGACGTGCACCACTGCTGACCGCTCACCTATACTGCAGCAGTCCTTCAGCGGTATAGGGACTAAGAGTTTTGTCACAGGGTCATTTAAAAAATGACATGCAGAGGAAGAGGCAGGCCCTTCCGCAGGGGTGGTAGGGGTAGGGCAGGAGCAACAGGCTTGAGCCAAAGTGGGAAGTTGCAGAAGGTGCGTTCAATTACTTTAAAGGATGCACCAGACTTGGTTGAGTGGCTCGCTCAGCCTTACTCTTCTGCACCCTCCTCATCCTCTCGATCTGCACCCTCTTCTTCACTCTCTGCTATGTGCACCCCCAAAGACACTACCACCAACAACACGACCACCACCACCACCACCACATACCTTCCGCTTGAGTCACTGGAATTATTTTCCGATCCATATCAAGAGGACATTTCTGATGCGCAGCCACTCTTGGTATTGGATCAGGAAGAGGAGGTAGCAACAAGCGCTACTCAGCAGTCTGACGCCAGTACCCAGATCAGCCCAAGGAGGAGGTTGGTCCCCGGTGTTGCTGCCTACTCTACTTATAGCGGTGGGGAAGGTGACGTTGATGATGACGTGTCTAGTGATGTCACGTGGGTGCCCACAAGAGAGGAAGAGGAGGGGAGTTCAGAGGGAGATATGGACCAGCAGATAGGGAGGAGAAGCAGCAATGACTTACATTGCACAGCAGGGACAAAGCAGACTGCAAATGTATCAGGAGCGAGTCATCGACCATGTACGGTCACATCTGGCGCTCCCAGGACACCGGCACATGGCTCCGCAGTGTGGGCTTTTTTTAACGTGTCCGCTGCTGACAATAGCGTTGCCATCTGCAATCTTTGCAGTCAACGCGTTAGTCGCGGTAAGCCCAATACTCACCTAGGGACGACCGCCTTAAGAAGGCACATGAGCAGCCATCACCGAGCCCAGTGGGAGCAACGGAACACACAAAGCCACACTGCAGGCTCTCACCGTCCAGCCTCGTCTTCTACTTCTCCTTCTCCTCTCTCCTCACAATTGTCCTCCACTCCACCTTCCATCACGCCAAGCTCACATTTTTCTGCAAAAAGGCAGGCTTCCGTGGGCCTAATGTTTGAGCGTAAAAAAATGATGACGCCGGATAACCCTCTTGCCCAACGGTTGGCGGCTGGCTTGTCAGAACTCATAGCCCGCCAACTACTGCCATATAAACTGGTGGACTCGGAGGCCTTTCGCAAATTTGTGGCCATTGGAACACCACAATGGAAGGTCCCAGGAAGGAAGTATTTCTCAGAGAAGGGCATCCCAGAGCTATATGGCCATGTTCAGCGGCAAGTGAATGTATCTCTGGCACACAGTGTCGGTGCCAAGATACATCTGACCACAGACACGTGGTCTAGCAAACACGGGCAGGGAAGGTATATCAGTTTTACTGCCCACTGGGTGAACCTTCTGACGGCCGTCAAGCATGTAACCCGTGGCACCCGTGTAGATTTGGTTTTACCGCCACGGATTGCATGCAGGCCTGACTCTTCTTCTCCTCCTCCTACTCCATCCTCCTCCCTCTCCTCCTCAGCTGCCTCCTCCTTTTCCGCTGCTAGCGTCTCTTCCACTGCACCGCCCAAGCTCCCCAGAACCTATTCCACATGCCAGGTGAGACGTTGCCATGCCGTGCTGCGTCTGTTGTGCCTGGAAGCAAAGAGCCACACTGGCCCGGCACTCCTTTCAGCTTTGCGTTCACAGGCAGATGAGTGGCTAACACCGCTCAATTTGACAGTTGGTAAAGTGGTGTGTGACAACGGTGCCAATCTGCTTAGCGCATTGAAACAGGGCAAAATCACGCACGTGCCGTGCATGGCACACGTCTTAAACTTGGTCGTGCAGCGATTCCTTGTCAAATACCCTGGGGTCCAGGACATCTTGCGGCAGGCAAGGAAAATCTCGGCCCATTTCAGAAGATCTTACACGGCCATGGCTCGCCTTGCTGACATTCAGCGGCGACACCATCTGCCGGTCAGACGTCTTATTTGCGATTGCCCGACGCGATGGAACTCAACCTTCTATATGCTTGATAGGCTGCTCCAGCAGAAACGTGCAGTTAACGTCTACCTGTATGAACTCTGCGAAAGAAACGGTTCTGGGGAGCTGGGTTTTTTTTCACCGCGCCAGTGGCTGCTCATGCGCGACACATGCAGACTTCTGCGGCCATTTGAGGAGATCACCAAACTGGTCAGTCGCAGCCATGGCGCCATCAGTGACATGGTACCTTATGCCTTCTTTCTGGAGCGTGCATTGCGTCGTGTCATTGATCAGGCTGTGGAGGAGCAGGAGCGGGAAGATGAGGAAGTCGCAATGCTGGATGAATTCCCAGGGGGGGCTACTCTATCTGAGACAAGTCAACAACAGGAGTCTGATGAGGAGTCAGAGGAGGATGGTGCCGGGGCGGATGAGCAGGAGCAAGAAGAGCATGCTTTAAACCTTTCTGGGATCCCTGTTGTGCGAGGATGGGGAGAGGAGAATGAAGAGGACGACATTATCCTGGATGATGAGCAGGAGCCAGGCCACCACACCGCTTCCACTTTAGTGCAAATGGGGGCCTTCATGCTCCAGTGTTTTAATAGGGACCCCCGTATAAAAAGCATGAGGGTCAAGGACCAGTACTGGGTGGCAACGTACTTAGACCCCCGGTACAAACACAAAATGGCGGAAATGTTACCGCCGTCGCAGAGGGCTGTCAGAATGCAGCACTTCCAGGCCTTGCTTCGAGAAATGCTGCATTCTGCTTTTGCGTGCGCTGGCAGAGGAGCAATTCCCACTCCCAGAGAAGGATTTGCGGGTACCAATCCAACAGCGCCTGCAAGAAGAGGCCGGTTTGAAGATGTGTTGGTGACTTCGGATATGAGGTCATTCTTTCAGCCGACCCATCGACAGGTGTCATCCGGATCCAGCATCAGGGAACGCCTAGACCGTCAGGTGTCCGACTACATTGGGTTAACGGCCGATGTGGACGCTCTGAGGAGTGATGAACCCCTAGACTACTGGGTGGGCAGGCTTGACCTCTGGCCAGAGCTTGCCCAATTTGCAATCGAACTGTTGGCTTGCCCCTCATCCAGTGTCCTGTCCGAAAGGACGTTCAGCGCAGCAGGGGGGATTGTGACCGATAAGCGTACTCGCCTAGCTCACCACAGTGTTAACTACCTCACATTTCTAAAAATGAATGAGGCATGGATCTCGGAGGAATTCAACACATGTGATCAGTAGACCATGTATATGTCTATAAACAATTTTTGGAATCAAGCACACAGACCTTCTTAATTCATTTGGCTCACTTCCCTGACCCAAAAAAGCACACCGTACTATATGCCCCTACCCTCCTCTTTGAAGAGGTTGAGCGGTGTCATATTTCTACTGGGGCTGCTTATTATGAGGGGTTCCCACCATCCCTGTGCTGTGCTGACTTCCTCCTGGGTGTTCTTATTATGAGGGGCTCCCACCATCCCTGTGCTGTGCTGACTTCCTCCTGGGGGTTCTTATTATGAGGGGATCACACCATCCCTGTGCTGTGCTGACTTCCTCCTGGGGCTGCTTACGGTGCTGCTGTCAGCGCTGTATGTCACGGAGCTGCTGTCAGCGCTGTATGTCACGGAGCTGCTGTCAGCGCTGTATGTCACGGAGCTGCTGTCAGCGCTGTATGTCACGGAGCTGCTGTCAGCGCTGTATGTCACGGAGCTGCTGTCAGCGCTGTATGTCACGGAGCTGCTGTCAGCGCTGTATGTCACGGAGCTGCTGTCAGCGCTGTATGTCACGGAGCTGCTGTCAGCGCTGTATGTCACGGAGCTGCTGTCAGCGCTGTATGTCACGGAGCTGCTGTCAGCGCTGTATGTCACGGAGCTGCTGTCAGCGCTGTATGTCACGGTGCTGCTGTCAGCGCTGTATGTCACGGAGCTGCTGTCAGCGCTGTATGTCACGGAGCTGCTGTCAGTGCTGTATGTCACGGAGCTGCTGTCAGCGCTGTATGTCACGGAGCTGCTGTCAGCGCTGTATGTCACGGAGCTGCTGTCAGCGCTGTATGTCACGGTGCTGCTGTCAGCGCTGTATGTCACGGAGCTGCTGTCAGCGCTGTATGTCACGGAGCTGCTGTCAGCGCTGTATGTCACGGAGCTGCTGTCAGCGCTGTATGTCACGGAGCTGCTGTCAGCGCTGTATGTCACGGAGCTGCTGTCAGCGCTGTATGTCACGGTGCTGATGTCAGTGCTCTGTATTACGGTGCTGCTGTCAGTGCTCTGTATCTCCTGCACCCTCTTGTTTGCCTACCCTGGTCCCTGACCTTCCCTCTCCTCCATTGCCTTCATTAGCTCCATAGTCCTGAATTGTCAGAACAATTTCCCAAATAAAAAAAAAATGCTTGTAGTTATCGATCCCAAATTCACCTCATACATGTATTATGCTATTGTCCAGGTGGTGGGACTACGTGCTACCCCCTAATAATTACCCCGTGGCCGCAAATTCGACCTAAAGGTTTGCGAAATTCGCCTCCCATTGAAGTCAATGGAGCCCGCGGCGAACGGTCGTTTTCGCGAACGTTTGTGTCCGTTCGCGTTTCGCGTTCGCGAAACGTCCCGTCGGAAGTTCGTCCATCACTATATGTGACATTAGCTCCCAGCCCCAACCCATCTTCTGGAGCTAAGAAAAAGCCTTTGATCCATGTGTTTTAGAAAGCTTTAAAGGATAGATGGCTGCAGATAAACAGGTACAACTTATCTATGTGCATCACCTAAGGTTTGTCATTTCAGTGGGTATATGTAAGGGTATACAACCACCTAAATGCTACAACTATGCTAATCTCATATATGGTTATTTACTAAAACTGGGGAGTGCAAAATCTGGTGCTGCTCTGCATAGAACCAGACATCTTAATTAGGCACGTATATTTGGGAGAAGTGAGGCTGCCCCACTTGGGTCATTATCAAGAAGCGGTTCACATACCTCGAGTATTAGACGGGTTCCATAACTCTTCAAGGAAACTATGGGTACAAATCAAGGAATTACTATCTCCTTACCCTCTTTTATCTCTACTGTGGATTTTGCCATACTTATGTCCTCAGGCAAACTCTATATCTTCTTGCATTCTTGCATCTTGCATTTCTTAAAATCTGGGACCACTTACTCAATATTCCTTTACTATCTTCTCATGTAAGCCCACTATTGCCACACTAGAGTAGGTTTCTTTTTGGTAAGAGTATGTAAATTTAGGCAGGCCCAGCTGGAAGCTAGGTCTGTTTGTTTTTGTTTGTGTGGGCTGGGAGTGACTCAGAGTAGCAGCTACGACCCACAGACAGCATCACCTCACTGTTACCTCCCTCTTTCTTCTGGAGGACTTTAGGGGAAGAGAGTTGGAGCTGTCTGGG